>NC_133324.1:580264262-580578762 GCF_042186555.1 Aquarana catesbeiana | reverse complement strand
TAGGGTATAACACAGAAAACCTTTTGGGAGGTAAGTATATCCTGTCAGGATGCTCCCAGTTCGCATAAATCACCTACTCCAGTAACGGATGCAAGGGAAAAGCTTGGGAAATTTGTTTAGGTCACAAAGATCTAGAACAGGAGAGTGCAGACTCCTGAGCCGGGGGTAACTTAAACCCAATTCGTACCATATCCATTAGAGATTGGATAAACAATTTCTGGGAATGGGAGGCTGACATTGGTTCTTCAGAGCCAGAGTCCTCAGCTGAGGAATCCTCAGCCTCCCCTACGTCCTGGTCCTTTAAGACCAACTCCTCCGGATCCTCTGCCCATTCTGGTTCCAGGTCACCTGGACCCATCTGGCTATAAGAGTCCTGGGGCTCTAGTGATTCACCACTTGGCCCAGGCTCAGGGGAGGGAGATCTATTACGCTTCCTTCCCCCCTGTGTTACAGAGGCAATCATGCCAGCTATCTTGCCTTCAAGGCCTGCTAAGGCAGATAACAAATCATCCTTAGTAACATAAACCGAGGCAGGTATATTGGTAGTGGCCACTATGCCTGACAAGTGCAATGGCTCAGCCAGGTCAGAAGCCGCAGGTCCTTCAGTAGAGACTGAGGCTGCATCAGTATGGGGTTGGTCTCCTGCTATTTGTGGAGGGACTCTTACCCCTGGGCTTGCCTTGTTCCCTGTTGCTCGTCTTTTGAAAGACATTGCTTACACACGAGAAACACCAAGGAGTACTCCCCACAAACTACAACCAGTCCTTAACCTGTCACCGTTGTCCAAGACCATCAGACTCACGTGCCCACCATTCATTCCGCGCACGCCAGGAGCTCCATGCTTATAAACCCTAGCATGGGATCAAGCGCGCGCATCAGCGGCCGGCGACCTGCCTACCGCATGCGTCGTCCTGACGCACGTGGCGCTGTGACGTGGACAGCAGCGGCGCACTCACACGCCAGCGGCGCGCACGCGATGGACGCGCGGCGCACATGCGCACTCGCCTGTAAATTTAAAAAATGCGCGCCAACCGGCCTCTGTAACCCCAAACATCGGCTCAAGGCTCACTATGGTAGTTTCGAAAAGAAACAGAGGGAAATACATATATGTATATACAATGAACCCCAACGGGGAGTACTCACCATCCCAAGCAGCATGGCCTGTCTTGCCAGGCCCAATCTTCCCCCATCACGGCAGGTAGCGCCTCTAAGGACCTTCAGGGACCGGGTCCCCCATATATTGGGGTCCACACCCCTGGACCTGTAAAGCACCCTTTGTGGTTTCATTGGGCAAGGTTTTGACCAGGAATGCCAATTTTTACAAGGGTCCAGCGCCTAAAAAGGACACATTACAAGCAATACCTCGTTCTTGAGCCGAGGTTCGGGTACCATCCACTTTAGCTTAGTAAGCCATCCGAATGGATCCGATTATAACGTCCTCAGTGGGACATTCTTTGAAGAAACTGAAGAGCTTCAACAGCCATGACCATCACCTTCAAGACACTGGCGAAAAACTGAGGCACTTCCTGTATAGGAGGGGTTATATGGGAGGAACCGTCTTACTATTGGTTGCCAGTGTCCAATCACCTGAAGGTAAGCGTATAACCCACATAGTCCTTATTATGGTGCTCTGTGTCCCGTGATGTACGATAAAGAAACTATATGTATAGCCTGTTGCCCTATCACAGAGCTTATACATCTTGGCCCCATATCTGGCACGCTTGCTGGGAAGATACTGTTTGAATGACAAGCGGCCAGAAAACTTAATCAGGAACTCATCAACGCAGACAACTTGATCAGGATAAAACAAGGCTGCAAACTGCTGGTTAAAGTGGTTTACAAGGGGCTGAATTTTGTAGAGCCGATCGTATTCAGGGTCACCCCGAGGACAACAGAGTTCATTGTCATTGAAATGCATGAACCATAAGATCTGCTCGTATCGTGTCCTGGTCATGGAGGCAGAGAACAAAGGCATATGGTGAATTGGGTCAGTTGATCAATATGACCGCAACTCACTTTTTTTAGTTATGCCCATTAAGGGAGGGATAGGCCCAGAAAGGTCTTAAATTCGGAGACTAGGAGACTCGGATTCGGAGACTAATAGGCAGGGACCACCACTCTGTCGTCAGAGCTATCTGTCAGGGTGCCGTTGCTGTCTACAGGATCATTTTCTGAGCCTGAATATGACAGATGGGTGAGTTCCTCTTTACTCTCATCTGTCATGCTCAGAAACGTGTATGCCTCTTCACTAGTGTACCTTTGATTGGACATTTTGGCCTCTAAATTTAGTGGTACAACTAGTGAGACTAACAGGAAAAAAGAGCACCTGTCAGCGACTGCTTCAAACGCTACCAAAAAAACTGTTAGCGTTCGCAGGGATCAGGCCTGCGTAAAACTGCGGCGGCTGGTTCAGAACCGGTTAAAATGATGGTTGTTGCAATTTTTTATGTCACATGGTATCTGTGCAGCGATTTTTAAAATGCAAATTCACAGGAACAAAAACACTTTAACCACTTCAGCCCCGGAAGGATTTACCCCCTTCCTGACCAGAGCACTTTTTACAATTTGGCACTGCGTCGCTTTAACTGCTAATTGCGTGGTCATGCAATGCTGTACCCAAACAAAATTTGCGTCCTTTTCTTCCCACAAATAGAGCTTTATTTTGATGGTATTTGATCACCTCTGCCATTTTTATTTTTTGTGCTATAAACGGAAAAAGACCGAAAATTTTGAAAAAAAAAGATATTTTCTACTTTTTGTTATAAAAAAATCCAATAAACTCAATTTTAGTCATACATTTAGGCCAAAATGTATTCGGCCACATGTCTTTGGTAAAAAAAGTGTCAATAAGTGTATATTTATTGGTTTGCGCAAAAGTTATAGCGCCTGCAAACTAGGGTACGTTTTCTGGAATTTACACAGCCTTTAATTTATGACTGCTTATGTCATTTCTTGAGGTGCTAAAATGGCAGGGCAGTAAAAAACCCCCACAAATGACCACATTTTGGAAAGTAGACACCCCAAGGAAATTGCTGAGAGGCATGTTGAGCCCATTGAATATTAATTTTTTTTGTCCCAAGTGATTGAATAATGACAAAAAAAAAATTACAAAAAGTTGTTACTAAATGATATATTGCTCACACAGGCCATGGGCATATGTGGTATTGCACCCCAAAATACATTTAGCTGCTTCTCCTGAGTATGGGGATACCACATGTGTGGGACTTTTTGGGAGCCTAGCCGCGTACGGGGCCCCGAAAACCAAGCACCGCCTTCAGGATTTCTAAGGGCGTAAATTTTTGATTTCACTCCTCACTACCTATCACAGTTTTGAAGGCCATAAAATGCCAAGATGGCACAACCCCCCCCCCCCAAATGACCCCTTTTTGGAAAGTAGACACCCCAAGCTATTTGCTGAGAGGCATGTTGAGTCCATGGAATATTCTATATTTTGACACAAGTTGCGGGAAAGTGACCAATTTTTTTTTTTGCACAAAGTTATCACTAAATGATATATTGCTCACACAGGCCATGGGCACATGTGGAATTGCACCCCAAAATACATTCTGCTGATTCTCCTGAGTACGGGGATACCACATGTATGGGACTTTTTGGGAGCCTAGCCGCGCACGGGGCCCAGAAAACAAAGCACCAACTTCAGGATTTCTAAGGGCGTAAAGTTTTGATTTCACTCCTCACTACCTATCACAGTTATGAAGGCCATAAAATGCCCAGATGGCACAAAACCCCCCCAAATGACCCCATTTTGGAAAGTAGACATCCCAAGCTATTTGCTGAGAGGCATGTTGAGTCCATGGAATATTTTATATTTTGACACAAGTTGCGGGAAAGTGACCAATTTTTTTTTTTTGCACAAAGTTGTCACTAAATGATATATTGCTCACACAGGCCATGGGCATATGTGGAATTGCACCCCAAAATACATTTAGCTGCTTCTCCTGTGTATGGGGATACCACATGTGTGGGACTTTTTGGGAGCCTAGCCGCGTACGGGGCCCAGAAAACCAAACGCCGCCTTCAGGATTTCTAAGGGCGTAAATTTTTTATTTCACTCCTCACTATCTATCACAGTTTTGGCCATAAAATGCCCAGATGGCACAAAACCCCCCCAAATGACCCCATTTTGGAAAGTAGACATCCCAAGCTATTTGCTGAGAGGCATGTTGAGTCCATGGAATATTTTATATTTTGACACAAGTTGCGGGAAAGTGACAATATTTTTTTTTTTTTTTTTGCACAAAGTTGTCACTAAATGATATATTGCTCAAACATGCCGTGGGCATATGTGGAATTACACCCCAAAATACATTCTGCTGCTTCTCCTGAGTACGGGGATACCACATGTGTGGGACTTTTTGGGAGCCTAGCCGCGTACGGGGTCCCGAAAACCAATCACCGCCTTCAGGATTTCTAAGGGCGCAAATTTTTGATTCACTCCTCACTACCTATCACAGTTTCGAAGGCCATAAAATGCCAAAATAGCACAAACCCCCAGGCATGGTGAGTATTTTGCAGCTCTCATTTGTTTTTGAAAATGAAGAAAGACAAGAAAAAAAATGTTTGTTTCTTTTTTCAATTTTCAAAACTTTGTGACAAAAAGCGAGGTCTGCAAAATACTCACTATACCTCTCAGCAAATAGATTGGGGTGTCTACTTTCCAAAATGGGGTCATTTGGGGGGGGTTTTGTGCCACCTGGGCATTCCATGGCCTCCGAAACTGTGATAGGCAGTGAAGAGTGAAATCAAAAATTTATGCCCTTAGAAAGCCTGAAGGCGGTGCTTGGTTTTCGGGGTCCCGTACGCTGGCTAGGCTCCCAAAAAGTCTCACACATGTGGTATCCCCGTACTCAGGAGAAGCAACAGAATGTATTTTGGGGTGTAATTTCACATATTCCCATGCCATGTTTGAGCAATATATCATTTAGTGACAACTTTGTGCAAAAAAAAAAAAAAATGTGTCTTTTTCCCGCAACTTGTGTCACAATATAAAATATTCCATGGACTCTACATGCCTCTCAGCAAATAGCTTGGGGTGTCTACTTTCCAAAATGGGGTCATTTGGGGGGGTTTGAACTGTCCTGGCATTTTATGCACAACATTTAGAAGCTTATGTCACACATCACCCACTTTTCTAACCACTTGAAGACAAAGCCCTTTCTGACATTTTTGTTTACATGAAAAAATATATTTTTTTTTGCAAGAAAATTACTTTGAACCCCCAAACATTATATATTTTTTTAAAGCAAATGCCCTACAGATTAAAATGGTGGGTGTTTAATTTTTTTTTTTTCACACAGTATTTGCGCAGCGATTTTTCAAATGCATTTTTTTAGGAAAAAACACACTTTTTTAAAATTTTAATGCACTAAAACACACTATATTGCCCAAATGTTTGATGAAATAAAAAAGATGATCTTAGGCCGAGTACATGGATACCAAACATGACATGCTTTAAAATTGCGCACAAACGTGCAGTGGCGACAAACTAAATACATTTTTAACCACTTCAGCCCCAGAAGATTTTACCCCCTTCCTGACCAGAGCGTTTTTTGCGATTCGGCACTGCGTAGCTTTAACTGACAATTGCGCGGTCGTGCGACGTGGCTCCCAAACAAAATTGACATCCTTTTTATCCCACAAATAGAGCTTTCTTTTGGTGGTATTTGATCACCTCTGTGATTTTTATTTTTTGCGCTATAAACAAAATAAGAGCGACAATTTTGAAAAATTGCATTATTTTTTACATTTTGCTATAATAAATATCCCCCAAAAATATATAAAAAAACATTTTTTTTCCTCAGTTTAGGCCGATCGTATTCTTCTACATATTTTTGGTAAAAAAAAAATCGCAATAAGCTTTTAATAATTGGTTTGCGCAAACGTTATATCGTTTACTAAATAGGGGATAGTTTTATGGCATATTTATTAATATTTTTTTTTTTACTAGTAATGGCGGCGATCAGCGATTTTTATTGTGACTGCGATGTTATGGCAGACATGTCGGACATTTCTGACACATTTTTGGGACCATTGTCATTTATACAGCGATCAGTGCAATTAAAAATGCACTGATTACTGTGTAAATGGCACTGGCAGTGAAGGGATTAACCACTAGGGGGCGGGGAGGGGTTAAGTGTGTCCTAGGGAGTGATTACTAACTGTAGGGGGATGGGCTGTATGTGTGATGTCACTGATCTCTGCTCCGATGACAGGGAGCAGAGATCGAGTGACACTTGTCACTAGGCAGAACGGGGAGATGCTGTTTACAACGGCATCTCCCCGTTCGTCCTCT
This sequence comes from Aquarana catesbeiana, assembly GCF_042186555.1. Taxonomy (NCBI): domain Eukaryota; kingdom Metazoa; phylum Chordata; class Amphibia; order Anura; family Ranidae; genus Aquarana; species Aquarana catesbeiana. The sequence continues at coordinate 580,572,449 of NC_133324.1, read as the reverse complement.
CCTTGAGGTGATCGCAGGTATCCCCGCGGCGATCGAGTCTGCGGGACCCGCGACCCGACTCATGGAGCTCCCGGCCGGCACGCACGCAATGGCATGGCGGGGAATTCAAATGAACGTACAGGTACGCCCATTTGCCCAGCCGTGCCATTCTGCTGACGTACATCGGCGTGCGCCGGTCGGGAACTGGTTAAAAGGCTTTACAGGTTACCACTTTAGATTTACAGAGGAGGTCTACTGCTAAAATTACTGCCCTCGATCTGACCTTCGTGGTGATACCACACATGCATGGTGCAATTGCTGTTTACATTTGACGCCAGACCGACACTTGCGTTCGCCTTTGCGCGAGAGCAGGGGGGGGACAGGGGTACTTTTTTTTTTTTTTTTTTTTTTTCTTTATTATTTTTTTGCTTTTTTATCTTATTTTTAAACTGTTCCTTTCATTTTTATTTTATCATTTTTATTGTTATCTCAGGGAATGTAAATATCCCCTATGATAGCAATAGGTAGTGACAGGTACTCTTTTTTGAAAAAACTGGGGTCTATTAGACCCTAGATCTCTCCTCTGCCATTTTGGGCTCTAAATTTAGGGGTACACTAGTGAGATTCACAGGCAAAAAAGCTCCTGACTGTTAGTGACTGATTCAAAATGCTACCAAAAAACTGTTAGCGATCGCAGGGATCAGGCCTGACTCTGCGAACGCTGCAGTTATGTGTGCTTAGTGTTTTGTAAGTGTCAGTGATCGATCGATACTGCACTTTGGTGGGCTGGGCAGGGCTGGGGCGAGGGGCAAAATGCAGGTGCTAGCAGGTATCTGGGCTGATCCCGCTAACACTGTGTTTATGGGAACCCTAAACTGCTGGGGATGCTAGTATAGATCTGATCGGATCAGATATCGATCCGTTCAGATACTATAGCACTAAGGGAGGTGTATGCTGCGTGCGTGGGTGTTAGCGGTACTGGCGCTAAACTGACGCTGCCTGGGGCGACGCAGACCTTATCTGACCCTAAAAACGTAACTTATATCACCGCCGGGCAATTAGGGGGTTAAACCTTTATAAGGTAATAAACGGCGGGTGCCCTAAAACTATAATAAACTATAAAAAACAAACTAACCAGCGTCACCCTTAACACTTATACAGTGATCGCTGGTGAACGGGTTAACTATGGGGCAATCAGGGGGTTAAAACCTTTAGTAGGTAGTATATGGGGGTCCCTGTCGCTATAAAACACTGACAGCGAACCTATATACTTACCTCCCTAACTAGCGTCACCAGTGACACTAATACAGCGATCAGAAAAACAATCGCTTAGTGACACTGGGATGGGGGGTGATCAAGGGGTTAACCTTTATTAGGGGGGGTTAGGGGGTACCCTGGACCTAAAGGGGGGTACCCCAGACCTAAAGGGGGCTAACCCTAACTGCCCTAACACTTATAACTGTCACAAACTGACACCAATGCAAAAAAAAAAACTGCTATTGGGGTCAGTGTGACAGGGGGTACAGGGGGGTGATCGGGGGTGAAAAGTGTGCCTAGTGTGTTCTACTGTAAGTGTAGTGTTGGTGTAACTCACACTGATGTCTTCTCTCCTCGGCGCTGGAACGAAAAGACCGGCTCGAGGAGGGATGACATCCTCTGCCGCTGTTTACATTACAGCAGCAGAGGAAGGATTTAATTTGCCGGGAGCGATCGCGAGGGGGTGGCCACGAATGGATGGCCCCCCCTCACCTCTGATCGCCCGCGAACAAATGCCGGCCGCCTCGGGCACCGGGGGGGTCCGATCGGACCCCCCACCCGCGGGAGGCAGATCACGTACAGGTACGTGATTCTGCCTGCCCGTGCCATTCTGCCGACGTACATCGGTGTGAGGCGGTCGGCAAGTGGTTAATAAATTTTAATGCACAAAAACACAATAAAATACACAATTTTTGGTAAAATATAAAATATGGTGTTACAACAAGCAAATAGATACATAACATGTCACGCTGTAAAATTGCACACGCCCTTGGAATGATGACAAACTACAATATCCAAAATTTTCCATAGGTGATACTTTACCACTTCAGCCCCGGAAGGATTTACCCCCTTCCTAACCAGAGCATTTTTTGCGATTCAGCACTACGTCGCTTTAGCTAATTGCGAGGTCGTGCGATGTTATACCCAAACAAAATTGACATACTTTTTTTCCCACAAATAGAGCTTTCTTTTGGTGGTATTTGATTACCTCTGCGGTTTTTATTTTTTGTGCTATAAACAAAAAAAGACCGACAATTTTGAAAAAATAAAAGCAATATTTTTTACTTTTTGCTATAATAAATATCCCCAAAAATATATTAAAAAAAAATAATTTCTTCCACAGTTTAGGCTGATATGCATTCTTCTACGTATTTTTGGTAAAAAAAAATCACAATAAGTGTATATTGATTGGTTAGCACAAAATAGTGGATAGATTTATGGCATTTTTTTTTTTTACTAGTAATGACAGCGATCTGCGATATTTATCAAGACTGCAACATTGTGGCGGACAGATCGGACACTTTTGACACCACTTTGGGATCATTGACATTTATACAGTGATCAGAGCTACAAATAGCCACTGATTACTGTACAAATGACACTGGCAGGGAAGGGGTTAAACACTAGGGGCGATCAAGGGGTTAACTGTGTTCCCTGGATTTGTGTCCTGCGTGATACAGGAGCCCTCCCTTTCTTTTCTCCTATGATGACACCATTATGCTGAGGGCTGAGCCCCCCTCCTGTGGATCCATCCATGTCCATCCCAGCACCTGACGCCCTTTTCCAGTTTCCATTCCCATCTCTGCTCCATCTCTGCTCGTGGGAAGTCCGGACTACTAGGATCTTAAAAAGCCCTTTTAGACCCTCTGTAACGGGGGGTCATGGGGTTCTGGTAAGCGGCCAGGCTCTTACTGTTGGTGGTGGTCCTGCACATTTGAGGTTCCATGCGGTTGAAGGACCCGTGATTGCTAATTCACTTTTTCTCGGGTTTCTTCTTTTTTGGACATTTTTTACCCTTTATAATAGTTTCTTCAATATATCTATTTTGTTTGGACTTTATTTTTGTGATTTGTGTGCACTGATTACGATATATTATTGCACAGACGATTTATATTTTTGTTATTTGTTTGCACTGATCGTGATACATTGCCACACAGACGGTTTATGCATCCACTGATACTGGTTGTATTTAGTGTTTTTGTACGGTGAATCTGGTCACACACTCACCAATTTACACAGCGCGAGTCATCTTAATTTTTTCCTTGTTCATGTTATGTGTTTGTGTCACATTTAGACATCGCTGCTTTCTTTATCATAATTTAGACACTTTGAAGCGCAATTATTTTTTTTTATATTTTTTTTAGTTTTTTTTATTTTTTTTTTTTTAATTTTTTTCTATATAAAAGATGTTACGTTGAGTAAATAGATACCCTATATGCCATGCTTTAAAATTGCACATGCTCGTGGAATGGCGACAAACTAGGATACCTAAAATCGCAAAAGATCAAAAAAAAATGTTGATCTTTTGCTTTAAAAAAAATGTTTACTTCCGACCCTAGACTGGAGTGCTCCAGTCCTCCGAGATCATAGAGGTGATCAGTGTGATGGAAATTATAAGCATCGCCTATATGCAAATAATTCCATGCGCTAATAAGCACAATCATAGCTCTCTGGTATAATGCCGGGAAAGCGTGCTTGTTTATCTCCAAGTAACAAAGACAGACGCTGGTATCATATTGGGCTTAGCAAAATCCTGACTACAATGATCTGCTGCTTTTATTTATACTGTAAACGTGAATAACAAAGGAAGGTGGTGGCTTCAGAATCAGCCAGACACTTGTATTCTTTCAAAAGAACCAATCACACACATGTATATATTCAAATAGATTTCCAGTAGTGACGTATCGCTACCATCTCTATCATGGATCAGTGGGCCATGATTTTTGCATGGTTATGCTATTGTTCCCATGTACGCAGATCCATTTGCTAGGAGCGTTAATGCAATCACCATGAGGTGGCCAGTCTCTTGGTGAGGCATAAACGATCATCCCTAAAAGAGCAAACAGATCTGCCGTGTCCACGGGAAGGTTTCCGCAGCCAATGGTTTTCCACCAACGTCTGTATGTGCGAATACGTTCGCATGAGCGTATTACAGCAAAACTGACACTGGGGGACATCTGACAACATACATAAATATGCTAAAAATTTCCACAACAGTCCCTCCTCTTTGTCATATGCTCCCATGTGTCCCTCAATGAATCTTGATCTTCTTCCACCTGGAAATGAATCAGTCCATATGAGTTCATAACACGGCTTGACTTGTAGACTCTGTTCTTCAGGAGGGATGACTTAGAAGGAGATGAAAGCCAGTCGGTCTGGAAGCCACTGTGTCTTGTACGTGGGTTGGGCTTCGGGGCGTCTCATCTCAGTGAGGAAGATGTGGTCATCTACTCTGGCTCTGTTCACTCGTCCAATCAGGCAACACTAGCAACTCATCACGGCATATAGAAGGAAAAGAAACAAAAACGGCGTGAGTATATATACCCCTACTTCCTTCAACCATGATCCACTGAAAAATAAAAAAAATCCCCAAAGATTCCCAGACCCTTAAAAGGATTCCAACCTTCACTATCTATAGCTCTGGCTTTGCCTTGCAGGGATCTAACCTTATCCATATGGGCCTAAACTTTGTCACTAGTATCCCCGATCCAGGTACAACAATCTTTACCTATGAATTCACAGAAACCCCCCTTGGATGCCAACAGATAACGGGCCATCTTTTAATAGAAGAGTCTTGATCTGCCGTTGTTCCTGCAGGATATTTCTTGCAGCTTCAACAGTTACATTGAACACACTGGATGAAAAATTGTTCAATCGTTTCATAAGCTAAAGCCCCCACCCTGTACAAGCAGGAAACCATGCCCAGACCTGGTCGGGGTTGGTGAACAATTCCCTTCTAGCTGTTCCTGCCATTCCGACCTTCTCACGCGCCATCAGATCCTCACGATCGACCGCGACATATGATGCTGTGATGAGTTTCACCAGGACGCATGAACCTCTTGCATTAGGGAGAATTACCTTATAAGCTGTAGACCCGCATAAGTACCAAACTAAAGTTTAAACACACTTGTGGGCTACCTAGTTGTCCCAATACTCAAACTGGCAAGAACCAGAGCTATTGTTAAAACTATAACTAATTTTACCCTCTAGAAATGTATCGTTAAGTTCTATTGACAAGTGTCTGGAGTTTTCACTAGTTTGTCAAAACTCCTCATACCAATATGAACATCTTATATAGCATGTACCGCTGTCATCGATGGGGTACTAAAGCTCGGTAGAAATTCAGAGTAGACCCAGCAATTGGTCCTGTTCATTTTCTTAGCTAGTTGGAGAATACACTAAGCTAAAAATATAAATAAACAAAAGATACTTCTCATCCTTTGGTGTAGTTGAGCAGCTTCTTGCAGTGGCTGGCGTGGATCCAGCTGTATCATCAATAAAGCTTCTTTACAATAACCCAGTCACCTGGTTGGAAAGAATGTAAACCGGTTATTGTGTCAGGGTCCAGGAGGGACTTATGAACCTTGTGGTGGACCTTTTGAAGTTACAGTGACTGCACCTACCTGTAAGGGCTTACCTTGCTTGAAGTCCATAGTGCAGAGATGTATGCTCACCCTTGCAAATACACACAACCCACAGTAACAAGGTAAAATGCTACCTGGGCTTTGAATCTGTGCACAGAGGCTTAACAGGGAATATACCAAAGGACTGTCGAGATGAAGCCGTAGTCAGGGATTCCAGAAGTCAGGGTTAACAATAAACGGAGCCAGGGTCAGAAGCCGGGGTCAGTCTAAGAACATTGCAACTTAAAAACAAGAACACAGGAACCTTTGGCAATACAAGAGACAATGAACTGACAAAGCCCTCAGAGTGAGGCAGTGTTTTAAACCCAGCTGATTAGATAAACTGCCTCAGCTGAACCAGAAGTGACAGGTACTAATTGCGAAGCAAGATCCAGAGTATAGCCCTCAGTGCTGCATGCAGGACAAAGAATAGCTGGAAACCAGGCTGAATAATGAACTGAGGTGTGGCTCAGAGGCAAAGCAACAGAAGCAGTAAACAGAAAGTCATGAGTTCAATACCTTCTTGAGCCACTTGGGGCGTGACCACACCTGGCCGTTTGCATGGCACGGTAGGGACCCTGACACTACCCCATCAGCTGAGAATGTAGGCGACAACTGCTGAGGAAAGTACTCAGCCCTTCCTTCTCAAAGCTGGCCGCTCAGCTGTCAGCTAATTGCCAGCTTCTATCTCTTCAATGTGACTCACCTGTAGATGATATCTTGCTCGTCAGTCCTGCCTATTCAAGCCGTCCAGTCCAGATGATCTCTGCCTTCGCCTTGGTCACATCTCTAGAGACGCTCTCCTGTGTTCCCGTTAAAGACTTGCTTGGCTGACATTCCTTCTGGCTCCAGCTCCTGCTTGCTGTTCTACTACGCTAATCTCTGGCTCCCTGACGTCTTGGCTTGTCTGACTATCTGTTCCGGTTCCTGAACTATGGCTATGTTTTGACCACGTTTACTCTTCCTTTTTTTTTTTTTTATTAAAACAAGTGTGATTTAACTGTACTTCTGTCTCCGTCTTATCCATGGTTTCTGACAGCGTGGCTTACCATCTGGGGTGTAATACCTGGAACCACTGAAAAAAAAGGTTCTTAGCATCTGGGATGGGAGCCTCCTTCACCAGACTGCTGGTTGCTGATTCAAATTCCATCAAAGAAAGAGAGTCGTGGAACATGTCATCCTACTAGGTCACAAACTTGGTTAGAATTAGAGCGGTTAGTATTATTAGTTTGAAAACTATCATTCTTACCATTATCTCCCCATTTTCTTCCTCATTACAAACTGGAGGAAGAGATGCAGGGTTTAGAATTGTGCAGAAAAAAAAAACAATGAAACAGCCTATTATACTTTATACAGCTATGTACACCTGCTTTCTATGTACATACACTTTCAGAAACTCACGGGACCTGAAAAAAATGCTTATAAACAAAAGTTATTACGCTATCCTTCATCTTTAACCTGCAAAGAATGGCAAACAATACAACATTCGTGTACATTGGTAAATTGTCACTGACATTCCTCAAAACCAACAATGAAACCCTCTAACTCTTATGCCGCGTACACACGAGCGGACTTTACGGCAGACTTTGCCCGGCGGATGGGATTTGGTTGGACAATTCGATCGTGTGTGGGCTCCAGGGGACTTTGTTTTCTCAAAAGTTGGACGGACTTAGATTTGAAACATGTTTTAAATTAATCCGTCGAAATCGAGACCAGTCGAAAAGTCCGCCGTCTGTATGCTAGTTCGACGGACATAAAGCCACGCTATGGCAGCTATTGGCTACTGGCTATGAACTTCCTTGTTTTAGTCCGGTCTTACGTCATCACGTACGAATTCGACGGACTTTGGTGGATTGTGTGTAGGCAAGTCCGTTCATTCAGAAAGTCCGTCGAAAAGTCCGCCGGGCAAAGTCTGCCGTAAAGTCCGCTCGTGTGTACGCGGCATTAGTTTCACGTTCCTACAAAAATACAACAGCTGCGACATGTAGGAGGGCTGCCGTGGTGGGTTCGAACATATTCATTTTACTACATACAAACAATGAAATTAAAACATGAGACAAACATTTAGATACAAATGTGAGGGAGATATTTCATAGTTTCCAAAACAAAAAAAAACCAACCAGACGGAATGCTGCCTTCACTCTTTTAGCAATAGAAAAAAATACAATGGGAAAAACACAAGAGCAGCTCCAAACCTTGCATGGGCCAGGCACACAAAGTTGAAAAACAGGCGTGAGAATTTTAACCACACAAATGTGTACGACACATCCATCAACCCACTCATCATTACAGATTTCTGAAGCAACAGCTGAGCTACATCTAAGGTCTTTGCTACCCAGAGCCTGGGTTTAAACTCAGTTATGAAGGGCCCCTCCAGGGGCATACCCCAAGTAGTATCCTTGGACCACCTATGCCATTCCTTAAGGGGTTTAATGGCTTTTGCCCCAAAACTAGACTTCATGTACTGTGCAGCTGCCTGACTGTGGGAAGCCTTGCATTCCTTCCCTTGCACGGACTGCCCATTGCCCATGGCGATTTGAATCGTGTTATCGTCTTATCCCTACGTCCCTTGCACCCATTTAGGAGAGCACCGCCCGGTGCCTTCTTCTACGGTGGATTGACAGACTACAACCACTATATCTGGTCCAGTTCAACTAGAAACTCTAACCGAGGCGTTATTTAACTCTCTGGCTTGCTGTCCCAATACTTTTGGCACAGAACTACAGAGTACCACTCTTTTACACTACAATACCTGTAATAACTATGCAAACGATTAGTCAACAACGCATTGGCGCACGTCTGTTCGCTACTCGGGACCTGTTGGCGGGGATGCGCCTAAGCCCTGTTGTAGGTCTGGAAGTAGAATGTCCATGACATTGCCCCCCCCTTTAAGGGCATCTCCGGGTGCCCAAAAGAGCTCTTTTCTGAGGATGTCTGCGGAAGAAGGCCTGGATCAGTTCTTGGGCATGCACATTTTGCTTAGGTTCCCATGAGTTCTCCTCTGGTCCATACCCCTTCCACTTGATTAAATATTGAAGTTGGTTACCTCTCCTTCTGCAGTCTACGACAGCCTCCACCTCATATTCCTCATCCTTATCAATAACGGGTTCGGGTGGCCCCAATCCTCTGTCCGGGAAAGGGTCAGGTACTGTGGGTTTAAGCAGAGACAAGTGAAACACTGGGTGCACTTTGAGCGACTCAGGCAAGGTAAATTCATAGGAGACCTCATTCAATTTCCTTTTAACTGGGAAAGGGCCGATGAATCTGGGTGCCAGCTTCTTTGAAGGGCAAGCCATCTTGAGGTTGGTGGTAGATAACCACACCTGATCACCTGGTTGGAGACGTAATTCACCTCTTCTCCTGTCATAAAGCCTCTTGTTGGTTGCCTGCGCTTTGGCCATAGCTTCTTGCAACAACTTGTTGTTGCGACCCAGGAACTCGACAGTGCTTTGTACTGCTGGAACTGGAGATTCCGGGATAATGTTAGGCAGGAAGACAGGGTGGAACCCATAGTTTGCAAAGAATGGTGACTGACCTGTGGCTGAATGGCTGGCATTGTTGAAAGCAAATTCCGCTAGAGGCAAAAGTGCTACCCAATCGTCTTGGACAAACGAGGCAAAACAACGGATGTACTGTTCCAGGGTTTGGTTTGTCCTCTCAGTTTGTCCATTAGTCTGGGGGTGGAAAGCAGATGACATGGAAAGTTCAATTTTCAGGATTTGGCATAGTGATCTCCAGAAGCGGGAGGTGAACTGGACTCCCCTGTCAGATACAATGTTGGTTGGTACCCCATGCAGCCTTACGATCTCCCTGACGAACACCCGAGCGGTTTCCAAACCAGACGGCGTATTCTTTAGGGGTATGAAGTGGGCCATTTTGGACAAACGGTCAACCACTACAAAGATAGCTGTATGTCCTTCGGAAGGGGGTAGTTCCACTACAAAGTCCATGGCAATCACGCTCCAGGGTCTGTCAGGAATCAGTAGTGGTCTGAGGAGACCCCAGGACTTGGTCCTGGCAGACTTGCTTTGGGTACAGATGACACATGACTTTACATAGTCCTTACAATCTTTCTCAAGCTTCGGCCACCAAAACATGCACTGGATTAGTTCAAGAGTCTTGTGAACCCCAAAATGTCTGGCCAGTGGGTGGTCGTGACACAGGCTCAGTACTTCTGTCCGGCACCTTTCTGGCACAAAAATTTTGCTGTCCTTCCAAAGCATCCCATCCTTGGGTATCAGGGTTGATCCTGGTGGACCGGACACCCCCTCTGAGGCTTGTTTTAAACCGGACATCAGGTCTGTCTGGAAAAGCAGAAAGTTGCCCTCAGATAAAATGGTGTCCGGGACTGAAGTTTCCTTGGGGTCATCGTACATCTGAGAGAGAGCGTCAGTCTTGATGTTCTTTGATCCTGGCCGGTAGGTGATCTGAAATAAAAATCTGGAAAATAGCACCCACCATGCTTGGCGCGGCTTCAAACGTTTGGCAGTTCACGGTCACCTACATCATAATTCGTCGCGGGAGGCGAAAGCTTCCGGGAGAAGAAAGTTATGGGGTGCATGAGATCCTTGAGTCCTTGGCGCTGAGAAATAACTGCCCCCACAGCTGTTTGAGGCATCGACCTCGAGTAGATAAGGAAGAGAGGGATCCGGATGGCTCAAGATGGGGCAGAGGTAAAACGTCCCTTTAGGGTAGAAAAGGCGGCTTGAGCCTTGGGATTCCACTGGAATCAGACGTTTTGTCTTGTTAGCTGGGTGATCAGGAAGATAATTGCAGAAAATCCTTTAATAAACCTTCTGTAAAAATTGGCGAAACCAACAAAACGTTGCACCCCCTTCTTGTCTGAGGGTGCAGGCCAGTCCCGGACAGCTGTGACCTTTTGTGGGTCCATTTTGAACCCTTCTGTGGAAATTAGCAGGCCCCGGAATTGGATACTCTGCCGCTCGAACTCGCACTTTTCTGGTTTGGCGTATAGCCCATGCTGACGGAGTCGGCAAAGTACCATCTTGACGTGTTTCCGGTGCTGATCCAGGGATGAGGAAAAGATCAGGATATCGTATAAGTAGGCTATGACGAAGATGTCTAGTCTCTGAAGATATCATTTATCAGGTGCTGGAAGGTAGCAGGGGCATTACACAGGCCGAAGGGCATCACTAGGTATTCGTAGTGGCCAAACCTGGTACGGAAGACCGTTTTCCACTCATCCCCTGCATGAATGCGAACCAAATTGTAGGCCCCATGAAGATCGAGTTTGGTGAACACAACAGTAGTTCTTAGTCTTTGAAAAAGCTCAGGCACCAGGGGTAAGGGATACCGGTTCTTGACCGTGACCTTGTTCAGCTCCCGGTAGTCCACACAAAGACGCAATGAGTGGTCCTTCTCCACAAAAAAGATCACTGCCCCAGCCGGAGAGGTGGATGGCCGGATGAACCCCCTCTTAAGGTTTTCATCAACATATTCCTTTAAAACTTCCAACTCCCGCTCAGACAGAGGGAAAATCCGCCCGAAGGAGATTTCAGCTCTGGGCAGCAACTCTATCGGGCAATCGTAGGAACGATGAGGAGGAAGTGTCTCTGCCCCTCGTTTACTGAAAACGTCAAAGAACTTGTGGTACTGTTCAGGTACCGCTGAGCGTAATTCTGAGTCAGCTTCCAGACACAGCAGAGGGCCAGATATCTTGGAAGGTAAGTGCAGACAGTGTCCTTGAGAGTAGGGGGACTGAAACTTGATTTCTCCGGTGCCCCAGTCAATTTGCGGGTTGTGGGCCTGAAGCCACAGTAGACTCAAGATGACCGGAACAGAGGGGAAGCAATTGCATCAAACTTAAGCAGTTCCTTATGATTCGAGACAGTAACTACAGGCAGTGGGGGAGTCTCCTGAGTCACCTGGCCAGATTTAATACAGGATCCATCCACCAAGAAAATGGAAAGTCCTTGAGCCCTGTGCTGGAGTGGAATGCGTTGTTGGTTGGCAAAGTTCAAATCAATAAAACAACTGCATGCACCAGAGTCTATTATTGCAGTAACAGACACAGTCTTTCCGGAAAACTGAAGGGTGATGGGAATAGCCAGGTGAGTAGAGGGAGCCGGGTGACTGGGAGATGGGATGGGTGAAGATCTACGATACTTGGCAGGACATGAATGTACATAAATGGCCAGTTCCCCCGCAGTACAGACAAAGGTTTAGCTGTTGCCGACGTAGACGTTCCTCGGCAGACAATGCGGGCCTCATTAGTCTGACCTGCCCAGATTTATGAAAGTCAGGTGTTAGTTTGGTTGGAGCAGGATTAACTGGGACGAGTCTGAAGGGAACAGGACGAGAGGTTGTAGGCACTTGGGGTAACATCCAAGTTGGTTGAGTCTGCTGGGTCACTCTCTCATCCTGCGTTCCCGAAGACGACGGTCTATCTGAATAGTTAGGGTAATCAAGGACTCCAGAGAGTTTGGTACACCGACCCGAGCCAATTCATCCTTTAATTCTTCTGACAAGCCTAAACGAAACTAGTGCTGTAAAGCTGCATGATTCCATTGGGTATCTGCGCTCCAGCGCCTAAAGTCTGTTATATAGTTTTCGACCGCTCTGCGGCCTTGCTGGAGCATGCTAAGAGCAGCTTCGGCAGTGGAAGTTCGTTGGGGGTCCTCATATAAAAGTGACATTGCATCGAAGAAGGATGGCAAAGAGTCCAGAGAAACATGGTGTTCTTCCAGCAGGTGATGAGACCAGGCTTGTGGTTCTCCTAGCAGAAGTGAGACAGCAAACCCCACCTTGGTGTTTTCCTGTGAAAAGATTAAAGGTAGTAGGGAAGAGTACAGCTCGCATGCATTGTGGAAAGTCCGAAACTTGCTTCAATCCCCGGAAAACTTCTCTGGAATTGGGACCCTAGGTTCTGGAGATACACATCATTACGGGGAGTGCGGGGGAAGCCTCTGACGACAACCCGCTGGAAAGAAGGTTTGTAGTAATCGTCCGGGACTGCACTTGTCTCTCAAGGTGTTCATATCTGTCCTAGAGGGATTTCACCTCGAGTGAGGAGAGAGCAATCGGCAGATTTCATCAGTAGCGGAGGTCCCTCTTGCAGGCTCAGGCATGGCTGTCTGATACTGACACGTATCTTTTATGTGAGCCTGACGTGCAGAGGGAGACCTCTCGTACAGCCCTGGTTCCTGGGTCACTGGACATGAGGACAGTGACCGTAGGAGCACAGTGGGGTAAGAGTACCTGGTGGATTCTCTGGAACTGGAGATGTTGACCACTGGTAGGCACTGAAATCGGTTGGAGTGCAGGGAAGCTGGATGCAGGTCAGCAGGGTGCAGGTAAGCTGGATGCAGGTCAGCGGGCTGCAGATGACCTGCATGCAGGTCAGCAGGGTGCAGGTAAGCTGGATGCAGGTCAGCAGGGTGCAGGTAAGCTGGATGCAGGTCAGCAGGGTGCAGGTGAGCTGGATGCAGGTGCGCCAAGAAGCAACAAGCGCACGTGTGTGCGCACAGCAGGTAGAAGCAACAAGCGCACGTGGGTGCGCACAGCAGGCAGAAGCAAGGTCAGACAAGCCGGGTCATACACAGCGGATCAGTTCAACAGAATCGGCAGGCAAGGGATGGTCAAGTTCAGGGTGGTTCTGGTAGCAGGAGATTAGGCAGGCAGGTAAACAGGATCAGGGTCAAGGAAAGCCAAGGTTCAGGATTGGAGACAGCAGCGTAGTCAGGGAGCCAGGTCGGAAGGCAATCGGATACAGGTTACAAGAGCAGGTCACAGGTGAAGCTGCAGATCAGACAGCAAGAGCTGAATGGTGGGAGCCCCTTTTAAAGGCCACTGGGCGCCAAAGCCGCGTCACTGTGCGCGCATGCACGATCTCCGCGATCGGCGCATGTGCATTGGTGCACGTCTGTTTGCTACTGGGGACCTGTTGGCGGGGTTGCGCCTGAGCCCTGTTGCAGGTCTGGAAGTAGTATGTTCATGACAGGTGCACATGTTTGGAGACATGTGTCTTGCTTGTTGGTCCCATACATAGATAATAATCACAATCCATACATTTCTATTATATACATCACAAACTTATTACACAACATACAGTTTCTTTTTTTTTTTTTTGTTTACAAAAGTTTTATTTGGAAGTTCAAGGAAACAAACAGTATAGTTAATGAGAGCATATAACAGTAATACTTAACTTACTTTTATAAAAGGGTATGACTTCGAGCTACAGACAAAGTGGTAAAATCTTGAGGATAAATTTTACTGGAATGAGATGATGTGTAGATGATGTGTGATAAATATCGAGTGTAAAAGTATAAAAAGAAGGAAGTGACCAGTCGCATAACTAAATATCAACGGCATGCTTCCATCCCGGGTTAATATATAAAAAGAAAAAAGAGGGGCAAGTGGGACTTTAAATGAAACATGTCAGTTGAAAGTATAATAATGGATACATGTGAGTAGGTAAAATGATTGGATTTAATTTATAGTCAATAACCCCATAGGGGTAGTCCATGATTTTGATGCATACAGTACCAATAAAGTAGTAAGGATACAGACATGGTTGCATAAATTGATATATTAGCATATTTAGCAGTAACAATCATTAAAGACTCAGTAGTGCAAGCAAATCAATGGACATACATAAATGCAGTTCATAACAGAAATACATGAATTAAAATCGCCACTCAAAATCACAAAATCGCATGAAATGAGAAAAAACTCGATAAGAAGATTAATGAATATCAGGAATAAAATTAGACTTGATAGGGCATCCTTAGTTTGAGAACCCGACGCGTTTCTTGGCTTCTTGCCAGTCATCAGGGGTAGGATGCAAAGTATAACTGAGAAAAACAAAGGAATATCATAAATATTGATACAAGCGGAACCTCAGGCTAATAGAGAAAATTATATCGAGATTGTCACAATTGTCTACTTTAGATAGAAAAGCTACTTACAAAACCTAAAAATCAAGGAGAGTTGCCAGCAATGGGATCTGTTAGGGTGTGAGATATAACCGTCTCAACCGGGGTTGAGGGTACCGACCAACCTCCCCAAAGTGACTGGAGGGTGGGCCAGGAGAAACCACAGCTGACTGATTCCTGAGCCCTCAATATACTAGTCAATGGGTTATAAATAGGAGAATCTGCAAAAAGGTAAAGAAAAATTTGGATGTGTCAAAGAAAGTAACAATAATGACTGAAAGAAATGTGTGCTCAGTGCATTTGGGAGAGCGAATGTGTGAAGAATGAGATAATAAAGGGGAATGGAGGTAAATTGAATGCATAAAAATGCAAGTGAGAATAAATGGGAAAAGAAATCCATAGGGAATGTGTAGAGATAGAATGTGTGGTGCGCTAGGTTAGAATAGATGAGAGGATGGGAATGTGTGTCCATAAACAGGAAAAAAAGCAAAAACTATTGCCCATGGGTTGAATAATGGCTGCTTAGCGGAGCGGTCCATTCCTAGCGAAGCACAGTGGGGGAGTGAACTGTCAGTCTGTCGGTCCCAGCTGATATACTCTGGCCCAGGGCGGGTCCCTGCCAGCATCATGCAAGATGTCTTTGGCAGCTGAGAGACGAGAGAGCAATCACAACTGAGAGTAACCCATACCTCAGTGGATGCCTACTCATCACAGCTGTCTTTTGGGCGTCAGGTGGAAAACAAACAGGCTCCCACCTTGCGGCGTCAATTGACGCAGCTCGAGGGGCCAGTTAGAGCATGGCGCCGATGCGTTGAGATCGAGCCCCAGCCGCCCCAAATTGAATGAGGGGAGGTGGGGAGGGAGCTGAGCGCATCGCAACCCTGGACAAAGAGACTACAAAATATCAAAACACCCCAGCCCATATGCTGGATTTAAATCAATAAGTGGATTCCAGGGATAATAACCCTGGAATAAATAAAACATAGTTCTCAATAGCTCGAGGGAACACATGTAAAAATATATATATAGTCAAGGACTGTTGAAACCGAAACTATATTAGAAAATTGTAAACTGAGTAAGGATAAGAATACAAAAAGATATTTAAACTAAGGATAAACAAAAATTAATGATGGTGCAACTTGGTCACCGAGGGAGCGGGTGTCTTCCACCCAAAAATAGAAATATAAAAAGAAGGAAGTGACCAGTCGTATAACTAAATATCAATGGCATGCTTCCATCCCAGGTTAATATATAAAAAGAAAAAAGAGGGGCAAGTGGGACTTTAAATGAAGCATGTCAATTGAAAGTATAATAATGGATACATGTGAGTAGGTAAAATGATTGGATTTAATTTATAGTCAATAACCCCCATAGGGGTAGTCCATGATTTTGATGCATACAGTACCAATAAAGTAGTAAGGATACAGACATGGTTGCATAAAAATCAAGGAGAGTTGCCAGCAATGGGATCTGTTAGGGTGTGAGATTATAACCGTCTCAACCGGGGTTGAGGCAGGGTATCGGATTTATGTATGTCCATTGATTTGCTTGCACTATTGAGTCTTTAATGATTGTTACTGCTAAATATGCTAATATGTCAATTTATGCAACCATGTCTGTATCTTTACTACTTTATTGGTACTGTATGCATCAAAATCATGGGCTACCCCTATGGGGTTATTGACTATAAATTAAATCCAACCATTTTACCTACTCACATGTATCCATTATTATACTTTCAATTGACATGCTTCATTTAAAGTCCCACTTGCCCCTCTTTTTTCTTTTTATGGACTGTAAAAGGTTATAGAAATGAGGAGTAGTAAAATACAGGTATTTGTTAGAATGAATTCCAATAAGAGCATTTTCCTTTGTGAATATGAGTTGTGTCATTAAGAGTATGATATACCCATTCTGAGAGTTTAAGCAATCCCATTCTGGCAGTTACTTGTTGCCAAGGTAAATTTTTGGATTTCCAGTTGTAGGCGACCATCCAGTGGATGGAACTGCACAATGAGTGACATAATCTCATGCAAGGAGATGGAATATTTGGTCTGTTTGCATATAATAAACATATCTGGGGGGGTGGGAGTAATTTTTTGTTTGGAAGAGTTTTCTATTATATCTATGGCTTTGCGCCATATATGATTAAGGTGTTTACAACTCCAAAATGTGTGCAAGATTGTACCAGGTTCCGAGCATCCCCTGCATCCCCTAAAACAATTTGGAGAGATTGAAGGATAGTAAGTATGAAGTTTTGAAGGGGTTAGGTACCATCTGGAGAATATTTTTATTGGGGTTTCTCTAAATGAGATGGCTTTGTTACTCTTACGGAGGTTGTCCGACATGGAAAGCCACTCATCTATACTGATTGAGCCATCCAGGTCTGACTCCCATTGGAGCATCTGTACAGATTGATCTGGTACACCAAAGTTATTAAGGTAACTATATAGTCTTGAAATGAGGCCTTTGTCTCTGGATGAGGAGATGCAGATTTGTTCAAATATTGTGTTAGAGGGATGTGTTGAGAGTGAGAAATATTCAGCGTAAAAGGTTTTAATTTGATGGTAGTGGTGGAGCTCGGAGGAAGGGAGATTATGGGTAGCTTGTAATGTGGAAAATGGCTAGAAAAGTGTGGCTAGATTTTTATTGATCCAAGGAGAGGAGTGGCTGTTGTTATAGGCATAGGCAAATCTAGGGTCTCCTAAGAAAGAGGCTAAGGGGGGAGTGTTCGAGGAGAGTTTGAATGTATCGTTGATCTTAATCCATAGTTGATAAAATTGAGCAACGATAATGTTGTGTTTGGTAAGTTTACTATAGGAGGTGGTGTTGGACCATAATATTCTCTGTAGATGTAATGGGGATATGGAGATGGTTTAGAATTGTTTCCATGGAGTTTCCTGGGTAGGGGTGAACCATTGAGTTAGTTGCGTTAGTCTGGCAGCAAGATAATAGAGCCAAAGGTTAGGGAGGCCTAGGCCGCCCGTGGATTGACATCTATGCATAAGGGCATAGCTGCATCTGGGTTTTTTTTCCGCCCATTTAAATTTGTTAATGTCTCTTTGAAGGGAAATCAATTTAGATTTTGAGACATTTATAGGAAGGGCACGGAAATAATATAGGAGTTTAGGGAGAATCTTCATTTTAATGGCACATATTCTACCCAGGAAAGATATATGGAAAGACAGCCAGGATTTTAAAAGGGAGGTGATCTGAGAAAATAGAGGGACATAATTAGTTTTATATAAAAGGTTGTGTGTTGAAGTGACTGTGACGCCTAGATATTTAAATGTCTGGGAACATACAGTTTCTTATCAGCCTGCTCAGTCATACAAACAGCATAGTTACTTATCAGCCTGCTCAGTCATACACAACATTCACTTTAGGTATGTATTAAATGGGACCTATAGAGGATTTAAATAGAAGTACTCCCCCAATTAATAGACCTACTTACAATGACAAAAATGTAACCTACAATTAAAGTCCCACCATTATACAGAAAGCCACAAAAAAACAAAAGGTTCTTTGCCTAGCAGAACTTACCCCATATAGTGGACAGAGAATCAAGATCCCGAACACAGAACAGCAAAAATGTTAAAAAAAAACTTGAAGTATGGTTTTCTTACCATAGGCCCGCGTTTTGCTGGTTCTGGATGTCTTTTCCCACTCGAGATCCGCTGAATTAGGAAGATCTGTTGGCCTTCTCCCTGGCTTGCCAATTCTGTGATGGAAATTATAAGCTTCGCCTACAAGCAAATAATTCCATGCGCTAATAAGCACAATCATAGCTCTCTGGTATAATGCAAAAATTTCCACATCAGAGATGATCTGCAAACAAAGTGAGGTGGATTGAGCGCACTCTGGGTGAGGATGCAGCTGATAAACCAGCACATAAATGATTTAAATAAAGTCCATTTGGCAATGTCCATAGAAGCAATAAAAACTAGTAGGAAGGAAGGCTGCCTGCTTGCAGATAGAAGTTGATCTGAAACGAAGTGAGGGAAAGAAAGCGGCGCCTTCTAAGCATAGTATATTAAAAATGTAATGGATTGAATATAAAAAAAATAGCGAATACACTCACAAACAGATGAGAAAGACAGGCATGTATAATGGGTGTCATCCGCACTTATCCAGAGGATGTGGGGCTGGGACCAGTGTGTACCGAGAAGCTGTCCTCGGTATTGAACGCAGTGGTGGAGTCCAATGCCTTTAGTGTCCATGGGAAGGGATCCGTGAACACCGAAATTTCCTGCTGCAATGTCATGACTTCTGGATTAAAGTTCAGCGGGAGGGTGCGCGCGTTCGAAGCATGCATGCTTCTTCCTCAGGCTTTGTGTGTGATGGAAAAATCTGGACAGCCGCACTCCGGATTAGAAAAGTGAAAAATAAAATCCTCTTTATTGAAAAAGTAATAACATGATTAAAATCCGTACATGGCTTTGTTGGGATAATGCAGCATAACCGCTAACGTGTTTCACGCTCCCATAGAGCGCTTACTCATAGCATTTATTTTTCACTTTTCTAATCCGGAGTGCGGCTGTCCAGATTTTTCCATCACACACATACCATTGGAATAGCAATTGCCGGCACCTGGGGCTCTCACAATCATCCACACAGCGGAGGACGGGAAGCTTGAACCCGATCACCTAGAGCGGTGGTAATTATCCTGTCTTCCTCAGGCTTTGATGGGGCCATCTTAGAAGTGGTATATATTATGCTCCCAGTCACATGATAAGCCAGAGATAAACCACACTGAGCACTAATGGAGATCAGGTTTGTTCAATTAACACAATCAAAACTAATATAGACAACTATCATCTATGCTAAAGTGAACTGGTGATGAAATGAGACTATGATGGAAAATTGTCAAATGACAGGTGGTGAAAAAACCAAAAACATGATAAATGAAGTATAAAGTATAAAAGGTAATAATGCCAAAAACAGAACGCTTAGAATGATAAAATAAGAGAAACGAAGCTATAGTAATTCCATCGATGCATCGATCGATGACAGGAAATGTGTATGGGAAAAGGGAAAATTTATTTCTAATATGACTGTATGAAAGTGGCCAATCGTTGGAGATGGATAATGTATAGAGAAGAGGAAAATAAAATATAAAAATAAAAATAAAGATAAAAATAAATGAAAAATAAAGATGAAAAAATAAATACAATAAAATAAAAATGGATAATGAAAACAATAATAAATAAAAAAAATTAATCAAAATAAAAATAGAAATAAGAATAAAAATAGAAATGAAAATAAAAATAAAGACAAAAGCAAATGGAAAAAAAATAAAATTAAATAAAGTAAAATAAATAAAAATAAATAAAATAATATATACAGACTAATATGTGCTAGATTCCGGAATATTGAAGATACCATCATATCCACCAATCACCAATGGTGGGATAGGTTCTTTCTTGACATTTATCTCAAACATAAGATTTCTCCTAGAGGACTCAGAAACATCAAAACATGTTCTTTTCTGGGTGCAGACCTGGCCCATGAGTGGGCCAGTATTTCAGAATTCTGCACCTAGAAATGGATGGGTATTATTGTCAAACAAAGAGCGATACAGTACACCACTCTCTTATCCAAAATAACCGATCTTATACACTCTCTCCAATCACTCATCCCATCTCTGCCACTATCCTGGCTAAGAAAACTCAAACTGAACACCAAGTTCCAAGAGGATCACCTCATTGGAACCAAACTACAAAAGATTTGTCGGGATTTTGACAACTATAACACCAATCGTATGTTTTGTTGGAAAAAACCCAGAACTGTCAACCCATCCCCATCCATCCATGACCATGTAGGTGCCAGTCACTCTAGGCCTTAGCCCAGGTTCACACCTATGCGAATTAGATGCGGCTTACACCGCATCTAATTCGCAGGACATTTTAAAATACATTCATATGAATGCATCTGGTTCACATATGTGCGTTGCATTCGCACTGCGCATTGCACAAAAAACGTGTGCGTTTTTTGGGCATTGCGGTGCGAACTAAAAGCCTATTATCTCCTATGGGAACGCATCTGATTCGCAGATGCATTGCGTTCTGAACAAGGAATTTCTACTTCTCTTCACTACATCTCCCCCTCTCCCCCCCCCCCCTCCCTCCCCCTCTCCCTGCTCTCTGATACTGAGCAAAAACGCAATGAATTCTTTGAACAGGAGATTTTTATCTCCCCAGTGAAACCTGAGCTTCAATTCGCACCGCACAAGTGTGAAACAGGGCTGACAGCCCGATGCCCCTCATAGATTGTACTCCTAAGCCCACCCTAAACCCCCCCTCAATCAGCATTCATCTCTCCTGATTATGCATAGACAGCACCCCACTATCTGTATGCCCAGATCTGGCTCAATCCCCGCAACATCGAAACATCTTGCTCCTGCCAGGAATGCCTCTATCATTACCAGATCCTTGATTCAACCCATTAAGGACACCATTGCTATCACCATTGAATCTTCTATCCCCTCAACCAATCCCAAGGCCGAAGTTTCACCTAGTCCCAGATCATCCATTGCCCAGACCCCCATTCCTTCCCCCAACATTGCACCCGACTTTTCCAGACCATGCCCTCCATCTTCCAAATCCGATTCTTCATCTAACACAACATCCAATTGTGGTAATACAGACCATGGCCCCAGTGTCCATCCAGACACCTTGGCCACGACTCCTGAAACAGCATCAATTCCCAACACAAGTGTTCCAGCCACATCGGCTGATGAATCTATTCCACACTCTCTTTCCTCCTCTTTTTTAGGGGCTCCCCCCGTCTTGCCCAAAAAGAAAATACACAATCAAGGCAGGAGAGGGGGAAGATGCAGGCACAAAAAGGAAGGCTGTAAAGATTTTTAATCTATCCAAAAATTCCTTGTCCAAATCTGAAGAAACCCTACTCGCTCGAGGTCTCACCTTTGCTCCCACCGTGCCACCTAACCCTTTTACTTTATTTTTGGACTTCAACCGATTTATCAGGAACATCACTGTGAAACGCTATTTCAATCTTAAGGCACACAATACTCCTATAGTTGAACCTGATTCCAGTCCCAGTCTGCCAGACCCCAGTTCCCCAACAAACAACTTTCAGGATTGCAGTGTACCAGAAAGAATGGCCCTGGACCACCTAGAATTATTTTACACTGAGGATTCTGATGACTATGATGAATTGCTTACGCAACATTTGTCCTCCTCCCCACCAATTCAACCCACTAGATTTCAACCAAAATCTATCTTTTACCCCACCTTTGCAAAGGGCCATTATATTCAAAGCTTTTACCAGGTGGTATATACAGAGATCTTACAGATGTGTCAACAGATTCCCATACACTCTAAATCACCGTCCAATCTCTCGGAAGCTGAAACCCTTGCCCTGAATCAGCTGACCAATGACACCACCTTAGTCATTAGGTCAGCCGACAAGGGAGGAGGAATAGTGGTACAAGACCTTGGAGACCATCAGCTGGAACGCCGTTGGCTCCTTTCCGACAGTACCACCTATCGGAAACTCACCAGTGACCCACTACCCACATTCTCCAAGGAGGCACATGACCTCGTCAATAAAGCTTATACTGAGGGATTCCTTACCAAGACTGAAGTGGGCTTCCTTATACATGATTTCTACAAACGGCCGTATTTCTACCATCTTCCTAAAGTCCACAAAGACCCAATTAATCCACCCGTGAAGCCCATCGTCGCGGCCATGGAAAGTGTGACTAGTTACCTTTCCATCTATCTAGACCACATTCTATAGCCCTTGGTCCACAATCTTCCCTCATATATCAAAGACGGTATACAATTATTACACACATTGCAACAATACCAGTGGGAGCCATCATATCGTTGGCTCTCATTGGATGTGGTTTTACTTTACACCTCCATCCCCCATGATGTAGGCCTGAGGGCCACACAGTATTTTCTCAATGAGGATCCCCTTTTGAATGCCCGACAGGTACACTTTCTTTTGGATATGCTAGAATATTGTCTCACTCATAATTATTTTGAAGTTTATGGTGAGTTTTATATCCAAATCAGAGGCACAGCTATGGGGGCCAATTTTGCCCCCAGTTATGCAAACCTGACTATGGGGTACTGGGAACAATTTCACATCTGGCAGAATAACCCCTACTCGTCCCATCTAGTATATTACGGTCGGTATATTGATGACGTGGTCATCATTTGGGATGTGCCAGAAACCCTTATACCAGCATTACTTGAATATTGTAATGCCAATAACATGGGCCTTTCACCGCAGTTACTGACAACCAAAAACTTGCTTTTTTGGATCTGGAACTCTTCCATGAGGACATCTGTGCACAGAACTACACGAAACCCACGG
This sequence comes from Aquarana catesbeiana, assembly GCF_042186555.1. Taxonomy (NCBI): domain Eukaryota; kingdom Metazoa; phylum Chordata; class Amphibia; order Anura; family Ranidae; genus Aquarana; species Aquarana catesbeiana. Next base: position 580,549,567 of record NC_133324.1, on the reverse strand, counting down.
CCGGCAACTTCTTCTTACACTATGGGAGTTGCCATCACCCACGTTGGATCAATAACATCCCGAAGAGTCAATTCTGTAGACTCAAGCACAATTGCACCCGAGTGCAGGACTACTTTACCCATGGTGAGACCTTAAAAATGAAGTTTAGGGACAAGGGCTACCCCGATGAGATAGTCGAGGGAGCTTTCCAACATTACCTTCACACTGAAGTTAGGAGTGATACAACCAAGACCATGGATGATAATTCCCAACCAATCCGCTTTGTCACGCAGTTCCATAGCTAATTTAGAAAAATGGAAAGAATCTTGGTAAAACATTGGCCGATTCTTAGTGAGGATCCTCATCTTAAATCCACACTCACGGATCAACCACAAGTCATCTACAGAAAAGCCAAACACATCAAGGCCAAAACAGCGCCCAGTAGAATAAAAACACAAAGTTCGATACCCACTGTGAGCGCATCCCTTACCTTTTTCAACCTCAAGGAAATGTATCGTTGCAAAAAACCCGTGTCTCACATGCAATCACGTTACACACAGACAAAAAGAATTTATATGTAAAAGTAAATCATACACTATACCTGATATTTTCACCTGTTCCTCAGAGTATGTCGTGTATTGTTTGACATATCCTTGCGGCCTACTTTATGTAGGCTGCATCATCCTGACCCTTCGCAAAAGGTTCGGTGAGCACCGGAATTTTGTTGATAAAGGGCTGGACAAATATAGTGTCGCTAGGCACTTCTAGCAATTCCATCAACAGTCCTCCACAGGACTGCGTGTCTGGGTAATAGAGGCCATTCCCAAGCAGCTCCCCTCAGCTGAACACTATAAGAGGTTATGTGAAAGGGAAAATTATTGGATTTTTACCTTGGATAGCCTTTTGCTTGGGGGCCTAAATGAAGGCATAGAAATCAATGTCTTATTATAAGTATCAATTACTGCTCCTGTTGCCCATATTTGTTCAACCACTTAGTGGCCCATCCAATACCATATACATGTATAATCCATCATCACAGGTTCACTTGTTTTCTGTTGGTAATGGATACATACAGATACATATAATTTTTCTATTGACCCCACTCAGTCACCCATGACTGTCTCTGATCGACTAGTCATTGATTTTAATTTGATGTATTACTTCATACTCTTTGCTGTTTAGGTGCCTATGCATTTGCACCTCCACACACATGTATGCACCACTACACATACATGTGTACACATGCGTTAGTATTCACATCTATATGACAATTTGATGTTCAGTCCAATTCACTCAGTCCTTTACTTTTACCAGCAATTTCTTGTTTTCATCTTTATTATTAAGATTTTCATTTTTATTTCCATTTTTATCTTTATCTATTTTTATTTATTTTACTTTATTTTATTTTTTTCCATTTGCTTTTGTCTTTACTTTTATTTTCATTTCTATTTTTATTTTGATTCTTATTTTTATTTATTATTTTTTTCATTATTTTTTCATCTTTATTTTTCATTTATTTTTATATTTATCTTTATTTTTGTATTTTCTTTCCCCTTCTCTATACATTATCCATCTCCAAAGATTGGCCACTTTCATACAGTCATATTAGGAATAAATTTTCCCTTTTCCCATACACATTTCCTGTCACCGATCGATGCATCGATGGAATTACTATAGCTTCGTTTCTCTTATTTTATCATTCTAAGTGTTCCGTTTTTTCCATTATTACCTTTTATACTTCATTTATCATGTTTTGGGTTTTTTTCACCACCTGTCATTTAACAATTTTCCATCATAGTCTCATTTCATCACCAGTTCACTTTAGCATAGATAATAGTTGTCTATATTCGTTTCGATTGTGTTAATTGAACAAGCCTGATTTAGTGCTCAGTGTGGTTTATCTCTGGCTTATCATGTGACTGGGAGTATAATATATACCACTTCTAAGATGGCCCCATCAGAGCCTGAGGAAGAAGCATGCATGCTTCGAACGTGCGCACCCTTCCGCTGAACTTTATTCCGGGAGTGATGACATCGCAGCAGGACGTTCCGGTGTTCACGGATCCCTTCCCCTGGATACTGAAGGCATTGAACTCCACCACTGCGTTCGCTACCGAGGACGGCATCTCGGTACACACCGCTCCCAGCCCTGCATCCTCTGGCTAAGTGCAGATGACACCCATTATACATGCCTGTCTCTCTCCTCTGTTTGTGAGTGTATTCGCTATTTTTTTTTATATTGAATCCATTACATTTTTGATATACTACGCTTAGAAGGCGCCTCTTTCTTTCCCTCATCAGAGATGATCTGGTCTCTGTTCACTTCTATGGCCAACCATCGGATCATTTCCCGGGCTCGTTGGTAAAAGCGGTAAGCGGGCGACCACTCCAGCCGCTTCTGAAAGTGCCAGTGGCAAATAAGCTGTTCCGGCCGCTTTCACGAGAAAGAGAATCGCCGGCTGAAAAAAAAAATACCGGGGTTATAGCTAATAGATTCAGCCATAACCCCGATGAACCACATATATACATATGGTTGGCAAGTGGTTATTTATTTTAAAACTTTTTTTGACACTGCCCCTTTAATTTTTTATTATCAACTTTATTGCCATAAGGAATGATAGCATGAGCCATGACAAGCCCTCTTTATGGATAGATCTCGGGTCTACTAGACCCCAGATCCCTCCTCTGGTCTGAGATTGGTTTGATCAGATGCTTTACAAACCGGTAACAGCTTGTGAATAACAAACCAAAACCAGAAGTGACAAAATCCGAGTCACTTCCAGGTTTCTTCATCACAGAGGGGAGGCAGGTACGGATGTACTTTCCTATCCTCCCTGTACTTCGCCAATCAGTATCCCTAAGCTGGAGCTCCCACATATAGCAGTGCTAAGAATACCACTACTTAAGGTCTCCAGTTTCTTTTTGTTGTATTTATTAAATAGCAAGTGGCTAGACCAGAATATAATTACCAAAGGTTTTGTGTGTGTGTGTGGGGGGGGGGGGGATTTGACTTTAATGTAGTATCACATTTTATTGGCGATATTTACTGCAATAAATTACTAAAAATGCAGTATTTAACCATAGTGAATTGAAATTTTAAACATTATTATTATTATTATACAGGAGTTATATAGAGCCAACAGTTTGTGCAGCACTTTACAGCGTTAGGGCAGACAGTACAGTTACAATACATTTCAATACAGGAGGAATCAGAGGGCCCTGCTTGTTAGAGCTTACAATCTAAGATGCATGCACTATTTTGTAAAAAGCACAAATATTGCATACGATAATTGTTAAGTGAATTGGCCCGACAGTGTTCAGCTTTAGCTATACTCACTTTGATAAATTTTTCAAGGTTTCTATTTCTCAGTGATTTTATGTTGCCCTTAATTTTAATAAACCACGTAGCCATTGTTTTTCTTCCACCCAACAGAAAAGTTTCTAGGGAGAACACAGAACAGTGCATATACAATAAAAATGGCTAACTTACAAATTCTGTATATAAAAAAATAAATAAGGCTTCAGTTTATTACAAAAAGCCAAGAGACATTTTATTAACGGTCTTTAAATGACAAACTCAGAAGCATTCTTTGAAGTCCATCATCGTGTGTCTTGAGGGTATTTATGTCAAAACGGTTGCCCTTTTTAATACAGGTCTCAAACAATAGGACACCTCCTCCTACACCAAAGTAATGAGACTTGCTAGCTAGGTATATAGTCCCATTGTCAGCCAATAGATGCTGAAAGAGATCATGCAGAGCATCATAGTAATTAGGATTATATATGGTCTCCGATGTAAGAATAATATCATATTTCACAGATGGAGTTTGATTTTGCATTAACAGTGTGAAATTTGACCAATCGCCAGAGAAGAAGCGGCACTTGGATAGAAGCCCTGCATGGGTTTCTGACTTTTTGAGTCTTTTTTTGCTTGGTTCTTCTGTAACATTTCCGTTTTCATCAGAACTGTCACAGTTGACCAATACATTAGGTATAGTGATCTCTTCTATCACTGTGCTGTTGTAGTCCTGAAAATGCACTTCTCTGGCTTTTCTCCTCAGAGCCACAATTCCCAACAAACCAGCCCCACAGCCAAGATCCAAAACACTTTTTCGTTTGAAGCTGACATCTTCGTCTTCAAAATATCTGAGGAGATCAAATGTGCACTCCCAAACTTTCATACCGCCTTCATACACCCCAGAAATCAGATCAGAGTTAGCTGTAACAGTTTTACTCACTATATTTTCACCATGCAGATCTTCATTGGACAATGTCATTTCCACTACAGATACATTTACAAACTGAAGATCTGAGCTTTGTTCAACTATTTTATTTTCTAGCACTTTGTTAACATCTTGTGGCATTTTATGTTCGATGGCTGGTTTACAGCAAACTGTTTTTTCTTCAGCTTTGTTATCCTCGCTCATATTGCTGCCATCTAATACATCACTATTACAGAAGAAAGAATTCAGTTCTATTCCCTTCTCTTTATTTTTAGTAGATAATTTAATCTGTGCTTCTTTGTCTCCTGAGAGATGCATACTATTTTCTGGTTTCTCTTCTTTTGGGTCTGAAAGTCCAGTACATTCCACTGTACTGTCTTCTGCTTCTTCAATACAGAAATTGAATTGAAATGACATTTTTCACCTACCCAGCTTTATTGTAGCGAAATTACAAAAACTCGGTTGGAAGAAAAGCCTTTCACAACCCTAAAAAAAAAAAAAAAAAAAAAAAAAAAAAACATTTATATACACAGATCAAATTATCCATAAATACAAAGAGAATATTAAAGAGCTTTAAAGAGAATCTGTAAGGTGACCATATACTGAACCCCCTCCCCATCCCACCCAGTCCCACTGTACTGCTCTGTCAGGGACCGGAACGCCGCTTTACTGGTCCGGTGATTTTAAATCCCTGTGGCTTAATCTCCTTTCTGCACTTCTAAGCATGTATAAAAGAGTTATTCTAACTGGTCAGCACAGACACATGGACAGCACTGCGATTAATTAACTTTTTGGTTTAAAAAAAAAAAAGTGTGTGCCCGTTTGCACGTCATTCGCCTGCACTGTGCTCCTTCCTGATGATGAAGCTCTAGGCCCGCCCCCCCTCCTCCTTTCTAAACAAGGGACTTTGCCTCCTGGGATATGTGACAAGCATATCCCAGGAGGCAAAGTGCCTCATTCAGAAAGGAGGGAAGGGGGAGCGGGCCTAGTGCTGCATAATCAGGAAGCATGACGGCTGAACCAGGAAGAGTTGGCGGGCCTCTTGATGATGTAATCATCAATATGACGGTGCAGGACCAACAGGTGGCAGAGAACAAGAGGATCTCAACTGGACAAAGCTGGGTGCTCTGGCTGGGTATCGAAAACCTAAACAATGGACCACCCCCTAAACAGGGGGTGGGGGAAGGGGGGGGTCAGAGATACGCTTTAATAACACTTTTACCTAATTCAGGCAAGCATATTTGTAAGTCTCAGTACCGTTACCATTACAGGGTACAAATTCAGGTAAAAGTACCGCCATTTTGAGAACCTGATGCTGTGGCAGCGTCACATTCTTAAAGAACTAGGGCCAGTTCAAAGATTGGGAAACTGACTGTAATCAGGACCAGCTCTGAGCTGGTGTACAAAGGTATGCCAATGCTCAAGTATGTATGTGCTTGGAGGCTGACATTAAAGAGTATCTCCACTTTTGTGAAAAAAATGTATAAAATTGCATACACAATTGCTACACAAGCCACATTGTAATTGAATGTTACTAAACGATCTTTCCTTATCAATCTGCAGCGCTGCAATTTTCTGTAAAATTCAATGCGATATGGCAACCTGGAGGCCAACAAGGTTGAAGGAGATGCATAGGCGGTCCACGCCCAAGCTGATATCACTTCCGCCCTATACCACAGGGGTCTCGAAACCTCATACTAGAGGTGGGCTCAGGATCCTAGTCCCAACCCTTTTGCCCGTTTGCGCTAGGAACCGGACACTGCACACCGCTAATCACAGGCAGTGAGACATTTCCCAATCTGTGCAGCTGCAGACCGGGAAATGTCTCACTGTGTGATTAGTGGTGTGCAGTGTCGGCTTCCTAGCTGGATTGGGCAAGTGGGTTGGGACTAGGATTCCGAACATGCCCGAGCCTATCTCTACTTCCTACATCTCCTCCAGCCCTGTGAGCACCGGAAGAGGCTGTGGATTTGGATTTCACATATATTATTATGTACTTTGAACATGTGAGCTGTGATAACATTTCTTAAAGCAATAGTAAAGTCTTGTTTTTTTTTTTTTAAATAACAAACATGTTATACTTACCTGCCCTGTGCAGTAGTTTTGCACAGAGCAGCCCGGATTCCCCTACTTCTCGTGTCCCCCCGCCGGTGCTCCTGGCTTCTCCCCCCAACAGCAAGCAGCTTGCTCTGGAGCACCCAAGCAGGCACGCTCCTGAGCCACGGCTCTGTGTGTCCATTCACACACGGATGTTGTGGCTTGGTCCTGCCCTCTCAGTCTCCAGATTGACACACTGGCTGTTATTGACAGGAGCTGCTGCCAAAAGCCTTTCAGGAGTGAAAGTCCCCAGAGAGGCAAGGCTCTCGTGGACATTGCTGGATCAAGAGGGGGCTTAGGTAAGCATTAGGGGGGCTGCTGCACACAGGTGTTTTTTTTTTTTTTTTTAACCTTCATGCATAGAATGCATAAAGGTAAAAAACCTTGTGCCATTACAATAATGTTTGTTATCCCATTGCTGCACTTCTTAGCTGGCGCTTCCCTGTCTTTCTATACTGGGATCACACAGGAGCAGTGGGAGAAACCGTATTCCTGTTCCAATCGCATTTGATCCTCTGCAGTGCGATTTGCGCCCATTCATTTTTTATGGGCTCAAATCACACCACAAATGTATTGGTACTCTGTATCCATATTTGACCGTGAGTACCAGTACTTGTACTAGCTAGTAAATAAGTGCTATCGCTGCAACCCTAATAAAATATATATTTTTCTTTTTTTTTAATACCATGTCTCTGTTTAGCAGTGTGGTGTATTGCATTGCTGTGCATTGACATGTGGTGCCATACAGTGCAGAAAACATTAGTGTGATTGAGCTTTTACTGTTTATAAAACTATTACATAACTAACACCTACATAGCTAACAGAAAGTGAATAGAACATATTCTTATGTAAACACTGTACTCTGGATTGGTAAGAAAAGCTCTTATCAGTATACACGAGTCCAATAAAACCTTTGCACTGATAATCAATCTTCTCAGTGTTCTAATTACAGAAGCTACAGTGTGATTAAAAAACAGACACCCAATACAATGTAAATGCACCTTAGAATACCCCAAATCACCTACAGAGACAAGAACTTTCAGCAGAAACAAGCATGTCCCGACTCCATGTTAAACCAACAATATGAAATAAAGAAAGATAAGTGCATGGAGACATCTCAGAGAACACAGCGCCATCTTGTGGATCCTCGATAAACAACGTACCACAAAGAAATATATCCATATACAAAATTAGTGCAATATCGCCATCTTGTGTTGAACTATAAATACTGACAGGGCAAAAATATGTTTCATTGCAACTCAAAAATAGACAAAATGCTTTAGGAATCGAGGTTTTAGATGATAAAGAAGAAAAGCACTTATTGATAAAGAAATTAAAGCTGAGATAATGTTCAAGAATTATACTTTTCATCAAAATAATGTAGCCGAGGATAATATCTTTAAAGGAGAAGTAAAGCCTGAGCTCATTAGGCTGGGCTTCTCCTATGGGTCAGGACTGTAATTTGTTTTTTCCACTCCTGTAAGGGCCCTTTCACACTGGGGCGGTTTGCAGGCGCTATTGCGCTAATAATATCGCCTGCAAACCGACCCGAAAGTGCCGCTGCTTTCATTCCAGTGTGAAAGCCCCGAGGGCTTTCACACTGGATCGATGCGCTGTCAGGACGGTAAAAAAAGTCCTGCTAGCAGCATCTTCGGAGCGGTGAAGGAGCGGTGTGTATACCGCTCCTTCACCACTCCTGCCCATTGAAATCAATGGGATGGCGCGACTATACCGCTGGCAAAGCGCCTCAGCAGAGGCGCTTTGCAGTGGTTTTTAACCATTTCTCGGCCGCTAGCGGGGGGGTAAAACCGCCCCCGCTAGCGGCTGCATACCGACGGTAAAGCGCCACTTACAATAGCGGCGCTTTACCGCCGACGCCCGCTCCCGTGTGAAAGGGCTCTAACCCGTTCTCAACACAGAGCGGTCTGAAGTCCGCTCTCTGCTGACGTCACTGGAATCAGTCCAGGCACCGCGTCATCCCAACAATAAAGTCTGGATCCACCAGGTGCCTGGACTGATGCTTGTCTCAGGCTCTCAGTGAGCCACTGAGATGGCAACTTCCCGCCCCTCCACAGCTCAGCTCTCCAGTGAGCGCGGGGGGGGGGGGGGGGGCGCAGAGCAGAGAGTTGCTGACTGGCAGCAGCTGTCCTCTCAGGGATCTGTGAGAACCGAGCCATCTGCGTTGTTCGGTGGCTCGGTTCTCAGTGCAGAGGCAACAGGGGGCAGATGCAGCATCGGTCTGATGCTGCATCCACCTAGGTAAGTATGATGGTAATAAAACATAATTCTCTTTTAACCACTATAGCTCTAGAAGATTTACCCCCGTTCATGACCAGGCCATTTTTTGCGATTACGGCATTGCGTTACTTTAACTGACGACACTGTCATGCGACACTGTACCCAAATACAATGTATGTCCTTTTTTTCCCACAAATAGAGCTTTCTTTTAGTGGTATTTTATTACCTGTGTGGTTTTTATTTTTTGCACTATAAACAAAAAAAGACTGACAATTTAAAAAAGAAAAAAGAAAAAAACAATATTTTTTTACTTTCTACTATAAAACATATCCAATCAAAAAAATGGAAAAAATCAAATTTCTTCATAAATTTAGACCAATGTATATTCTGCTACATATTTTTGGTAACAAAATTCCAATAAGTGTATATTGATTGGTTTGCGCAAAAGTTATAGCGTCTACAAACTATGAGATATTTTTATTTAATTTTTTTACTAGTAATGGCGGTGATTAGTGACTTACAGCAGGACTGTGATATTACGGTGGACATTCTGACACTGACACTTTTTGTGGACCAGTGACACTAATACAGTGATCAGTGCTAAAAAAAATGCACTGTCACTGTACTAATGACACTGACTGGGAAGGGGTTAACATCAGGGGCGATTAAAGGGGTTGTAAAGCTTCAGTTTTTTTTTTTTTATAAATAACAAACATGTCATACTTACCTCCTTTGTGCAGTTCCTCCTCTTCTGGGGTCCCTCATCGGCGCTACTAGCTCCTCCTCTTCTCGAGTGCCCCATCAGAGAAGCGATCTCCTTCGAGACACCCGTGCGGGCGCGCTCCTGAGTCCTGCTTCTGCGTCTATTAACACAGAAAGCAGGACTCAGCCCCGCCCCCTGGTGCCCGCATCATTAGATTTGATGGACAGCAGGGGGAGCCAATGGCTGCGCTGCTATCAATCTATCCAGTCAGGACCCGAGACACCGGCTTTTGCACGTGTGCTCGTTCCCGGCGCGAGAATAAGAGGGTACAGGTAAGTAAACGGGTGCTCGGGGGGACTGCAGCATTACAGGAGGTTTTTCACCTCAATGCATAGTTTCGTTTCGTTGTCATTCGTAATTCGTAATTCATTTTCGGATTTCTGTAGTGTCAATATTTGTTATACTGGATCTCAAATCATGTCAAATTCATTTGTTATATCCGCTATAATTTCTTTCGTATTAGTTGAAATTCAATATTTATCTATGTATATATATTTGTGATAATGATTCGTAGATTGGAAAGTTGTTTGTTTATTGAATCTATTAACACACATAATGACAATATCTCTTCTTCTCTGCTCAAATACAATACAACACCCTTCTCCTTCCCAGTTCTCAGGAATGAACTTTGTCAGTAATCCAATCTCCAGCACAAAGTTAATCAGCTGATTGGACTGTAAGATTTACTTTGAGTTGAACTTTTGTTTCATTAGATCTTTAATGAATTACCGAATCATGTCAAATTCATTCGTTATATCCGCTATAATTTCTTTCGTATTAGTTGAAATTTGTTATTCTTTTATTCAGACATTCGGTTGCATCCGAATATCCGAAAGATGCAAAATTCGGCCGAATTTCAATTCGTTATGAAACAAATTGCACATGTCTATGTAGGCTCATGTTCCTGCCTTTCTCAACCTCAGAACCAACATCACAATCGAGTAACGCCTGTGCATCATCAATGAGCAAGTGGCGATGCAGATTTGCAGTAAAACGATTGCAGTAAAAGTGCACTAACACACTTCAATATATTGCAGTAAAAGTGCTCTGACACATTTCAATATACTGCAGCAACTGTGCACTAACACACTTCAGTATACTGCAGTAAAAGTGCATTAACACACTTCAATATACTGCAGTAAAAGTTCAGTAACACACTTCAGTATACTGCAGTAAAAGTTCAGTAACACACTTCAGTATACTGCAGTAAAAGTGCACTAACACACTTCAGTATACTGCAGTAAAAGTGCACTAACACACTTCAGTATACTGCAGTAAAAGTGCACTAACGCACTTCAATATACTGCAGTAAAAGTGCACTAACGCACTTCAATATACTGCAGTAAAAGTGCACTAACACACTTCAATATACTGCAGTAAAAGTGCACTAACGCACTTCAATATACTGCAGTAAAAGTGAACTAATGTAATTCAATATACTGCAGTAAAAGTGCCCCGACACCTTACACTGACACACTAAACTGACACTAAAAGGGGTTGTAAACCTTTGTTTAAAAAAAATAAAAAAAATAACAAACACATCATACTTACCTCCACTGTGCAGTTCGTTTTGCACAGTGTGGCCCCAAACATCATCTTCTGGGGTCCCCCCATCGGCGCTTGCGGCTCCTCTCCGCATCAGTAAACCCCCTAGGAGAAACCCTGGGGTTACCTTGCGGGCACGCTCCTGAGTCCAGCATTTGCGTCCATAGACACAGAATGCCAGACTCGGCCCCCCCCCCCCGGCGCCCGCGTCATTGGATATGATTGACAGCAGCAGGAGCCAATGGCTGCGCTGCTATCAATCTATCCAATCAAGACCTGAGAACCCCAGGCAGAGAGGTATACAAGGGAACGAAAGGGCTCAGGTGAGTAAAACGGGGGGGGGGGCGGGGGGCTGGTCAGTGACAAAAGTTTTTTCACCTTAACGCATAGGATGCATGAAGGTGAAAAAACACGAGGGTTTACAACCCCTTAAAGTAAAAATGAACAGTCACACTACACTCATGCTGCACTATCACTATATTCACACTACACTGATACTTTACACTCACAATACAATCACAATAGCACACTAACTTGCTAGTAGTAATGAAGAGAGTCCTGTTCTATCTATCTTCACGCCAATATCACACTGCAAATGGCTCCTCTGGGAAGAAACCCTGACAGAGCCCCCCCCCCCCCCCCCCCCCGAGGTTCAGTGGAGCAGAAATTTATATTATACACCTTGCTTAAGCAGTATTTATACTATCTCTTGTGGGCCTCATTGGCTTAACCACTTTTAGCTTTTGAAAAAAAATAAAAATAAAGTTTGTATTTTTGAAATAGAAAGGTATATGGTATACAATAAATGTACAGTATTTACAAAATCCCCTGTAAACCTACACGTTCAAAAAGGAACAAACAATTCACAATCCAATTGTTCCATTAGTGTCCGCACGTTCCCAATTTGCAGTGCTTCCACCACCGGACGACGCCAGATACACAAGCCTCTTACTGGATCCTGTGCACCATCATATAGTATGGTCAAATGTGTGTGTTAAATCCCTTTGAATATGAGAACTCCAAACGCCAGGTGCATATCCAGTCAACAATAATTGATCAGAGACTTACAAAAAGGAGGAAGGAGAAGCTGGGAATGTTAGGAAGTAAGGGTGGCATGCATTTCTCTGCTAGTAGTTCAGCAGGATTTCAAAGTTTCTCCGGATTCTAACACTCCCAAGCCTATGCAGGTTGATGCTTTTAAGAGATCCATTTCCATTCAGGAGAAACAAAGAAGGCATTCTGAGAACATATGTCTTTCTTGTGGGGACTCTGGTCATTACGCAGTTAATCGTACTAACAAAGTTAGAAGAACAATTGCAGCAACTGAAGTGATAGTGCCTGAACAAATAAACTCAATTAGCCAGTTTATCTGCCCATTGGTTAATGAACAAAAAAAGTGAATTCTCTACTATCTCATTTTTTCTCCCCTATTAAACTAATCTGTGAGGGCATTGAAATTCCTTGCTCTGTTATGCTGGACTCTGCGGCTGGTGGGAACTTTATAGACATAGAATTTGCCCACAACAATAAAATTCAAACAAGAAATAAATTTGCCCCTATTGATATGAAGACAGTGGATGGTTCACCGTTAAAGTGATTTTAAAGCTTTGGTTTTTTTTTTGGTTTTTTTTAAATAGAATGCATTAAGGTGAAAAAACGTGAGGGTTTACAATCACTTTAACTTCAGGACCTGTTACCCATGAAACAGTTCCTCTGGTACTCCAATTTAAGGCTGACCATCTGTTTTCAGCTGACTACACTCAAATTTACTGTCATCTTGGGCATTTCTTGGTTTTCCACCCATAATCCCTCCATCAACTGGGAAACATGGCTTCTAAATTTTATGTCTGCCCATTGCAAGTAATACTGTAGAGAACCTTGTCGAATAAGTTCTCCACCAGTCAAGGAATTACAGGTGGATGTGGTTACTACACTACAGTCATATGACAACCTGCCTCTACAATATCATGAGTTCCGGGGTGTCTGTGATAAGAAGAATGCCGATCAGTTACCTTCCCATCGCCCATATGATTGCCCCATTGAGCTGCTTCCAGGGGGAGAAATACCTTTCGGACACCTTTTCAATCTGTCAGAACCAGAATTAAAGCTACTCAGGGATTGGCTTGATGAGAATTTAGAGAAGGGCTTTATTAGACACTCAACATCTCCTGCAGGAGCAGCCCTGTTCTTTGCTGAAAAGAAAGGCTCCACCTTGCCTCCATGCATTGATTACAGGCACATGAATAAAATCACTATTAAAAACCGTTATCCTCTCCCTTTGATCTCTGAAATGCTGGAAAGACTTTGTTCTGCTAAAAATTTTACAAAACTTGATTTGAATGATCCTGGAATTCATTACACACAAACAAAATGATCACATTGGTCAAAGCCAGTTGTAATAAAGTTGCACTCATCCAAAGTTGTATCAAAATTGCATCAAGTCGCAACGGAAATTGCATGATTTTTAAGTCGCACAAGTGTGAATGGACACTTACAGTAACTATAGCACCTAAAAAACACCTGAAAATAATAACTGCACCTAACAAGCAGACCTTGTTCACCTGGGCATACACCCATGTGAGGGCTTTGCCTACACAGGATGCATGTCCCCAAACACCGTGTGAGTTCAGGGACCTGCAGGGATATTATCCTGGGAGTGGTGGCTGTGCCCATGCAGCCACTGCATCCCACTTAGCATTAGCTGCCTATACGAAACACCTGTGCACCCAACGCAGACAAAACACAGCCCTCACACAGGCGTATTTTCACATATTCCCATGTGAGCATGGCCAAAAAACAGCCCTCAAACGGGTGTATGCTGAACCATTCCTCGCTCAGCCTATAGTCAAATGACGGCCAGACGGTGGCTTTCATATTGTGAGTGGACATCACAGCCGGGCAGTGGGCCAATCTGTAACCGGCTGTGTCCACAGAACACAACTGATGACTGATCAGAGTACCGGCTCGCTGCTGGTACCATGTGACCGCTGTGACAAATCACAGCAGGTCGCATGACAGTTGCGCACAATGGATGGCACAACTTTGTAGCTTTGACCAATCACAGCTAATCACAACAAAACAGACTGAAGGATTTGGTTACATTTAGTAAAGTGCTTGCTTATAGCAATGTAATTCACTGCTGTAAGCAAACATAATGTGTAAAAAAAAAAAATCCTGACCACTTCCCTAGCCACTTATGGACCGCCCACCGTCGTTATACGTCAGTACTTTGAAGAGGGATATAGCTGTTATGGCAGCAGCTAGCTACCATAACCCCGGTATCCTCTTCTTCAGCGGGTCGTCCGCTTTCAGATAAAAGTGGTCTCTGCGGTGGATTCGCCACAAGATCCCTTTTATTGGCAGTTCTCCAGTGCCCTCCGCCGCTTACCGGAGCCGCCGGCAGCGGCGGAGGCAATCGTGTTCTGTCTCCTGTTAGGTAGGGAGATGAGTGAGAAGATGGCCCCACCCGTCTCCACACCATTGCAGAGCGGAAGCGACATCAAAATTCCACCCTCTTAAAGCAACGTTTTATTTTTATTTATTTTTTTTCCAAATTTTTTTTTTGTTTTTTTTTTAATTGCATTTTAGTGTAAATATGAGATCTGAGGTCTTTTTGACCCCAGATCTCATATTTAAGAGGTCCTATCATGCTTTTTTTCTATTACAAGGGATGTTTACATTCCTTGTAATAGGAATAAAAGTGACACTTTTTTAAAAAAAAGAACAGTGTAAAAATAAAAGGTAAAAAAAATAATAAAAAAAAATTAAATGCACCCCGTCCCGCCGAGCTCGCGTGCAGAAGCGAACACATACTTGAGCAGCGCCCGCATATGAAAACGGTGTTCAAACCACACATATGAGGTATCGCTACAAACGTTAGAGAGCAATAATTCTAGCCCTAGACCTCCTCTGTAACTCAAAACATGCAACCTGTAGAATTTTTTAAACGTCGCTTATGGAGATTTGTAAGGGTAAAAGTTTGTAGCTATTCCACAAGCGGGCGCAATTTTGAAGTGTGACATGTTGGGTATCAATTTACTCAGCGTAACATTATCTTTCACAGTATAGAAAAAATGGGCTAACTTTACTATTTTCTTATTTTTTAATTCAAAAAAGTGTATTTTTTCCAAAAAAAGTGCGCTTGTAAGAGCGCTGCGCAAATATGGTGTGACAGAAAGTATTGCAGCGACTGCTATTTTATTCTCTAGGGTGTAAGAAAAAAAATATAACATTTGGGGGTTCTAAGAAATTTTCTAGCAAAAAAAATAATAAAAAATGTAATAAAAAATAATGTTATATGACCCATTATTATGATAATGCTGTACAGCACTGGTGACAGTATGTAAAAAAAAAAAAAAAAAAAAAAAAAAAATTTTATTTTCTAATTTTCCAAAAAATTACAACTTAAAAAAAAACCACCAAGCCGTTTACTAATGCCGCGTACACACGGTCGGACTTTTCGTCTACAAAAGTCCGACGGACACCGACGGACCAAATCCGGCGGACAATCCGATCGTGTGTGGGCTTCCCTGGACTTTCAGCGGACTTTTCCAGCCGCAAATCTGACGGACTTTAGATTTGAAACATGCTTCAAATCTTTACGTCGTAACTCCGCCGGACCCAGAAATCCACTCGTCCGTATGCTAGTCCGACGGACAAAAAACCAACGCTAGGGCAGCTATTGGCTACTGGCTATCAACTTCCTTATTTTAGTCCAGTGTACATCATCACGTACGAATCCGTCTGACTTTTGTGTGATCGTATGTAGACAAGTCCGTTCGTTAGAAAGTCCGCCGCAAGTCTGCCAAAAGTCCGTTGAAAGTCTGTCAGACGGGCTGTCGGACTTTTGTAGCCGAAAAGTCCAACCGTGTGTACGTGGCATAAATACCTTGAACTGTCTACTTTCCAAAAAGGGGTCAGTTGGGGATTATTTCTACTGTCCTAGCATTTATGGGCCTCAAGAAATTAGACAGGCCGTCAGTACATCAGGACCGATCAATTTTTAGATATATACAGTGGGGAAGGAAAGTATTCAGACCCCCTTACATTTTTCCCTCTTTGTTATATTGCAGCCATTTGCTAAAGTCATTTAAGTTCATTTTTTTCCTCATTAATGTATACACAGCACCCCATATTGACAGAAAAACACAGAATTGTTGACATTTTTGCAGATTTATTAAAAAAGAAAATCTGAAATATCACATGGTCCTAAGTATTCAGACCCTTTGCTCAGTATTTAGTAGAAGCACCCTTTTGATCTAATACAGCCATGAGTCTTTTTGGGAAAGATACAACAAGTTTTTCACACCTGAATTTGGGGATCCTCTGCCATTCCTCCTTGCAGATCCTCTCCAGTTCTGTCAGGTTGGATGGTAAACGTTGGTGGACAGCCATTTTTAGGTCTCTCCAGAGATGCTCAATTGGGTTTAAGTCAGGGCTCTGGCTGGACCATTCAAGAACAGTCACGGAGTTGTGGTAAAGCCACTCCTTCATTATTTTAGCGGTGTGTTTGGGGTCATTGTCTTGTTGGAAGGTAAACCTTCAGCCCAGTCTGAGGTCCTGAGCACTCTGGAGAAGGTTTTCGTCCAGGATATCCCTGTACTTGGCCGCATTCATCTTTCCCTTGATTGCAACCAGTCGTCTTGTCCCTGCAGCTGAAAAACACCCCCACAGCATGATGCTGCCACCACCATGCTTCACTGTTGGGACTGTATTGGACAGGTGATGAGCAGTGCCTGGCTTTCTCCACACATACCTCTTAGAATTAAGGCCAAAAAGTTCTATCTTGGTCTTATCAGACCAGAGAATCTTATTTCTCACCATCTTGGAGCCCTTCGGGTGTTTTTTAGCAAACTCCATGCGGGCTTTCATGTGTCTTGCACTGAGGAGAGGCTTCCGTCGGGCCACTCTGCCATAAAGCCCTGACTGGTGGAGGGCTGCAGTGATGGTTGACTTTCTACAACTTTCTCCCATCTCCCGACTGCATCTCTGGAGCTCAGCCACAGTGGTCTTTGGGTTCTTCTTTACCCCTCTCACCAACAGGCCCGGACTGGGACAAAAAATAGGCCCAGGCATTTTAGACTGAGCAGCCAACTTCTCCAGGGACCGGGGGGGGGGGGACGACGATTGGTAGACATTCGCGGGGGTGGCTGGTGTGGGTTCTCCACACTGTTATGTGCAGGGACACGGTGATATAAAGGGAACTGTGCTGTAAAGGGGCACTGCAATGATTACAGTGCCCCTTTACAGTGCAGTCCCCTTTATATGCCCAGTGACACTGACCTGCTCTCTTTTTGGTGGTGCGGTACAGCGTGGCTCTCTCTATGGTGGTGCGGTACAGCGTGGCTCTCTCTGGTGGTGTGGGTACAGTGTGGCTCTCTCTGGTGGTGTGGGTACAGCGTGGCTCTCTCTGGTGGTGCAGGTACAGCGTGGCTCTCTGGTGGTGCGGTACAGCGTGGCTCTCTCTCTGGTGGTGCGGTACAGCGTGGCTCTCTCTCTGGTGGTGTGGGTACAGCGTGGCTCTCTCTGGTGGTGCGGGTACAGCGTGGCTCTCTGGTGGTGCGGGTACAGCGTGGCTCTCTCTCTGGTGGTGCGGGTCCAGCGTGGCTCTCTCTGGTGGTGCTGCGGCTATTAGTCCCCCCAGCACAATCCTCTCTTTCGTTTTTTTATGTCTCCTGTAGTAGCTGCTACAGGCACTTCCCAGCTTGTTTCCAGGTTCCCCCCCCCCCCAGCAGAGTGCATGCTGGGGAGTGTAGTCAGCTCCCTGCTGAAAACAATTGGGCCACCTATCTCTGGGACTACAATTCCCATGATGCCCTCCTAGTTCTCTGATTGGCCAATGGGGAGGGAGGAACAATAGGCAGGAAGCTTTCCCCTTACATGTGTTGCCAACAAGAGAAGGGGAGGGGGGAAAATGTCCTGACAGCAGCCTTCCCTCTTACCCACCGTGCGGACACCTTGGCTGGAGGAGGAGGAGCAGTCCCTGGGAGCAGAGAGCGGAACTATCAGCGCGGCTCTGAGGCTGAGCTGTGTGTGAGAGAGACACACAGCTCAGCCCATGCAGCCGAAAGTTCCGCCGAAGAAGGCACGGCCGCGTAGCGGTAGCAGTGAGCGGCGGCCACGGCCTGTGTAAACCATGTTCAGGCTGCGGTCGCCACTTGCCTCCCGCTGTGCGGCCTGAACAGCAACATGCTACGGAGCGGACGGCCTGCACGGTCTGCCCTATGGCCAGTCCGGGCCTGCTCACCAAGGTTTTTTCCCCCGATAGCTCAGTTTGGCCGGACGGCCAGCTCTAGGAAGGGTTCTGGTCGTCCCAAACGTCTTCCATATAAGGATTATGGGGGCCACTGTGCTCTTAGGAACCCTTAAGTGCAGAATTTTTTTTGTAACCTTGGCCAGATCTGTGCCTTGCCACAATTCTGTCTCTGAGCTCTTCAGGCAGTTCCTTTGACCTCATGATTCTCATTTGCTCTGACATGCATTGTGAGCTGTAAGGTCTTATATAGACAGGTGTGTGGCTTTCCTAACCTAAGCCAATCAGTATAATCAAACACAGCTGGACTCAAATGAAGGTGTAGAACCATCTCAAGTATTATCAGAAGAAATGGACAGCACCTGAGTTAAATATATGAGTGTTACAGCAAAGGGTCTGAATACTTAGGACCATGTGATATTTCAGTTTTTCTTTTTTAACAAATCTGCAAAAATGTCAACAATTCTGTGTTTTTCTGTCAATATGGGGTGCTGTGTGTACATTAATGAGGAAAAAAAATGAACTGATTTTAGTAAATAGCTGCAATATAACAAAGAGCGAAAAATTTAAGAGGGTCTAAATACTTTCCGTCCCCACTGTATATGGGATGCCCATAGGATAAATCACTTTGCCATCATATTTATAGATTTTTATAGGTTAGCATATAATTTGAGCCTGAAGGAATGATGCGCATGTGTAACAGCTACAGTCTTTTTCCTGCATCACCATGCAGACCATTGCTCCTCCTCTGCGTAACTCCTGCAGACTATTGCTTCCAGAACTTCCTCATCAATGACGTGTAAAGATGAGGACATCACCCTTGACCGTGTAAGGGTGATGTTCGCAGAACTCCTTTCCTCCTGCACAAACTTGTACTGTAGCATATTCATTTCTTGTCACATCTTCTTCTTTAAGCAAAATAACCCACTCTGAATAGTTTCTCATGCTGACTCTGGTTGCTTGCTGCTACTAGGCCAGAGGCCTGCAGTACCTCTCCCCGGAGGCCTAGCAGTTTAAAAGCATGTTCTGAACGGTGGACTACTGTTCCCAGCTAGCCCAGCTTGCAAATCCTGTGCCCTCGGGCCACATCGATTTGACACTACTCCCCACAGTCTCTTCTCTGATCCAGGACTCCTTATCAATGACCGTGTAATGATAAGGACTTCGCCAATGATCGTGTAAAGGCAAAGTTCCCTCACAGACTTCCCGGCATGTCTCCACATCCAGCCCTCCACTGTGGTACACTCACCGACCTTTCTCTGCCCTGAGTCCATGATGGAGAACTTAAAGTGGTGTTCCGGCCGAAATTATACTTTTTAAATAAAAATACCCCTATAATACACAAGCTTAATGTATTCTAGTAAAGTTAGTCTGTAAACTAAGGTCTGTTTTGTTAGTTTATAGCAGTAGTTTGTTATTTTATAAACTTACAGCAGGCCGTGGCCATCTTAAGTGTGGGCATCTGAAGCCAGACTGTATTTCTTCCTGGATCTCATCCTTGCAGATCTCGCACATGCTCAGTGCGGCACAAGCAGTGTAATAGGTTTCAGGTCAGATTTCCATAGCAACGGCAGTTTCAGAGGAAGTTGCCGCCCCTTCCCAGAAGGCATTGCAAACAGGAGATGATGCGATGGGCCGCGGCCAGGGAGGAGGAAGTGAAAAATGAATACAGCAGATATACAGTAAGTGCTCAGAAAAAAAATAAAAAAATATCCAATTCGTTTACAGTGCACAGTTTAGTGAGGGATGCTGAAGAGTTGTAAAAGTGGGTGGAACTCCACTTTAAGTGGACCGTACGTTCTGACAGCTTCACATGCCCCTCTGCTCCAGGAATTCCTCATCAATGACCGTGTAAAGATACAGACTGACTTCACCAATGACCGTGTAAAGGTGAAGTTCCCTCACAGTTCCAGGCCTTGCCCCTCTTCCAGAATATTCTAACTGGAAGCAGGGGAGGCGCCTCAGAACTAGAGCACAGGTGGTCACACCCACTGCTACTCTAACCACTCCCTGCCCCCAGATCAAAACAGACAGGCCTTGCTTAGAGCATAGGCCTGCCTAAATTTACCTGTGCTGACAGTCTCCCTAGCAAAAAATCCTATGCTAGCACCTACCTATTGGTAGAGGGTGCTAAACTAGTAAAAAATAAAGAAATAATAAAAATGGCATAAATCTATCCCCTATTTTATAGACGCTATAACTTTTGTGCAAACCATTCAATATACGCTTATTACACTTTATTTATTTTTTTTACCAAAAATATGCAGCAGAATACATATCGGCCTAAACTGATGAAGAAAGTTTAAAAAAAAAAAATTGGGGGATATTTATTATAGCAAAAAGTAAAAAATTGTGTTTTTTTTTTTCAAAATTGTCGCTCTTTTTTTGTTTATAGTGCAAAAAATAAAAACCGCAGAGGTGATCAAATACCACCAAAAGAAAGCTCTATTTGTTGCTTGTGGGGGAAAAAAACCCACCAATTTTGTTTGGGTACAACGTAGCACGACCACGCAATTGTCAGTTAAAACGACGCAGTGCCGTATATCGCAAAAAATGGCCTGGTCATTAAGGAGGAAAATGTTCCGAGGCTGAAGTGGTTAACTCCTTCTTTGGCCGCTAGTTGGGGTTAAAAGCGCCCCGCTAACGGCCGAAAAGTGCCGCTAAAACGAGCAATGCTTTAGCAATAACGCACATGGGTGTCACCCATGTCACCCAAGACCAAGGGGTCTTACAGTACCTAATAGGTAAGCTTTATTATAAGCTTACCTATAGGTATAAAGAATAGGGGAAAGTTTACTTCCTCTTTAAGTACACCTGCATACCTCCCAACTAAGGATGAGCTCTGGAGTGTTCGCACACCCCACGTGCAGAGCCTGCCAGGAAGTCGGAACTGTGCTGCACTAATCACAGGCAGTGAGACATTTCCCGATCTCTGCAGCCGCGCGTCGGGAAATGTCTCACTGCCTGTGATTAGCGCAGCGCCGACTTTCTGGTGGGCTCTGCATGGTGGGTGTGCGAACACTCCAGAGCTCATCCTTACTCCCAACATTTTGAGATGGGAATGAAGGACACCTACTAGCAAATGTATGTAGGCATAGGACACGCCCCCTGCCACACCCTCTTAAAGGAGAATTAACCAAAACTAAAGGTTAATTAAATCCACAAGAGCTTTTTTTTTTTTTACCACTATTCCTTTATACTGGCTTTTAAAATTTACAAATGCAGCAATTTAGAATTTGGATGAAAGATTTAGCACTGTGAAACACTTTTTGAAAGCTAAAAAGTGCATTTTATATACAACTATATAGATCAGACCAAAATGGGGGACAAATGAGGGGGAACGAGGGACATTGCTCCAAATCAAGGACAGTCCCTCAAAACCAGGGACAGTTGGGACTCGGGAGCTATGCGCCTGTGTGAATGAGGCCTCATAATGCTTTGGTGCTTTCTCTGACTGAAAACCTGACATTTGGAAAAGGCTAATGCTTCAAACCTGAAAAAGTTCCAGGTTATGCAATTCTCTTTACTATTATAGAGCCTAAACGAGTGTTTGCTCCAAGCAGGGAAAATATGACTCATTAACATCATTACAGGCGCCCTTATAAGCTATAAAACAGAACTAAAACCACGAAAACCCGCCAAGCTGCTCCTAACGCGGGACTGAAAGATTAAAAAAAAAAATGTCTTGTTGCTCTCTTCTAATAAAGCTGTATTGGCTTGGTCGTCTTCCGCTTCCTCCTCCCCGGTGAAAGGTACTCTGGGAGTTGTAGTTTGTCATCTTTCTCTCGCTCTCTCTCTTCGGAAAGGTTTTCTCTCCCGGCCGACAAGGAACTGTAGAAGCTGCAGTAGTAGGTGAGGTGAGTAGCTTGTAATTGTATGGGCGCCCGGTATGGTGCAGTTAGGGGGATGTGTTTGACAGTGGAGGAGTGCCTCTGTATGGACAGCAGCCTCTGTATGGATAGCTTTGTCAGTGCAGAGCAGCACAAACCTGCTGACACATTTCAATGGGGGGGTGAATCTCCTTCACAAGAATAGGAAGGAAACGGGATTGTGGGTGTGCTTGGGTGTCATTGCTGGATGAGAAGCCCCCCTCATTGTGCTGTATTAGAAGACTTCTCACAAATCCTAACTTGTCTTCCACTTCACTGACTTGGGACATTTAAACACGAGATGATGACTTGTCATTCATAAGGAAGAGCTCATTCACCTGGGCAGAATAAACGCAGCATTTTATATCCATACAACTGATGGTTTTGTACGCTTCTAAACGCAGCACTATAGTAATCAATGCGCCCATACACACATTTATATAGGAAAACATGGGCACAAATGTTAGCACACAGCTGAAGATTTTTTTTTTTTTTTTTTAAATACATCTACATATATAAACGCAAATACTTTAGGCAGCGTATTTTAAGCAGGTTCTTGTAGCTCGGCCAGCAAGAACCTTTCTATCATGGAGGAAATTTATGCCCTTATGAATGGTCCCTAATGACTAATACACACGCTGAGAAAATCGGACAAAATATACCGCTTTCGGAACGATCGTCTGATAATCTGATCGTTAGCACGCTCCTTTTGAGAGCCGACCACAACCGTTCATGCAAAAATATCCGAAGGGACAGGCAGGAAAAAAAATTTCTTGCACAATAACAGAATTAATGGTTTTTCGTGTAATTCGTATGGTATTTGTATGGAAAAAAAATCACATGACCAAAACCACGCATGCTTGGAAACGAAAGAATACATTACATCACTTCCAAAGTTGTATTCTGTTATATGAGAATTTTCCTAACTTTAGTACCCTATTGGTTTTCCATATGTGACTAGCATGCAAAAAAAAAAACAGACGATCATTCGTCCGTAGTAGGTTTAAAGAGGAAGTAAACCCTGATGGGTTTTACTTCCTCTTTATTTCCCTGCAAAGGTAAAGCATAATGGGCTATTATGCATCGCATAGTAGCCTATTATGTGTCACTTACCTGACACAGAAGCCTGCAATGTCTCCGCTGTCCCCACTAGCAGGGAGCATCCATCTTCGCCCCTCTTCCTTCCGGGGCTGCAAACTCCGGCTCTGTGTCTTGCCAGAGTCACGTGACGTCACTCCCGCATGTGGGAGCCGCCAGTCATGGCATGACCCCTTGTTAGAAACGGCACAATGTGCCCCTTCTAAAGCGCACATGTGCCATAGTCATCAGCGCTCGGGTCTTTCGTAAATGTCTCCTAAACCGTGAAGGTCTAGGAGATATTTCAAGCACCTACAGGGAAGCCTTAATATAGGCTTCCCTGTAGGTAAACGGGTTGTAAACCCTTGTGTTTTTTCACCTTAATACAATCCTATCCATTAAGGTGAAAAAATTTCATACAGTGACCAGCCCGTCCCCCTGTTTTACTCACCTGAGCCCGTTCGTTCCCGCGCTGTACCTCTCAGCTCTTGATTGGATAGATTGACAGCAGCGCAGCCATTGGCTCCTCCTGCTGCTGTCAATCAAATCCAATAACCGGGGGGGGGGGGCAGGGCTGAGTCCAGCATTTTGTGTCTATGCACGCAAATGCTGGACACGGGAGCGCGCCCGCAAGGTAACCCCCAGGGAGAGGGCTTGTCCCAGGGGGTTAACTGATGCGAGGAGGAGCCGCAAGCGCCGTCAGGGGAACCCCAGAAGACAAGGTTCGGGGCCACACTGTGCAAAATGAACTGCACAGTGGAGGTAAGTATGATATGTTTGTTGTTAATTTTTTTTTTTTATTAATTTAAGGCTATTTGCACCGGCCCTAATCACCAATGGGACTGTAACCTTGGGCCCCTTTCACATTTTTCACATGGGGTGGACTCCATTCTCTGATCAGCTCACAGATCCCCTGCTGAACAGAGTGGGCAAATGACCCATCAGTGTCTGCTCAGTTTCTGCAGAGTGGACACGGACAGATCCCACTCCTAACTATGGGCGGCCGGGAGTAAATGGACTCTGCTGTCCGTTTTATGCCAAAGACATGCCGGTAGGTTAATTGGCTTCTGTCTAAATTGGCCCTAGTATATGAATGTGAGTTAGGAACCTTAGATTGTAAGTTCCTTGAGGGTAGGGACCGTTGTGAATGTACAATGTATATGTAAATTGACGGCGCTATATAAGTACCTTTAAATAATAATACACTCGACTGCTCTCTGATCAGATCCACCTAAACCAAAGAGGTTGGATCCCCTTCCATGGGTTTTTTTCCTGTATTTGTTTGTAGTTTTATAGCAAACTGTATCAGACCTAGAGGTAGAAAGGGTGTAAATGGACACAAGTCCTTTTACACCCACCAATCCATAGCAATGCATGGACCTTCCGATCAGGTCCCCCTAAAAAACTGATAGGTGGACCTAATCAGATCACCCATGTGAAAGGGGCCTAATAGAGCCTATATCAATATACAATGTAGAACTAAGTGGCTGTAAACCTCAGACATGAAATATGAACAAAATATATACATCTATAGTATATACTTGTCTTACTCCAGAGCACTTAAAAATGGTTGTAAACCCTGTTGCACCACTTGTACCTACAGGTAAGCCTATAATAAGGCTTACCTGTAGGTATTGTAAATATCTCCTAAACTTGCACGGTTTAGAAGATATTTACCATATACCCTTGTGCCGACTCCATCGGCGCATGGGCACCGAAGGAACGGCTCAATCATGCCGTTTCTAAAGGGCCTGTGCGGTGACTGGCGGCTCCGTCCAATCACAGCGTTGGAGCCTGCAAGCCCGGAAAAAACTCCGGGGGGGACATGTTGCCGGTCACAGCGGTGTACGGGGACCGCTGCAACAGCTTCAGTCTAAGGTAAGTATTTCATAATTGCTGCATACTAGCTCATTATGCCTTTAGCCCCATACACACGATAGGACTTTGTACAAACTTTCCTGTAGATTTTTGTACAAAGGGCGTTGGCCATAAGTTTGTATTGCATACAGACAGCAGGACTTTTCCAGCCGACTTTCACCAAATCACGTGGTTTTTCAGCTCTTTACCACCACCCTTTGGTCAACTTCTGTATTGTTGTCTGATATTGTGTCAATCTCGCTGCTTTTATCGGCGAGATTGACACCTTGCGAGCCGGGTTCACACTGGTGCGGGGATCCGACTTGGATCCCCGCAAATGCCAGGCACTGTGTTTGGTATGAATCTTGAGGGGGAACTCCACGCCAAATTTTAAATGAAAAACTGGCATGGGGTTCCCCTCCAAGGGCATACCAGGCCCTTAGGTCTGGTATGGATTCTAAGGGGAACCCCTACGCCTAAAATAAACGGTGCGGGGGTCCCCCAAAATCCATACCAGACCCTTATCTGAGCACGCAGCCCGGCCGGTCAGGAAAGGGAGTGGGGACGAGCGAGCGCCCCCCCCCCCCCCCCGAGCCGTACCAGGCCGCATGCCCTCAACATGGGGGGTGGGTGCTTTGGGGGAGGGGGGCGCCCTTGGCCCAGTGTTGATGAGGACAAGGGCCTCTTCCCAACAACCCTGGACGTTGGTTGTTGGGGTTTGCGGGCGGGGGGCTTATCGGAATCCAGGAGCCCCCTTTAATAAGCCCCCCACACCTATGTGAATGAGTATGGGGTACATCGTACCCCCCCTACCCATTCACCTGGGGGAAAAAAGTGTCAATAAAAAAAAAAAAACACACTAGACAGGTTTTAAAAGTAATTTTATTAGGCAGCTCTGGGGATCTTCTTCCGACTTCTGGGGTCTTCTGCCGACTTTGGTGGTCTCTCAGGCCTCCTCTCTCACTCTCTGGTTCTTCTCCGGTGCCTTCTTCCTTCTGTCGGGCTCCTCCGCTATCTTCTGCTCTTTTGCTAGTGGAGGAGCCCGGTCTTTAGAGATGTCTTCTCCCCTCTTCTCTTCCAGAGATGTTGACACAATGCTCTCTCCGACTGTAATGCTGTCTGAGCGCTCCGCTATAACTTATATAGGCGGTGACCCCGCCCCGGGACTGTGATGTCATAGGGGGCAGGGTCACCGCCTATATAAGTCATAGTGGAGCGCCCAGACAGCATTACAGCCGGAGAGTGCGTCGTGTCAACATCTCTGGAAGAGAAGAGGGGGAAATGACGATGCAGAAGTCCGGGCCACTGCTAGCAAAAGAGCTGCAAAAGCGCAGAAGATAGCGGAGGAGCCTGACAGAAGAACCGGAGAGCGAGAGAAGAGGCCAGAGAGACCCTATAAGTCAGAAAAAGACCCCCGGAACTGCCTAATAAATTACTTTAAAAACCTGTGTAGTGTGTGTTTTTTTTTTTTTGACACTTTTTTCCCCAGGTGAATGGGTAGGGGAACGATGTACCCCATACTCATTCACATAGAGTGGGGGCCGGGATCTGGGGGCCCCCTTATTAAGGGGGGCTCCCGGATTCCGATAAGCCCCCCGCCCGCAGACCCCGACAACCCACGGCCAGGGTTGTCGGGAAGAGGCCCTTGTCCTCATCAACATGGGGGCAAGGTGCTTTGGGGTGGGGGGGCCCGCAGGGCCCCCCCTCCCCCAAAGCACTCACCCCCCATGTTGAGGGCATGCCGCCTGGTACAGCTCAGGAGGGGGGTGCTCGCTCGTCCCCACCCCCTTTCCTGACCGGTCGGGCTGCGTGCTCGGATAAGGGTCTGGTATGGATTTGGGGGGACCCCACGCTGTTTTTTCAGCGTAGGGGGTTCTCCTTAAAATCCATACCAGACCTAAGGGCCTGGTATGCCCCCAGAGGGGAATTCCCTGTTGCTCTCGCCGCAATAGGAAAATGTGTTTTTGCTATTGCAGCCAGCGCGAGATGTACAGTACCCTGTCGCCGAGAACCAGCGCAGTGGGTTTGTGCTGGAAACATTCTCGCGGCCGCATACTGTAGTTTGTACAAAAGTCTGATGCCCTTGTGTACACACGATCGGACTTTGCTCCATCAGACTTTTGTTGCTGGAAAGTTTGTGTGTTTGCACAGCCAACAAAAGCCCGATGGAAACAGAAAAAGTTTGTCCGATGGAGCGTACACACGGTCGGATGTTGCTCCAAAACAGCTGATTTGCATGTTTGTTGTCAAAAAGTCCGATCGTGTGTACGGGCCTTAAGTCTTGCAAGTTGTTGTGTTTTTTTTTTTTTGTTTTTTGTTTTTTTTTTTTTGTTTTTATGTGTTTACAACCACTTTTAAGTGTCATTTCTGTCTACTGCTTCGTTCCTCTGTTATCAGCATGAATCAATTCTTGCAAAACTCTGCAAAGTGTAACCTCAGGTCTCTGCCCCCCCCTTTTTTTTTCTGACCACTCAGATAGCCTGTACAAGTTCAGCACTTTGGATGAAGAGAAGACTGTAGATAAATAGGTACAACTTACGTAGGAGGATTTGTTTAATCTCAGTGTATCACCTAAGGATAGTACCTTCACTGAGTATATGTAAGGGTTTACAACTACCTTTAAACAATAGCTGAAAATGTTTCATTTGTTGGGTGAATTTTACGAGCGACCTTTTCCAATACCTTTATTTGTGGGGTATGCAGGTATGTGTTCATTTAAAAATCAATAAAGGCTAAGTCCAAAAAAAGCACCAAAAAAAAGTGCTATTATTATTATTATTATTATTATTATTATTATTATTCGCAAATGAGCCTGCAAGGCATTACACCCAAGATCAATGGATGACGGGTGCAATGCTAGGCTCCTGCATACCCTTCCTCTGGCTCTATGCTAGTACAGAGGAATGGATTTTCAGTTAGAGTGTAAGAGGAAAGATCAGTTTACTACAAGCGCGTTGATCACCAAATTTGTGTTCCTTTGAGAATTACAAGTCCGCCTGTCGTGGTTTCAGACAGGATTAGTAGTTTGTTCATTCCTAGATCTGATAGCTGCTGTGTAGAGAAGAAGCCCTGAATGGTAAGGGAAGGGGGATCCTTTCCTGACACCCACCCAACATACATATGACAACATAGGTGTAGGTCATTTACATACCTCAGAAAGCCTGACTGACAAACTCCCAGAGATCACATCATTTTGTCCTGCCTTGTTGCTAGTATGTTATTAAGAGACCCCTAGCTCTTACCATTCACCTTCACCATCCCAGGATCTCACACGATCCAGTGATTTGCCCACCTGCAGCGCCTCTGTCTTCTCTCCCTGCTCTTACAGGACACAGAGGCAGCAGCATGAGCCATTGGCACTACTGCTGATGGTCATATCCTGAGAGTGGGGGGCAGAGCTCCAAGCAGGTAAGTATAACCTGTTTAGGTAAAAAAGAAAAAAACTTTAGAGACACTTCAGTGTGGAACTAAGCCCTCCTACCCTTTACAGCCAGGTAAGCTGCCATCTTGCCTTCTGCTGTTGCCATGGTTTTCCACATGTGATCAGTTATGACACCAGTCATTTGATGGCTTGGCTGTTTAGTTGTACCTGTTTATCTGCAGTCTTCTCTTCCCTACATCCATTTTAAAGTTCAAAAATGTATAAAGCTTGTCTAAGCTGTCAGAAAAAAGGGTCCGGAGAGCTGAAGTTACACTTTGCACAGCTCCCTGAAGAGAGCTCTGACAGCTGATTTGAGGGAAGGGACGCACCCACTACACACCGGAACAGAGCTAAGGCTGTCAATTAGCTGGAGCTTCCTCGCCTGTCACAATATTTCTCTTGGTGTCAGGAAAACTTGTCAGAAGTGGTAACAGAGGAACGAAGCAGCAGACAGAAATCACACTTGGTGCTCTGGATTGAGACAAGTGCACACTATAGAGGGATATGCTTTGTTTATGCTTCATGTCTGCGATAAAAAACCTTCTCTCTGCAGTCAGCCCCCCACCCCCCTTATACTTCCCAGAGACCAATGTCAATCCAGCGCTGTGGATGAGAGCAGGATCACTGCTCCTTCTTCTTTTTTTTTTTTTTCTCTCGTCACTGGCTCAGACACAGCAGCTGGAGCCATTCGCTCCTGCTCCTATCAATTGGAGCCAGAGAGCGGGGGGCAGGGCTGAGCCACACTGTGTGTGCCAATCGAAACGCAGAATGTGTTACAGAAGCGAGCCCACATGAGTGCCTCCATAGCAAGTGATTTGCTATGGAGGCACTCAGCTGAGGGAGGCAGGGGACCTGAGAAAAGGGAGCTTGGGGCCGGTCTGTGTAAAACCATTGCACAGAGCAAGTAAGTATAAAAAGTTTTGTTGTTTTTTTTTTTTTTTTAAACTTCCATTTACAATCACTTTGAGTACTAAGTGGAAGGGCCTAGCTGCTATAATTACATGACCAGCTCAAGTGCTGTAATAAGTGTGACCATACAGGGCAAAGCAGTAGGTTCACTTTAGTGGCAGCCCTACCAGCCGCACATACCTTTTCTTCCTTTTCCTTTCTATACAGCTGCCAAAACAGCCCGTGTAACCTCCAAATTGCAAGTTGGTGCTTATGTTTGGTTCAGGACTCTCCCCATGTAATGTTCCCCTCTCCCATGACCTCCTCCTTTACTTTTCCATCAAGATCAATAATACAACTATCAATCCCTCCCCACACACCAGGGTACTAGGTATAATCCTGGACTCTGACCTGCCCTTTAGGGCCCAAATCCAATCGCTGTCAAAAGCTTGTAGACTTCACTTCCGTAACATCTCTAAAATTTGCCTTTCTTTAACTACTAGCTTACTGGGCACCTAAACCCCCCTCTTGCCCAGACCAATTTTCAGCTTTTAGTGCTGTCGCTTTTTGAACGACAATTGCACGGTCATACAACACTGTACCCAAATTAAATTTTTATATTTTTTTCCCCCACAAATAGAGCTTTCTTTTGGCGGTATTTGATCACCTCTGGGTTTTATATTAAAAAAATGTAAAAAGACCGATTATATTTAAAAAAAAAACAAGCAAAAAAAGTTTTATATTTTATTAAATTTTGCAAACAGGTAATTTTTTCTCCTTCATTAATGTACGCTGAGGGGTGGCACTGATAGGCTGCATTGAGGGGCACTGATAAGGCTACGCTGGTAGGTGGCAGTGATGGGCACTGATCTGTACTGTTAGGTGGCACTGATTGGCACCACTGGTGGGCATTGATAGGTGGCACTGATTGGTGGCACTGGCAGGCAGTCCTTGTGGGCACATGTGAGGCGGCTTCGCCTCTCCCTGCTCGGGACCGATGTCCTTTCAACAGAGGCTGGTGATCGGCTTTTTTTTCTTCTCACGTTGTAAGCATGAGAAGAAAAATAAAAACGATTACCGATCTTCTGTTTACATCACGTGATGAGCTGTCATTGGCTGACAGCTAATCATGTGGTAAGGGGTCGGTATCGACCCGTTACTCAAATCTGTGATCACCCGAGTCTCATTGACTCGGGTGATCGCCGCGTGCGCCCTTCAGGGGGGCGTGGCCAGCTTGCAAAGGGGAGAACAGCTATTGACGCCCTCCCAGCAAAGCAGATTTGCGCTGCAGCCGTTATTCGGCTATATCGCGGATCTGAAGGAGTTAACTAACAAAACCACCAAGTTACTTATTCACTCCCTTGTTCTCTCTCTTCTTGACTTTTGTAACTCCCTTCTCATAGACCTACCTCTCCATAGGCTCCATAGGAGACAGACGTCCGCCCCTTTGAGAAAAGCATCCGCCCATTATAATAACCAGCCCCGCGCATCGTGTTGAATGTGTTCAATGTATAACCACACATCCGCCCCTTGCTGTATTAAATG
Organism: Aquarana catesbeiana; assembly: GCF_042186555.1. Taxonomy (NCBI): domain Eukaryota; kingdom Metazoa; phylum Chordata; class Amphibia; order Anura; family Ranidae; genus Aquarana; species Aquarana catesbeiana. The sequence continues at coordinate 580,518,813 of NC_133324.1, read as the reverse complement.
AATAACCAGCCCCGAGCATTGATTGCGCTTGCGCAGTCCAGGCCGGGCACTATGCTCTATGCTGACTGACGTCAGTTCCGGTTGCTGACGTCAGTTCTGATATCGGCGCCATTTGCGTTCCATGCTGGTTCTGTGGTTCCGATGGGGAGATCTAGAAAATTAGAGCTAATCCAGCCTGGAGATCGCTGAGGGGGGTGAATCGAGATCACAATCTTATATACGATTAATCGTGCAGCTCTAGTTTACATATGCATGGGGGTGCCATTAACAATTAATGGTACCCCTGTGGTGCAGTGTATTTCTGTGCTTGTTGGGAGAGGATGTGGTTTTGCCCGCTTTCCCAACAAGCATATACCATATGAACCTAACTGTATATGCTGCATGTGATGTTGGCAATTTTGCTCCTCTCCAGCCCTGGATGCATACAGATGCCTACCTCACAATAACCTGTTTTATATAGTTTACTACTTCCCAAGTCCCACTCAGTGGACACTTGTACTGACAAAATATGAGAATCAAACTAATCATTTTGTACCTAATCAAGCTGGCCACACCTGATACTCATCACAGCACACCATGTGTGGTGAGCTTTGGGTTGATGTGTATATACAGTAGATGTATATGCCAAAGGCGCATTAGGAAATGATATGCATGATTCTACCCATTAGCTCTATTAAAGTGGTTCTAAAGGCTGAAGGTTTTTTACCTTTCATGCATCTATGCATCGCCCCCAATCCTTTCCTGAGCTCCCTCCGATGATCATTGGCTCCCACTGTTGTCAGTCACAGGCAGTAAGCCAATGGGGGAGGGGGGGGATGGTCTAGCCGCGGCTCTATGGGTTTGATTTACTAAAGGCAAATCCACTTTGCACTACAAGTACACCTGGAAGTGCAGTCACTGTAGATCTGAGAGGAAGCTCTGCTGATTTCTATCATCCAATCATGTACAAGCAAAAATGCATTTTTTTTTGTTTTCCTTACATGATCCCCTCAGATCTACAGCGACTGCACTTCCAAGTGCACTTGTAGTGCAAAGTGGATTTGCCTTTCGTAAATAAACCCCAATGTGTCTTATGTACATGCAGCGGTGCTCCCAGGGCAATCCGCTTTCTCTGGGGTCACTGCTCGAGAGGGGGAGGGAGAGGAGCCAGGAGCGCCGGCAGGGGACATGAAAAGTAGAGGATGGGAGCTGCTTTGTGCAAAACCACTGCACAGAGCAGGTACGTTTGACATGTTTGTTATTTTAAAAAACAAAACAAAAAGAGAAGCTTTAATTCTACTTTAAGGCCTCATGCACACAGGACGTTAAAAAAAACGCCAGCGCTGCTGCCAGGAAAAAGCAGAGTTAAAAACACGCTGTTAGCTGCATTTTTTAATTGCGTTTTTCCGCATTTTTTTGGCTTTTTTTTTTTTCAGTAAAAACACTCCCTATAACTTAAAAGCGCTAAGCGCTTGTTACAGTGTTTAGCAGCGTTCTTTGTTTTTACAGTTTGGCCTCTGCTCCTGGACGCACAGGCTGTCGTTTTTCTTCTACTGCTCCTAAACGCTTATGCCTTCAAACATCTCTGAAAGTTTGTGCAGGGACACATAGGCTAACATTGAGGGGCCTTTCTTCTTTCTTCTTTCTTCTTTCTTCTTTCTTCTTTCTTCTTTCTTCTTTCTTCTTTCTTCTTTCTTCTTTCTTCTTTCTTCTTTCTTCTTTCTTCTTTCTTCTTTCTTCTTTCTTCTTTCTTCTTTCTTCTTTCTTCTTTCTTCTTTCTTCTTTCTTCTTTCTTCTTTCTTCTTTCCTATTCCTCCTCCTCCTCTTAGAAATGCAATTTTTGGGGAAAAATACACTTTACTGTTTTCTTATTTTGTTTAATTATAATAAAATTGGGCTAACTTTTTTTTTATTATTATTATAAAAGATAATGTTATGCCGAGTAAATTTGATACCCAACATGTCATGTTTCAAAATTGCGCCTGCTCGTGGAATGGCGACAAATTTGACACTTAAAAATCTCCATAGGCGAAGTTTAAAAATTTCTACAGCTTGCCAGTTTTAAGTAACAGAGGCGGTCTTTTGCTAGAATTATTGCTCTCACTCTAACGATCGTGACGATACCTCACATGTGTGGTTTGAACACCGTTTACATATGCAGTTGCGACTTATGTATGTGTTCGCTTCTGCGCGCGTGTGCACACAGAGGGACGGGGCCCTTTCTTTTTTTTATCACTTTTCGTCTTATTACAAAGAATGTAAACGTCCCTTGTAAAAGGAAAAAAAAAAAGCATGACAGGACCTCTTTAATGTGATATCTGGGAGAGCTCAGATCTCACATTTACACTTCAATGCAATAAATATATATATATATATATATATATATATATATATATATATATATATATATATATATATATATATATATATATATATATATATATATATATATATATATATATATATATATATATAAAAATACATTTTTATTTATTTTTTTAAATAAAAAATAATGTGCTGCCATAACCCCAGTATTTAACATCGAAGTACCAACGTATAATGACGGCAGGCGGTCCGGAAGTGGTTAAGAAACAAATACTTTTTTGACTGATTTATATTAAAACCTGATATTGAGATATAATTTTTTTTAATTTTTTTTTTTTTTATGAGGCAGTGATCGCTATTATTATCGTTATTGTTGTTTATTTTTAAATCTACATTATTGCTGTAAATTCCATCTGGAAAAGTGAGATGTGTGTGTTATTTTTATAAATATATATTTCTCGAATAGCTATTTAACAATTGAATAGAAAACCGGTGTTCTTTTGTGACTCTTTTGTCATCTGTTTTATTTTAGGGTTGTTTAATATGACAAAGTACACAGGTTGCAGTCAAAATTGGTTTTCAGAATAATTTTGGTAATAGAAGTCACAGAACTGTTACAGTAAATCTCATTTTCAGGCCTTGGTATGACCAGGAAGTTATCTCACTGCCCTCTAATGTCAATGTTTTGCAGAGCAGGGAAAAAGTCAGAATGGCTGCAGACTCAATGGAAATTGATGACGGGCTATATAGGTGAGTGTTGTATATATGGGGTTTGATGTCACAAACTAAAAGGTTATGCACTATAATGCAATACACAAATTTATAGTGTTTATTAAAAGGGGAAAATGGAACTTCTAGTAGTGGCCAGTGTAAATGCTAGGTTTGGAAGGAAATTACATGCTAACAGTTTATAGTCTTTCGTGAAATGCTATATAAAAACAAAGGTAACATTTTTAAGATCGTGAAAAAAATGTCAAATTTTATAGAAACTAAGCCAGCATTAGGACTGTGATAATTCACTGTTGTACTCTGGATTGAGGCTGGGTTCACAATGCCACGACTGGATTGCAGCTTGCTTGCGACTTAATGATCAGAAGTCAGTTCAAGTCATGATGAATTTGCCCCAAAGTAGTGCAGGAACATTTTTCTAAGTTGCTGCGACTTGAGTTGCACCGATTAGGATGGTTCCATTGCAGTTAATGGAGTATAACTTGTCATGCGACTTCAAACTCTCAAGTCGCATGACAAGTCGTGGCAGTGTGAACAGAGCCTGAAGTGTACATTTAGATACTACAGACAGTCCCCGGGTTACAAACACCTGACTTACAGACGGAGGGAGACAAAAGGAAGTGAAAGGAAATCTACCCCTAGGAAGGGAAATTCACTCCTGTAAGAGTTATGGGGAAATGGGATGCTTTATCACCGATCCTTGTTTCCACAACAACCCAGCATTTTCAAAATCCAATTGTCACAGGGACATAAAGTGAGGTGACATCTTCTGAACAGGGGCACAGACAGCAAAACAAATGTTAAGGGGGTGTTAACCCTTCCCTATGATACCCTAAAAGCTTAAGCATAATTTTTTTGATTGGAGCTACACTTAGAGGAAGTATACTCTGTTTTTTTTCCCTGCAAAAGTAAAGGCATAATGTGCTAGTATGCGGTGCATACTAGCACATTATGTGACATTTGCCTGCAAATGAAGCCTGCGTCCTCCCTGCTGTAGGCCGCATCCATCTCGCCCTTCTTCCTTCCAGGGCCGCGGACTCTGGCTGTGTGAATGGCTGGAGCCGCATGATGTCACTGATGTGCGTGGGAGCCGCCGGTCACTGCACATGCTCCTGAAGAAACGGGAAGGGGCGGCCGTTCTTTCAGAAAAGTATACAGTCGATATCTCCTAAAATAATGCACGTTTTAGGAGATATTTACAGTACCTATAGGTAAGCCTTATTCTAGGCTTACCTATAGGTACAAATTGTACAAGAGGGTATACAACCTCTTTTAAAAAAAAAACATACCTGTTCTGACTTGCATACAAATTCAACTTAAGAACAAACCTACAGACCCTATCTTGTTTGTAACCTGGGGACTGCCTGTATTCGGATGGATAGAAAATATACTTTGATATTTCCTTATCCATTGTCTGTGAAATCTAAGGATCCATTATTATTCAAGTACAAGACAATCCATTTTGAGGTTCAGGTTTGGCGTGGAGAAGGAGTAAAGCTTCCTTCACGAAGACAGGTAGGGAAGGAGGATAAATATTGTCCACGGGAATGCAGACAGCAAAAAATGAATATGACCTACACCAACAGCACTTAAGAACTCAAATATTACTAACTTCAAACTATTTTTCTCTAGTCACCTGTCGTCCGGAAACCGGTGCTTTTTTCCTCCAGATCAGCCCGGGGAGGGCTGGCTGCTCCTCGTGCGGGACTTGTGGCGGAGGGAGTGGATTCCTCTGCTGGCCAGATACTGGGAGGGGGAAGCAGAAGGGTGTCCTGTTTTCCTCTCCTAAGAAAACCACAAAGTCCCAATGACTTAAGGCCCGTGCACACGATCAGAAAATCAGAAGTAACATTTTGTCCGATGAACAATCTGCCGATTTTCTGATCGTTGGTATGGTGCTTTCGACAGCCAATTACGAATTTTCGGATGACAAAAACTGGATGTGCAGCCTCCTAAAATTTTTGTCGGATGGGAACACATCTGATTTTCGCTCAGTTTTTGGCCGAAAAAAAATCGTAAGAGCAAGGTTACGCATGCTCAGAAACGAAAGAACACATAAAATACAATTCAACAAATTACATTACTTCTGATGTTGAATTCTGTCACAAGAATTTTCGTATGGTGAGTAACCTCTTCACTTTCGATATGAGACTATCAGCATACATAAAATGGATGAAAATGTGTCCGATAATCTGATCATGTGTACCTGGCTTTAGTCCCCGTGGGAGGAGACAGTGGGAAAAGATTACCCCAAATGAATTCATACTGAGGATAATTGGGAAAGGCTACCATATTCAATTTAAAGGCACTCTGCCCGCAAGAACGTTCGTAACCTCCCCTGCAAGGGATCCTTAGAAGGTGTCAGCCTTGTCCCAAATTGGCGACCTGATAGACCAGCGGTTCCTTATTCCTGTGCCACAGTGAGAAATAAACCAGGGTTTCTATTCACACATTTTCGTGGTACGGAAACCGTTGGGAATTTTCCGCCTAATATTGAACTTTAAGTCACTGAACAAATGGGTGGTCTACAAGAACTTTCGGATGGAAACGATATTTATATATATATATATATATATATATATATATATATATATATATATATATATATATGCGCAAGCGCACAATTTTTGATATATAAAAGTCTATTCTACCCCCAGATTGCTTTATGGCTTCCCTTGATCTGAGGGACGCTTATTTGCACATCCTGATCAACGAAGAATTGCAAAAGTTTTTGAGGGTGGCAATCAAGTGAGGAAAGAAGGTCGGACATCTCCAATTCAGAGCCCTGCCATTCGGCCTGTCCTCATCCCCCAGGATTTTTACGAAGGTCCCGCCACTGGCCCCCCTGAGACTAAAAGGGATCTCAGTCATCCCATACTTAGACGACCTTTTATTTTTTTCCTCGCTCCAATTACAAGGGGATCTGCAGGTGGCCATTTCATTTCTGGAAGATCTGGGGTGGTTGATAAACGGAGACGAATCAAACCTAATCCCAGCGCAGGCTCTGCGATGCTTAGGTTTCTTAGTAAAATAGGTGACGCAGAAAGAAATCTCACTGAGGAGAAGGTGGAAAAGGTAAAAACGACAGCAGCCTATTTTCAGGACAATCTGGTGGTATCCATCCGTTCAGCCATGTCGGGTCTAGGTCTTCTAGTAACAACAATCCCAGCAGCACAGTGTGCAAGGGTCCATTTGAGGTTCCTCCAGGCCAATATCCTGAGCAGCTGGGACGGGACACAGGAATCACTGGACAGGACCTTTCGCCTATCCCCCAAAGACCAAGAGGTTTCTGTAGTGGTGGAGGGCTGAAGAAAACCTGGTGCGGGGTCTTCAGTGGTCTCTTACGGTGTTCATCCGTATCACCACAGATGCCAGTGCCTGGGGTTAGGGGGGACCACTGGTAGTCCAAAGTAGCCCAAGGGCACTGGGCCAAAATGCAGTCCTAAAGATGAGCCAACTGGAGGGAGTTACCGGCGATCTTGGAGGCGCTGAGGACATTCGCCAAAGAGTTGAAGAACCACCACCTACAAGTCCTCCTGTACAGTGTGATGATGGTGTCTTAAATAAACAAACGGTGGGGGACGATGTCCTTCCTTAATCAGGCTTGTGAGCGCCATTTTTACTTGGGCCAAGTGGAACCTGGGGTCAATTTCCGCAGTACACCTAAAGGGAAAGGGAGTGGACAGACATCTGGCAGACTTTGAGTCGTCACCAAGTGTGCGAATCAGAATGGTCACTGAACAGGGATGTCTTCCAACTAGTGGCAGACAAATGGGGCCTTCCAGAGGTGGACTTATTTGTCGCCAAGGTCCCAATGTACTTCTCGTTGGAAAGAGAAGTGGGGGCCAAGGGGATAGATGCCTTGGCTCAAAAGTGGGCATTTCGCCTATGCTACGCCTTTCCCCTGTTCAAACTTATTCCCCTGGTTCTGAGGAAGTTTGTTCAAGAGTGCACCACAATGATCCTAGTGGTCCCGTAGGCCTTGGTTTTCCACACTGTTGCTCCTGGCGGGAGGACCCCCTCACCATGCTGCCCGAGAGGGATGATCTGCTGTCTCGGGGCCCAGTCCTGTCGCCAAAAATATAGAGCCTGAAATCGTCGGCTTGGCGTCTGAGGAAAGCCTCCTGAAGTCTAAAGTGCTCTTGTACAGGGTGATGAATATGATTCTTTCCAGTAGAAAGAAAGTGACTCAAGCAGTTTATGTTAAATTTTGGAAAGTGTTGTGTTTTTTTTTTTTTTTTTGTGTGCATGGTTAGACACCAAGAAGGTGTCCTGCAGGTATTCCAGCCGTCTTGTAGTCTCCACAGCTAGGCGCATTACCGAGCTGCAGGCACTGTCTATTAAAGAGCCTTTCCTGCAAATTTTTGAGGACAGACTGATAATGCGTAAAGAAGCGGGATTCTTGCCTAAGGTGGTTTCTAAATTTCACAAGACTCAGGAGATCATTTTGCCTTCTTTCTGTGCTTCTTCCAAAAGAAGCAGAATTCCACCAACTGGACGTGAAGGCCTGAGTCTTGCTTTATTTGGAATTGTCCGCAGTGTTAATTTTAGTCTTAGGACTAAAATGGTATTTTAGTTTAAGTCCCATTTTAGTCTTTTGCAATTGTTTTAGTTTTAGTCGACTAAATCTCCAGTACATTTTAGTCTACTAAAATGTCCTACGTTTTAGTCGACTAAAATCTCCAGTACATTTCAGTAATTGCAATTTAGTTTTAGTCATAGTCTTTTGACTAAAATGGCATTTTAGTTTTAGTCTCATTTTAGTCTTTTGACTGAAATGGATTTTAGTTTTTTAGTCGTATTTTAGTCATCTCAATTGTTTTTAGTCGTATTTTATTTGACTAAAATAGTATTCATTTAGTTGACTAAAATGTTTTAGTCGACTAAATTTACACTGATTGTGCAAAGGCATTAGAAAATCTAATACCCTATTCGTTTTACATTCTGGAAAAAAATTTGGGGTTCCAAGCTTCAAAGGGCACAATCGCCTGGTGGATCAAACAAGCTATTGTGGAAGCTAGCTTGGAAGATTTTAAAGAATGAATGCCCTTTTTCCCCAATGGCTCACTCCACATGGGCACTATCTGCTTCTTGGGTGGATTGAGCTGGGGCGACACCAGAACAAATGTGTTGGGCAGCGACATGGTCAAGCTACTCGACATTCATGAAGCATTATAGACTGGACCTTATCTCAGCGCAAGCCCCCCCCCCCCAATCTGGTAAGTTCTCGTTGATCCTCTCTAGTGCTGTCCTGGACAGACGACTAGAGAAAACCAGAGTTCGACTTACCAGTAACGCTGTTCCTGGGAGTCGTCCAGGACAGCAGGAATTCCCTCCCTGTATGCTGTTATAACCTTGGACGAGTGTTTTTTGTTTTCTGAAGCCGTTCCAGGGAAGTTCTCGGATAAAGACTGGGGAAGGACAGTAGCCGCCCTTTATAAATTCAACCCTTTGTGTTTCCTGCCTCCTGGAGGTGGAGCCTTTCTCTCTAGTGCTGTCCTGGACGACTCCCAGAAACAGTTACTGGTAAGTCCAAACTTTTTTTTTTTTTTTTCATAGCCGAAGTAAATGGACTTCCCCTTGCTGACAGACATCTGAAAATGTTCATTGCCTGGTTGTCATGCTGATCTTCTGGCTTCTGTTCTGAGTCACCCAAGTGGAAGAAGTGTACAGGAGTTTGATTACTCTTTTGCTTCTATTTTCATATTTATTGTGGGCCAGTGACTTTTAAAATATTGAAGGCATGGGATCTGCATGACAGTCAGGCAGACAGCAAGCATCTTTTAGAAGCGGTCGGCAATGAGCAATATCTTATTACCTATTTCTCATATAACAGGTTTCCTTTAAAGCAACCTTGCCATTCACATTACAAAACCCAAATGCAACTTACTAGAGCTACATTTTGATAAGCTCAATTCATTTTTGTATCTTGTGTTTTAATGATATCTGCTTGTAATTTTGAATGTTTTGGGACTTTTATTCTGTCATTTTAGCCGCCAGAGGTATGTCTTGGGAGACACAGCCATGCAGAAAATGGCCCAGTCCCATGTTTTCCTTTGTGGAATGGGAGGACTTGGCGTTGAGATAGGTAAGGTTGTTGGTTTTTGTTTTCTTTTTTTGTTAATTCCTACCCTTCTTAATTAGTAGCAATGTTGTAAAAAGTTCTAAGATGTAAAGATAATAAGGTGCAAGTTATGTATGGTTGCGGAATGTTATTGATAAATGCTATTACTTAATGTTTCAACTTTTTTTTTAGATGTTCATATGAGTAAGGGCTCTTGCATACAGCACCAAAAATGCAAAATTGTTCAGGCTTAAAAAAAAAAAAAAATATATATATTTTTTAAACTGATCCCTTTTTTTTTTTTTTTTTTTTTTTTTTTTTTTTTTTTTTTTAATATTTTATGTGTCTGATGCGCATGTGTGCACAATGCAAGTAAACTAGCACAATTTTCAGATCAGTAAAATAAATAAAAAATATTTGGCCCGTGTTTTACGTATATACCTCCAAAAATCGCACACTTCCTACAAATCTTGGAGAAGAAACATTCTGGAATATTTATCCTTCTGTACGCATGTAAACACAAGCACTATATGGACCGAATTATATATATATATAATATTTTTTATATATATATATTTTTTTTTGTTACTCTGGATCTTTCCTGTGCAAGGAGGCTTAAAGCTGAACTCCAGCTTTTGTTACACTTTTACATTGTTCATTTGGTGCTCAGCCATTCAGAGAAAGTGATGTATTCTATCTATGAATGCAAAGCTTCTTCTGAATGGCTGAGTCAGAGAGACGGGCTGACGATGTCACAACCTCTGACATATCCAGTTAGAAGAATCTTTGTATTCGTTGATAGAATGCAACTCTTTCTCTAAATGGCTGAGCGCCGCTCAGATAGACTCTACTGTGTTCCAGGTATGAGACTGGAAGTCTGGGTTCGAACCCCGAACACAGTCCTGTATACTGTATGTAGCCTCAGCTACGTATAGTTTTTACGAAACATTGAGTGGCCTCACATGTTAGTGAGGGACCTAGAACTATGTAAAGTGTAACAAAAGAGTTCCGCTAACCACAATGACTAAGCTGTGCTTTCTACGTTCTTCATGCTCCCCAATTTAGGCAGGCCATAGATGATACGATTTTCTCTCCTGCAACCACGGGCCGGTGTTCATGGGAGAATCCCTCCCGTGGAACTGTTGTGTTTTCCCGGGAATGCGGGGGAGCAGGGAGCCGTCCCTGCCAGGAGAAACCAGTGCTTATTGCTGGCGGCTACAGCCACTGGCAATAATCGCATCCTAAAAATGCAACATTCTGGTTGTACACAAGCCGATCGATGGATTGACTTGGGTGCAGTCAGCCTGCCCATGCATGGATCGAATCCCTGGCTTTGCTTAAAGCGGTTGTATACCCGCTGTTTGTGTTTTTTTTTTTTTTTTTTGTTTTTTTTTTCTACACCTGTAAGGGAAAAGCCATAATGAGCTAGTATGCACTGCATACTAGCTCAATATGAGATACTTACCTTAGAACGAGGCACCGGCATCTCACCCGGTCCACGCCGAGGGAGCTGACATTTCCCCTCTGCGTGTCTTCCGGGCATCGCGGCTCCGGCGCTGTGAGTGGCCGGAGCCGCGATGTCGTCACTCCCGCGCATGCGCGCAGGAGACTTCTGTCCGGCAAGCTCCGGAGTTTGCTGGGCTGTCTGCCGAGAATCCCCTGTGCGCATGCGCCGCTGTAGTCAGCGGCTCATTGCGAGGGGAATATCTCCTAAACCGTACAGGTTTAGGAGATATTTTTCTTACCTACAGGTAAGCCTTATTATAGGCTTACCTGTAGATAAAAGTAAAAGAAAAAAAAAAAAGTATACAACCACTTTAATGTATTTCTTTTGCTTAGACTGGTTTGCTTTTAGAGATAAATGCATAAAACTGTAAAAATCCTTGCTGTAATCAGCTCAGCCAGAATAAATCCTGTTAATGAGGTTATCAAAGTCCTTTTTAGAATCTCCATTGTGAACAGCCAATATGCATTTTAAAGCTAGGATTTGAAACCATACCAGCCCTTAGTATGCTAAATTTGGGAGCCAGAGCCACCTGACCACCTGTCTTGGTTTATGACACTGCATGAGTTCTAAGTATTTTGTAATACTGACATTCCTTGGCTTCCTAAGTCAGATAACTGATTTTCTTTCTAATTTTAGCCAAGAACATTGTTTTAGCTGGGATAAAGGTAAGTTGTTTCATGTGTGCCTGCTTTAGTTTTAATCAAATGGATTGGGTGATGATGGTTATAATGGAATATTTATTTTATCAGGCGTTGACAATCCATGACACCAAACATTGTGAACTATGGGATCTTGGAACAAATTTTTTTATCAAAGAGGAGGATGTCAAGAATCAAAAAACTAGGTTAGAAAACAATAATATCTTATACGTTTGTTACAGGTATGAGCTTAGAACAGTCTTAAGTACAGACTTCATGATTTAGCCTGTGCTTAGCAGTTAGCAGGCTTCATATAACGAAGTTAGAAAGCCTTTTATCATTCAAATCAGTCCAAGCGTGCCTTGGCTTGGATACCTCATAACTCCATGCATGCGTTTTAGAATATATTTGTATTGTGAACAAAGCAATCTTGAAACAAATCTAGTTACAATCCTTTATTGCAGAGCCGAAGCATGCCTTCACCACATTTCAGAGCTTAACCCTTATGTCCAAGTGACATTATCTACAGCGCCACTGGATGAAACCGCTGATCTTTCTTTCCTGAGGCAGTACCAGGTATTACCTAGCAGTCTATAAGCTTTCAGTTTCTATAGATAAGTGGCGTTCACTTGCTAATTCTGTATTTATACTTTTACTTTTTACTTAGTGTGTCATACTGACTGAAACAAGGCTTTCCTTAAGGAAAAGGATCAATAACTTTTGTCATGATCAACAACCACCTATAAAGGTAATGCTTTCAATATTACAAATGCTAGATCATTTAAAAAAAAAAAAAAAATCGATAGATCCTCCTGTCTCTTTGCACATAACTCACCTCATCACTTCCTTTTCTTTGCTGTTCATTGGTCTGGCCACCTGGAACAGATCATAGACATCCTCTTTCCCAAATGGTCATTGTGATCTTAACCACTTCAATACCAGGCACTTTCAGCCCCTTCCTGCCCAGGCCAATTTTCAGCGCTGTCACACTTAGAATGACAATTTAACGGTCATGCAACACTGTACCCATATGACAATTCTCCCCCCCCCCCCCCCCCCCCACAAATCGAGTTTTCTTCTGGTGGTATTTGATCACCACTGGGTTTTTTATTTTTTGCTAAACAAATAAAAAAAGAACATTTCTGTTATTAAAATTTTGTAAATAAGTATGTTTTCTCCTTCATGGATGAGGCTGCACTGATTGGCAGCACTGATGACACTGATCAGAGAACAAAAAACAAGTCTATCATAGCTATGATTAAACACCAAATTATTATGGTGTGAAACGCGTCAGTTATTTTGCCTGCCTTTGCAACATGAACTGCCTGTTCTTTTTGGATTTTTAATCTTCAATAAAAGTGCCTCATCAGTGTGTGGCTGTCCAGGACTTGTTTTTTGTTCTCTGATCCATTATAGAGCCTGCACCTGAAGTGTTCCAACAGGGCACATGCTTTAAGAGGATTTAGGTTTGGAGCGGCACTGATGGCGGGGTACTAATGATTATCAGTGCAGGACCCCCCCCCCCCCCCCCGTCAGGAGAGCCGCATGCACGAGTGGCTTATCCTGCTGGACGTCATTTGACGTTCAGTCAGGATAACTAGACCTCCGCCCGACCGTCCTTCTACTATAGGCTGGGCGGGAAGGTGTTAAAGGTTGGATTTTTCTTTTTTACTAAAATAAACATGTTATACTTGCCTGTTCTTTGCAGTGGTTTTGCACAGAGCATCTCCAGTCCTCCTCTTCTGGGGTCCCCCTGCCAGTGCTCCTAGCTCCTCTTCTTCTTCGAGTGCCTCCAGGTGTTTTCAATGTGTTTTTCTTTTCCCCCTCCTCCTTCTTCCCCTTTTTTTTTTTTTTTTTTTTTTTTTTTTTTTACATAGTTTCCTGGGGGGGGGGGGGGGGGGGTTTAATAATTTATTTTTTCTGCACTGGAACTGACCGCACTGGTGTGAACTAGGCCATTGGAACCCATATAACCTACTGTTCATGCGTTTTTGATGCAGACAAAAAACGCACTGGACTGCATCAGGTGTGAACCGGTCTTTATACACATGAAAAATCGCTATTAGCTTGGTTCCATCTGATGTAAGAGATGCCAGACTGGCATTGGTGTATCTAAGAACAGTTATTACCCGCCTCTCTCTGGCTTCTTTGCGTTGTCGCTGACACAGAACAAACTGAAAATACTGAAGCAACTAAAACAGAATGATAGCCAGGCAGAGAAGAGGTCAGCAGTGGCCCTCTCTGTATTTTCCAATTACAGGCTTCTAGTATTGCCCCTCAACTCATATATACAGTCATAGTTACAGGTGCAAGTAAGCTCTATATGTGATATACTGGTCTACGTTACACCTTTTATTGTCAGTCTGCAACATCTTACAACTATTTAGAGGATAGAGCTGATAATATAAACTCACGTCAGAGTAAAAGAACAAATATCAACACTTTTTAAGAATCTGTTAGATTGCTCGCAAATTCATATACTCCCTTTTATTGTCACATCTGTGGAGAAAATTGTACAGTGTTTGGCCAGCTGTATAGATATTGTACACTGACATCAAGATTTAAAGAACCTTGACCCAGTTAACCAAATTTCTCTAAAAGCATGTGTACAGAGATGTGTTTAGGATGCATTTAACATGAGTTTGTGATGCCTTTTGAAATTGATCAGCAGTGGTTACTTGTAGAAATTGTTGGCTCTTACAAGGCCATTGTGATAAAACCATATCAACAGCACTGTAAGTATAGGATCAGCATTTTCTATATGTTTTCAATGCCTTCCCATTGACATGCAAAGAAATGTTTCCAGTTGCAGGACTGTCGTAATCCTTTGTAGAAAATGATTGATTATGATAGTCTTTAATCCAGGTTGGAAGTTTGTGCAAGCTGTAACATGCACTTTCTAAGCCTGCAAGTTCCTGATTTTACTCTGGAGTTTTTGCTTGTCATTAACAACAAACAAAAGTGAAGTACTATATATTTCATATAAGTATATGCAGCCTTAAGCCCCGTACGCATGGGCCGAATGTCAGGAGACAACGGACGTTTGGACCGTGTGCATGTCGGATGTGCATGCTGGAAAACCAGCAACCGTCTGACTCCCGTTCAGCGCTCTCAGCCGATGGCAGAGAGCGTTGATTGGAGTGTTCTGGTAGGGGGGGTGTCCTCCTGTCAGAACACAACAACTCAGCGGGGGAGATTGCTGGACTAACCTTGCATGGTTAGTACAGCGGCTCCGACCAGAGCTCAGTTTTTTTTTTTTCCGTGCAACTGTAGTGTGTACCTGGCTTTAGACCTTCCCTAGCTTGTACACAGAGGTTTGTCTAATTACATTGAAAAGGTCGATGACACTTTTTTTTTTTTTTTTATTTCCAGTTTATTTCTTCAGATGTCTATGGCATATGTTCCTATTTGTTCTGTGATTTTGGAGAAGAGTTTGAGGTGTTGGATACTACAGGTGAAGAGCCAAAAGAGATCTTTATTTCCAATATAACACAGGTAAAGCATAATCATTTCTTCTAACTTATTTTGTTGTATATAGTATGATCCTGTTTCACGGAATAAGAATGCCACTTGACACGCCTTAAGGATCTTTTTGTCCTGTAATTGATTGATTCAGTTAAATAAAAGTCCACCCAAAACTGATAGTTATGTACTAAATGGACTACTGCAACCTACAGGCTGAAATCCTCTTCTCCTGCAGCCCTTATGATGATGTAGATATTTGTCTGGCTTCCTTTCCCTATCACAATAAATTGAGAGTATAGCGAAAGTGGTGTAGTTGATATAGGGATTGTGCTGGGACTCCATTGACAAGGTTTCACCACTGCATTCCCACATAACTGATATATATTATATTACATTTTATCCTGTGGATGGTATGATTCCTCCAAAATTAATCAACCCAACCTTGTTTGATATCTACATGACTAAGCGTTTCTGAAATGCAGAAAGACAAAAAAATTCCAACATGCTCGTGTGAATTTAAAAGGTATACAGTATGATACGCAGCACGGATGAGGAAAAAAACGTGTTTTGGGGAATTATGATGCCGGAATTCATATTCTGACATCAAGTTATAACTTATAACTTGTTTTTGTACCTGCAGATCTCGGTAGGTACAAAAACTACTACAAAATATATATTTTTCACCATAAACATGCAAATTATTTAATTACAAGGGAATTAACGTGTGGTGCAGGCCTTTTAGAGTGCAGCGCACTTCTAAATTGAGAAAATGTAGCAGATGCTGCTCCTAATTAACAAAAGGGGTGAAGGGTCACAGTGCCGATAGTAGGGGGGTTGTTAAGCTGCTTGAAAGCTCTGTACAGTTTTTTTTTTTTTTTTTTTTTTCTGATCTAGAATGCAGCCTGTTGTTTACCAAGTGCCTGTACACACAAGCTCGTAAACAAGCATTGCGTATTCTTGAGTAAATAAACAAAATAGAAAAACCTGTGCATATGAGAATAAATATTAATGGATTGTATTGTGCACAGGAATACGCGAACGCCCATATATGCAAAAAACAAACGCCTGAAACTACGTCCAGAAAAGCAGATGCTTGAACATCAGTACCATGTGCAAGAGGCCTTAAGGTGTAGCTTTAGCCCCCCCCCCCCCCCCAAAAAAAAATGTAAAAGTCAGCAGCTACAAATACTGTAGATGCTGACTCTTAATATTAAGACTCTTACCCATCCAGGGATCCTGCAATGTCAGCATCCCAGCCAATTTTGTAATCAGCTCTCGGATGCTACTGCCAGCATTCCTTGCAGCTTCACAGCTGGTTCCCTACTGCGCATGCGTGAGGCACGCTCTGCTTTGTGAATGGCCTGTCGAAGGAGGAGGGGGGCTGAACTTCCAGGGGACCTCGCCGCAGCAAAGTCAAATACAGGTACCCGCTTACCATTTCTTGGATGTAAACAAAATAACAAAAAATCCACCTGCACACCCCCAAACAAATATCACTCCACCTTAAAACAAAAATCTAATAACCAAACCGTGCAGTGCTACTGACTACTCATTAAGTAGATATGTGTGCAAAAGTGGAAAATGCAATAAATCAACCAAAAAAAAGCGCATATACAGTGCATGCACTCTATAAATGGTGAATAACACACAAGCCCCAATCCAGGTGCAAACAGTGATGAGAACTCCTCCTGCAGTAACCCCATAATGTAGTGAGCAATCTTCACCCTGTGGCACTCCAAACTGTTCACCTTAAAGTGGAGTTCCACCCAAAAGTGGAAGTTCCGCTTTAAGCACTCCTTACCCCCTTGCATGCCACATTTGGCATGTAATTTTTTTTATTTTTGGGGGGGGGGGGGGGCCAGGTACCTAGTTTTGACAGGAACCTGCTCCCACTTCTGCTCGGGCCACCTAGGCGGCTCGTTCGGACTTTCTTCTCTCCCCCTCCCTCCAATCTTCTAGGATCACAGGTCCCAGAAAATTGCACAGCGCGACTCGCGCAGTGTGCACCTGGCTGTGAAGTTGCAAGCTGTCAAAGCCAGGTGCCCACACTTGCAATGCCAGTGCCGGGGAAAGATGATGGAGAGAGCCAAGGGTGCGGCTGGATCGTGGGACAGGTGAGTGTGTGTTTATTAAAAGTCAACAGCTACACTTTTTGTAGCTGCTGACTTCTTCCTTTTTTTTTTTTTTTAATAAACTCAAACGTCTGTAACTCCGCTTTAAAGAAATTACCTTGCATTTATAATGAGGTCAGAAGCGCATGTATTGCCATGTGGGATTAGAATGACTGTCTAGCCTCCTCCACAAACTTCCAGATGTCACACGTTGCTTCAGCAAATACAGTACATATAGAGACAAAAACCTCTTATAGTGCTTACTGACAAATTTCTTATATAAAATGAAGATTAAACCACTCTCACATGATATGCATACGCTCACATCAATGCTCACATTAATGCATAAAATAAATACTTCAAATACTTCAGTCCCGCCATATGGGTAGAAATGACCAGCTCACTAGACTTGTCAGAGACTCTGTACTGTTCACATCCTTTACACTGGGTCCTTTCTGGTGGGTATCTGGGCCAGTTTTATATATATATATATATATATATATATATATATATATATATATATATATATATATATATATATATATATAGTACATTGCACTCCCTTTTGTTAATTCGGAGTGGACCCTGTGCCAATTTCTGTTTTCATTGTGAAATAAAAATTAGCTTGGGTGGTAGAGGGAGACCTGAAATAGGTCAATCTGGTTAGTTAATGTAGCACGTTATTAAAGGGGAAGTGGGGCCAAAGCACTTTTTTGTCCCTACTTCTCCTGTGGTGCACAGGAGTGCACTTTGCTCTGCACTCCTGTGATCCATACTCAGCCGACAGTGGACTAAAGTCCGCTGGTCGGCAGACATCACTCAACCGGTCCATGCTCTGGAGCAGTCACGACTTTAATATTGAGATCCACCCAGATGCCTAGACTAGCAGCTGGCTCATCCTCTCAGTGACCCATTGAGAGGCTAAGCCAGCTGCTCCTGCCCCCTGCATAGCCCGGCACCCCAGTGAGTGCTGAAGGGGCAGAGGGGGACCGATGCAGCATCAACCTAGGTGAATATTAATGTTTATTTTCTAAAAATGTACTTCCCTTTTTAATGTTAATTCCGCCCCACTTCCATTTGCAGAGCTTTCAGCAAACTTTGACTTTTTAAAGGCAACGTTCAGCCCCAGTTTGGTAAAGTTAAACACAGATCCTAATGGACTGTCACTTTTGAATAAGCTGCTAGCAGTCTTCAATAAGCTGTAGCACTACTTGCAGGTTGTGTGAAAGCCTACTGAAGCCTACTAAAAGCTTGTTTAGTGTTAATCGGCACAACCATTAAAGAGGAATTCCAAGTATGGCACACATCTTAAAGCTGAAATCCAGGTATGACATTTTTTACATAGTTACATTGGTTCAGTTTGGACCAGTGTAAGTATGTATGTCTTCCCTGTGGGATACCCGTAGAAGCAGGAAATTACTGTAGTAAACACCGTTACTCTTTTGCATTCATTCATCCGCCCCTCCACCTCGCCCAACCAAAGAAAGATTCACATTCGTTGACAAAGTGCAAAGTGATCTCTGAATGGTGTCCTGACCTCCTGTGTGCAGACTACAGCAGGACAGCCGCTCAGGAAGGGACCTTGTAGCTAGTTGAGATCGGCAGGACTATTATAGTGATTTGAGGGATCCCAAAGGTATGGCACATATAGAACTACAGTGGTGTACCAATGTAACTATGTAAAATTTCTCTACCTGGTTTTCAGCTTTAAGATGTGTTAACATTCCCAAGCTGGCATTGAGGAGTTCTTGAAGGGCTTTAGCAAATCTGGTTGAAACATGCAGAAAGCTTTGTAAGTTCTTTGTAAAAAACTTGCTGAAAATTTTGTAGCAGCTACTCACTGCTGTTATACTAATGCCCCTGTGAACAAGGCTTATCAGTGTTTTGACAGTTTGCTAAAAAGTTTTGCTAATCTCCATTATTGTTGACAGTCAAATCCTGGAGTGGTCACTTGTTTTGAGAGCCGGTCTCACAACCTTGAATCTGGACAATACGTGACTTTCCGTGAAGTGCATGGAATGCCCGGCTTAAATGGGTCCACACATCAGGTTTCAGGTAAATCACGTGAACATTCAAAAGCTTGGTATAAATTTTATTTACACAGTGATTGTTCTGCATGTAACTAAGCTCTTCTTCTTCTTCTTTTTTTTTTTTTTTTTTTCTTTTCCTCTATAGAGCATATTTAGATATGCATTGGTATAGTTATATATGGGTAATAAAGATAGGTAGGCTCCATGGAAAACTCCTGTTTAAGACACTTTAACTCTCACCTTTCTGGTGTTTCATCAGGACTGGAAGCTCCAATTTCGAGATGTTTTCCCCTGCATCCCAGCCTGCTGTAAAAATTCAGCATTGTTAGGCTACATTTACATGGCCGCATGGGTGTGGATAGTTTGCAGTTTTTGGAAACCGAGTAGCTGCGGCCAGAAGTCAGCAGAAATGCTGATCTTGGAAGTGCACACTGGCTGTGGCATTTAGAGCTACCAACAAGAATCAAATAATTCTCTCACTGGTGGCCGCACCTGTACAGCTGTGTGAGTGTAGCCTAAGGCCCCTTTCACACTGGGGTGGTTTGCAGGCGTTATTGCGCTAAAAATACCGCCTGCAAACCGACCTAAAACTGCCGCTGGTGTTTCTTCACACTGAAGCGGTGCACTGGCAGGAGAGAAAAAAAAACTCCTGCAAACAGCATCTTTTGGAGCGGTGAAGGAGCGGTGTATTCACCGCTCCTACACTGCTCCTGCCCATTGAAATCAATGGGGCAGTGTGGCAATACCGCGGCTATACCGTAGCGGCGCTATGCGAGCGGTTTTAACCCTTTTTCGTCCGCCAGCGGGGGTTAAAACCGCACCGCTAGTGGCCGAATACCGCCGCTAAAACGACGGTAAAGCGGCGCTAACAATAGCGCCGTTTTACCGCCGATGCCCTCATCGCCCCAGTGTGAAAGGGGCCTTAAACAGTCATTAATACAAGGAATTGTGCAGCCATAATGCTTAGTGCTTGGAACTTTTATGTGCAAGCTTGCAGAAAAGCAAGCAGGGTGTGTCCTGCAAGCTTTTGCAAGGCTTTTGGCAAGCTTCATGCAGCTTTTTTGACGTTGTTAAGTCACTCTTTAGCTCCACTTTGGGGATGTTAAACACAGGTCTTAGTGAAACTGCAGCCAGATATTGATCGCTTGCTGCCCGAGGTATTTTATTTATTTTTTTCAGACTTTAAAATTAGCATTTTTTTGCTAGAAAAACTACTTTGACCTGACAACTTGACAGGGGTTATATCCCTCGCTTACTCTGTCCAAATGGGGGGAAAAAAAAAAAAAGTTCTACTTTAACCTCTTCCAGCCCACGGACGTCATATGATGTCCTGGGCTTTGGGCGGGTATATCTGAATGATGCCTGTAGTTACATACATCATTTAGATATTGCCGGTTTCAGCCGGCGAATCTCTACACCATAGGAATGATCATAGCGGCTGTTCCGCCACTTGATCGTTCCTACGGGAGGCGAGAGGGGACGTCCTCCCGCCGCCCTCCGGTGCTTGCTCCAACTCACCGTTACGATCGGTGAGGCGGAGAGTGCATCCGCCGGTGCCGGATGTAGATCATAGAGATTTCCGGCGGACCAGATGGTCCCCGGAGTCTCTATGATCGTCGGGAGGCCGGGCGCGATGTTATGACGTCATGCCCAGCCTCTCCATTCAAAAAAAGGCGCCGCTTCGGCTGGGAAGCAGCGATCGTTTTTATTTTTTTTTTTTTATTTCAGGCTTCCCAGCCTAGTGGTGAGATATGGGGTCTTATTGACCCCATATATCACTATTAAGAGCACCTGACATGTCATATTGCTATTACAAGGGATGTTTACATTCCTTGTAATAGGAATAAAAGTGATTAATTTTTTTTTTTTTCAAAAAAGTGTCAAAATAAAAAAAATAAAATATAATTAACAATAAAAAAAAAAAAAAAAAAAAATTTTTTAAAGCGCCGCTGTCCCCGTGTGCTCGCACGCAGAAGCGAACGCATACGTAAGTCCTGCCCACATATGAAAACAGTGTTCAAACCATACATGTGAGGTATCGCCGCGAATGTTGGAGCGAGAGCAATAATTTTGGCCCTAGACCTCCTCTGTAACTCAAAACATGTAACCAGTAAAAAAATTTCAAGCGTCGCCTATGGGGATTTTTAAGTACCGAACATTGGCGCCATTCCACGAGCGTGTGCAATTTTGAAGCGTGACATGTTAGGTATCTATTTACTCGGCGTAACTTCATCTTTCACAAAATGCAAAAACATTGGGCTAACTTTACTGTTTTGTTTTTTTAACACAAAACAGTTTTTTTCCCCAAAAAACGCGTTCGAAAAATTCCTGCGCAAATACTGTGTGAGATAAAAAGTTGCAACAACTGCCATTGTATTCTCTAGGGTCTTTGCTAAAAAAGCATATATAATGTTTGGGGGTTCTATGTAATTTTCTAGCAAAAAAATGATGATTTTTACATGTAGGAGCAAAGTGTCAGAATTGGCCCGGTATTGAAGTGGTTAATCATTAATAATGGCCCTATAATTACTCGAAGTCCTTTTTTACATAGGCTTTAGCTTGTAAAAGAGCAGCGTGAACGTCAACCTTTGATAAAGCTTTTGCAGAGCTTTAAGCAAGCTCTGCAGAAGCTTTTAAAGTACCATTCAGTTCCAGTTTAAAAAAATGTTGAATACAGGTCCCAATGGGAATGCCGATTGCCACTTTAAACAAGCTGCTAGCAGGCTTCAGCAAGCTTTCAACAAGCTTCAAGAAGTTGTAAAGTCTGCAGCATGTTTAAAATGGTAATCAGCACACCCATTTGTATAAGTGTTTAATGCTTACAAACTGGAGCTTAACCACTTACCAACCGGCCCATAGCCGAATGACGGCTGCAGGGCGGTTGGATAACTCTGGGTGGACGTACTATGACGTCCTCCCAGAATTCCCCTCTCGCGCGCCCCCTGGGGCGCGCCCCCGAACACATCCGTGACCGCCGGGTCCAGAGGACCCGGCGCATCACGGATCCCGGTAAATGGCCGCTAATCGCGGCCGTTTACCATGTGATCGCGCCGTCAAATGACGGCGCGATCACAGGTAAACAGACCGGCGTCATCTGATGACGCCGGTTCCTCTCCTCCCCTCCTGTGTACCGATCGGTACACAGTGAGCGGGGAGGGGGATGGATGGATGTCTGCAGCGCTGTGGGCTGGATGTGTAGTGCCCACAGCGCTGCACAGAGACATCCATCCATCCATCCATCCATCCATCCATGCTCAGCCATCCCTCACTACTATGCAATACTCTGCAATGCCCCCACAATACTCTGCAATGCCCCCACAATACTCTGCAATGCCCCCACAATACTCTGCAATGCTGTGCAATACTCTGCAATGCCCCCACAATACTCTGCAATGCCCCCACAATACTCTGCAATGCTGTGCTATACTCTGCAATGCCCCCACAATACTCTGCAATGCCCCCACAATACTCTGCAATGCCCCCACAATACTCTGCAATGCTGTGCTATACTCTGCAATGCTGTGCTATACTCTGCAATGCTGTGCAATACTCTGCAATGCTATGCAATACTCTGCAATGCTATGCAATACTCTGCCATGCCCCCGCCATACTCTGCCATGCCCCCGCCATACTCTGCCATGCCCCCGCCTTACTCTGCCATGCCCCCGCCTTACTCTGCCATGCCCCCGCCTTACTCTGCCATGCCCCCGCCTTACTCTGCCATGCCCCCGCCTTACTCTGCC
This sequence comes from Aquarana catesbeiana, assembly GCF_042186555.1. Taxonomy (NCBI): domain Eukaryota; kingdom Metazoa; phylum Chordata; class Amphibia; order Anura; family Ranidae; genus Aquarana; species Aquarana catesbeiana. The sequence goes on along the minus strand of NC_133324.1, from coordinate 580,496,222 downwards.
ATGCCCCCGCCTTACTCTGCCATGCCCCCGCCTTACTCTGCCATGCCCCCGCCTTACTCTGCCATGCCCCCGCCATACTCTGCCAGGACCCGGCGCATCACGGATCCCGGTAAATGGCCGCTAATCGCGGCCGTTTACCATGTGATTGCGCCGTCAAATGACGGCGCGATCACATGTAAACAGACCGGCGTCATCTGATGACGCCGGTTCCTCTCCTCCCCTCCTGTGTACCGATCGGTACACAGTGAGCGGGGAGGGGGATGGATGGATGGATGTCTGCAGCGCTGTGGGCTGGATGTGTAGTGCCCACAGCGCTGCACAGAGACATCCATCCATCCATCCATCCATGCTCAGCCATCCCTCACTACTATGCAATGCTGTGCAATACTCTGCAATACCCCCACAATACTCTGCAATGCTGTGCAATACTCTGCAATGCCCCCACAATACTCTGCAATGCTGTGCAATACTCTGCAATGCCCCCACAATACTCTGCAATGCTGTGCTATACTCTGCAATGCCCCCACAATACTCTGCAAGGCCCCCACAATACTCTGCAATGCCCCCACAATACTCTGCAATGCTGTGCTATACTCTGCAATGCCCATGCCCCCACAATACTCTGCAATACCCCCACAATACTCTGCAATGCTGTGCAATACTCTGCAATGCCCCCACAATACTCTGCAATGCTGTGCAATACTCTGCAATGCCCCCACAATACTCTGCAATGCTGTGCTATACTCTGCAATGCCCCCACAATACTCTGCAATGCCCCCACAATACTCTGCAATGCTGTGCTATACTCTGCAATGCCCATGCCCCCACAATACTCTGCAATGCCCCCACAATACTCTGCAATGCTGTGCTATACTCTGCAATGCTGTGCTATACTCTGCAATGCCCCCACAATACTCTGCAATGCTGTGCAATACTCTGCAATGCCCCCACAATACTCTGCAATGCTGTGCTATACTCTGCAATGCCCCCACAATACTCTGCAATGCCCCCACAATACTCTGCAATGCTGTGCTATACTCTGCAATGCCCATGCCCCCACAATACTCTGCAATGCCCCCACAATACTCTGCAATGCTGTGCAATACTCTGCAATGCTGTGCAATACTCTGCAATGCTGTGCAATACTCTGCAATGCTGTGCAATACTCTGCAATGCCCCCACAATACTCTGCAATGCTGTGCAATACTCTGCAATGCCCCCACAATACTCTGCAATGCTGTGCAATACTCTGCAATGCCCCCACAATACTCTGCAATGCCCCCGCCATACTCTGCCATGCCCCCGCCATACTCTGCCATGCCCCCGCCTTACTCTGCCATGCCCCCGCCTTACTCTGCCATGCCCCCGCCATACTCTGCCATGCCCCCGCCATACTCTGCCATGCCCCCGCCATACTCTGCCATGCCCCCGCCATACTCTGCCATGCCCCCGCCATACTCTGCCATGCCCCCGCCATACTCTGCCATGCCCCCGCCATACTCTGCCATGCCCCCGCCATACTCTGCCATGCCCCCGCCATACTCTGCCATGCCCCCGCCATACTCTGCCATGCCCCCGCCATACTCTGCCATGCCCCCGCCATACTCTGCCATGCCCCCGCCATACTCTGCCATGCCCCCGCCATACTCTGCCATGCCCCCGCCATACTCTGCCATGCCCCCGCCATACTCTGCCATGCCCCCGCCATACTCTGCCATGCCCCCGCCATACTCTGCCATGCCCCCGCCATACTCTGCCATGCCCCCGCCATACTCTGCCATGCCCCCGCCATACTCTGCCATGCCCCCGCCATACTCTGCCATGCCCCCGCCATACTCTGCCATGCCCCCGCCATACTCTGCCATGCCCCCGCCATACTCTGCCATGCCCCCGCCATACTCTGCCATGCCCCCGCCATACTCTGCCATGCCCCCGCCATACTCTGCCATGCCCCCGCCATACTCTGCCATGCCCCCGCCATACTCTGCCATGCCCCCGCCATACTCTGCCATGCCCCCGCCATACTCTGCCATGCCCCCGCCATACCCCGCCATACTCCGCCATACCCCGCAATACCCCGCCCCCGCCATACTCCGCAATACCCCGCCATACTCCGCAATACCCCGCCATACCCTGCCATGCTGAGCCATGCTCAGCTGTACTCGCCCTCTGTATGTGGCCAGGCTGTGGAAGTCTCACACATGTGGTATCGCCGTACTCAGGAGGAGCAGGAGAATCTATTTTGGGGTGTCATTTTTGGTATGTACATGTTATGTGGTAGAAATATTGTATAAATGGACAACTTTGTGTTAAAAAAAAAAAAAAAAAGCGTTTTAACCACTTCCCGCCCGCCGGCCATCATACAACATCCTTGACTTTGTGCGGGGATATCTGAATGATGGTTGCAGCTACAGGCATCATTCAGATATCGGCTTTTTCAGCCAGCGATTCCCTACACCATGAGAATGATCATAGCAGCTGTTCCACTGCTTGATCGTTCTTACGGGAGGCGAGAGGGGATGTCCCCCCTCCCGCGCTTCTACCGACTCACCGCTACGATCGAAGCCAGGATCGTTTTTTTTTTTTTTTTTATTTTATTTCAGGCTTCCCAGCCTAGAGGTGAGATGTGGGGTCTTATTGACCCCATATCTCACTGTAAAGAGGACCTGTCATGCCATATTCCTATTACAAGGATGTTTATATTCCTTGTAATAGGAATAAAAGTGGTCAAAAATTTTTTTTTTTTTGGAAAAAAGCATCAAACTAAAATAAATAAAGTAAAATGAACAATAAAAAAAAAAAAAAAACATTTTTAAAGCGCCCCTGTCCCTGTGTGCTCGCATGCAGAAGCGAACGCATACGGAAGTCCCGCCCACATATGAAAACGGTGTTCAAACCACACATGTGAGGTATCGCTGCGATCGGTAGAGCGAGAGCAATAATTTTGGCCCTAGACCTCCTCTGTAACTCAAAACATGTAACCAGTAAAAAATTTTAAAGCGTCGCCTATGGGGATTTTTGAGTAGCAAAGTTTGGCGCCATTCCACAAGCGCGTGCAATTTTGAAAGGTGACATGTTGGGTATCTATTTACTCGGCATAACTTCATCTTTCACATTATGCAAAAACATTAGGCTAACTTTACTGTTTTGGTTTTTGTAAAGCACAAAACAGTTTTTTTTCCAAAAAAAAACGCGTTAAAAAAATTGCTGCGCAAATACCGTGCGAGATAAAAAGTTGCAACGACCGCCATTGTATTCTCTAGGGTCTTTGCTAAAAAACCATATATAATGTTTTGGGGTTCTATGTAATTTTCTAGCTAATAAATGATGATTTTTACATGTAGGAGACAAATGTCAGAATTGGCCTGGGTGCTCCAGAACGCCTGAAGGTGCTCCCCTGCATGTTGGGCCTCTGTATGTGGCCACGCTGTGTAAAAATCTCACACATGTGGTATCGCCATACTCGGGAGTAATAGCAGAATGTGTTTTGGGGTGTAATTTGTGGTATGCATATGCGGTGTGTGAGAAATAACCTGCTAATATGACAATTTTGTGGGAAAAAAAAAAGTAAAAAAAAAAACCTTGATTTTGCAAAGAATTGTGGGAAAAAATGACAACTTCAAAAAACTCACCATGCATCTTTCTAAATACCTTGGAATGTCTTCTTTCCAAAAAGGGGTCATTTGGGGGGTATTTGTACTTTTCTGGCATGTTAGGGTCTCAAGAAATTAGATAGGCCGTCAGTACTTCAGGTGTGATCAATTTTCAGATATTCGCACCATAGCTTTTGGACTCTCTAACTTTCACAAAGACCAAATAATATCCACCGATTTGGGTTAATTTTACCAAAGATATGTAGCGGTATAAATTTTGGCCAAAATATATGAAGAAAAATTACTAATTTGCAAAATATTATAACAGAAATGAAGAAAAATGTATTTTTTTACAGATTTTTCGGTCTTTTTTCTTTTACGGCGCAAAAAATAAAGAACCCAGCGGTGATTAAATACCACCAAAAGAAAGCTCCATTTGTGTGAAAAAAAGGACAAAAATTTCATATAGATACAGTGTTGCATGACTGAGTAATTGTCATTCAAAATGTGAGAGCACCAAAAGCTGAAAATTGGTCTGGTTAGGAAGGGGGTTTAAGTGCCCAGTTGTCAAGTGGTTAATGTGATGGCTTTGGGCAGTGGCAGGTACTCTTTAAAGAGACATCAGGGGTTTGTTAGACCCACAATTCCCCCCTGCCCTCCAAAGCAGCTACAGGGAGGGAAAAAGTATTTGATCCCCTGCTGATTTTGTACTTTTGCCCACAGACAAAGAAATTATCAGTCTATAATTTTAATGGTAGGTTTTGTTTTAACAGTGAGACAGAACAAAAACAAATATATCCATAAAAATATATTTTCAAAAAAGTTATAAATTAATTTGCATTTCAATGAGTGAAATAAGTATTTGATCCCCTATCAATCAGCAAGATTTCTGGCTCCCGGGTGTCTTCTGTACAGGTAACGAGCTGAGATTAGGAGCATTCTCTTAAAGGGAGTGCTCCTAATCCCAGCTTGTTACCTGTATAAAAGACACCTGTCCACAGAGGCAATCAATCGGATTCCAATCTCTCCACCATGGCCAAGACCAAACAGTTGTCCAAGGATGTCAGGGACAAGATTGTAGACCTGCACAAGCCTGGAATGAGCTACAAGACTACCACCAAGCAGCTTGGTAAGAGCAGTTGGTGCGATTATTCACAAATGGAAGAAACAAAAAAATAACTGTCAATCTCCCTCTGTCTGGGACTCCATGGAAGATCTCACCTCGTGGATCGTTTCAATGATCATCAGAATGGTGGGGAATCAGCCCAGAACTACACGGGAGAATCTTGTCAATGATCTCAAGCTGGGACCATAGTCACCAAGAAAACAATTGGTAACACACTACACCGTAAAGGACTGAAATCCTGCAATGCCCGCAAGGTCCCCCTGCTCAAGAAAGCACTTGTACAGGCCCATCTGAAGTTTGCTAATGAACATCTGAATGATTCAGAGGAGAACTGGGTGAAGGTGTTGTGGTCAGATGAGACCAAAATCAAGCTCTTTGGCATCAACTCAACTCGCTATGTTTGGAGGTGGAGGAATGCTGCCTATGACCCCAAGAACACCGTCAAACATGGAGGTGGCAACCTTATGTTTTGGGGGTGTTTTTTCTGCTAAGGGGACAGGACAACTTCACTCCATCAAAGAGACAATTGGCGGGGCCATGTACCTTCAAATCTTGGGTGAGAACCTCCTTCCCTCAGCCAGGGCATTAAAAATGTGTTGTGGATGGGTATTTGAGCATGACAATGACCCAAAACACACAGCCAAGGCAACAAAGGAGTGGTTTAAGAAGAAGCACATTAAAGTCCTGGAGTGGCTTAGCCCAGTGGTTTTCAACTTCAGTCCTCAAGTACCCCCAACGGGCCATGTTTTCAGGTTTTACTTTACTTTGCACAGCTGCTTTAAATCAATATCAATGACATGGTGTTGATGAGAGCTCTTTTATCCAAGGGAAGTTCCCAAAACATGGCTTGTTTGGGGGTACTTGAGGACTGAGGTTGAGAACCACTGCTCTAGCCAGTCTCCAGACCTTAAGCCCATAGAAAGTATGTGGAGGGAGCTGAAGGTTCGAGTTGCCAAACGTGGGCCTCAAAATCTTAATGATGTGGAGAGGATCTGCAAAGAGGAGTGGGACAAAATCCCTCCTGAGGTGTGTGCAAACCTGGTGGCCAACTACAAGAAACATCTGACCTCTGTGATTGCCAGCAAAGGTTTTGCCACCAAGTACTAAGTCATGTTTTGCAAAGGGGTCAAATACTTATTCAACTCATTAAAATGCAAACCCATTTATAACTTTTTTTGAAATGCGTTTTTCTGGATTTTTTTTGTTCTCTCACTGTTAAAATAAACCTACCATTGCAATTATAGACTGATCCTTTCTTTGTCAGTGAGCAAATGTACAAAATCAGTAGGGGATCAAATACCTTTTTCCATGACTGTAATGAAGCACAGATTGTGCTGATCAGTTGATTTCTTAAATTAACAGTCAGGGAATGACCACTCTGAAACCGGAAGTGACAAAATCATAGGCGCTTCCGGCTTCATTCCTTAATAAAGGAGATCAGGAAATGTTCCTCCCCTCTCCTCCGTGTGAAGAAATCTTGGCCCATTCTGAGGTGGCCATGATCTTGTAATAACCACTTGCTGCCAGGACATATTTTATGGACAGCGATCAGCAAGTGGTTAAAAGGTGGCCCCTGCAGGGTCAAAACAGAAAGAAAGCAGAATTAACTGCAAAAGGAGAGGCTCTATACTTAGCTTTTTGGCAGCCCATGTATCAAAACACAACCTTGATGCTGCTTCCTGATCTCTGCAAGTATGTCACACTTCTGAGGTTGTGGCGTACTTGCTCCCCTGCAGCACACTGAGGTTCCTCCCACTGGCTTATACATCACTTTATTTGCAAGGATTTCTTGTGGTTTCTGAGACTTAAAATATTACATTCTACTGTATATTGCATATGAAATCTTACAACTGACTGCACAGTGATGAAATCTAAATGGCCCATTGCAGTGTGTGTGTGTGTGTCTTCTTTTTTTTTTTTTTTCTTGAATGCTAAAGTAAATAAAGTTCTTGATGAAAATCTGTTGCCGTGAACTAACCCAACCCTCCCTTTTATCAATTTTTTTTTTTTCAGTTACATCACCTTATTCCTTTAGCATTGGCGATACATCAAGCATGGAACCATATCAACATGGGGGGATAGCTATGCAGATTAAAATGCCAAAGTCTTTCTGCTTTGTAAGTAGCAATTTATTAAATGTATGTGGCAAGCTGTTTTGCCATCTAGCTCTGTCAGGGTTTTCTGCCTAGTCCTGTATAGCAGAGATAAGATGTATTTTTTTTTTCTTTTTTTTTCTTTTATAGCAAAGATTGGAAAAGCAGTTGATTGATCCACAGTATCTCTCTGCAGACTTCAGTAAGCCAGAGGTAAGAAAACATTTCATTATACTGTTTTATAGATTAGCTCATCTGTGTTTAGCAAAATGCATTGGTTCAGTGGTAAAAATCGCTATCCTCTCCTCTCAGTGCTTTCCCTTGGAGGGTAAAGCAACAGGTTCACTTTAACCATTTGCTGACAGCGCTATAACCGAATGACGGCTACATCGCGATCGTCCAATTCTCCTCCCAGAACCTCATCTACCCACACCCCCACCTCCGTGCCCGCTGCGGCGTGCATTTGGTCCTTTACCATGTGATCAGCTGTGTTCCAATCACAGCTGATCACAATGTAAACACATCTGCTGGTTATCAGCATTCCTTTCCTCGCTTGCTGTCGGTATGAGGAGAGGAGAGCCGGTAACTGGCAAGTGTGACGGGGGACATCAACACTGATAATCAGGGCACTGATCATAGTGTCCTGATGATCAGTGCTGCCCCATCAGTGCTGCCCATCAGTGAATGAGAATAAAATTACTTGTTTGCAAAATTTTATAACAGAAACTAAGAAAATCTTTCTGACTTTCTTCCTTCCCCCCCCTTCTTCCCTTTTTTTTTTTTTTTCTCATTTATTTAGCAAAAATAAAAAACCCAGTGGTGGTTAAATACCACCAAAAAGCTCTATTTGTGTGAAAAAAAAATCGTAAAAATTTCATGAGTACAGGGTTGCATGACTGTGCAATTGTCATTTAAAGTGTGAGTGCTGAAAGCTGGCCTGGGCAGGAAGGGGTGAAAGTGCCCTGTAGGCGGCAAGTGGTAAAGCCCTGCCTCCAAGCAGCATATTCTATTCCTGGGTTTGCCTTCTTTTCCTCAACACTCCGTCACGAGGAATGATGCAATGCTGCTGCTGAGGCTGCTGTGTCAATAAAGTAAACCTGTTACCTTTTCCTGTTCGGGCAAAGCACCGGCCTACTTTTAACAGTCTGTTTCAATTTCATCTGTTGGACTAAAGTGGAATTACTGAGTGTGCAGATGCTGCTTATTTTACCAGATTCTTCCGAGATTCAATGGGGACACAAGCGGTGAAATCTACCCCCAGCTGCAACCGTTCTTATGTATTTAATTTAGCATCGTTAACTAAGCTTCCAATATGAGGGGGGGTCTCCAAAACAGTGCACTTTCACAACTGTGATCTGATCGCTTTGATAAACATTTTGGACATTATTTTGAAGCTCCATGGTGTGCTGGTGATAGGTTTGTAGTCGCCATAGCGCTTCAGTCCTCATGCTTCTTCGTGCTTCTTTTACTGATGATTTGTCTTCTTTGGCTAGTCCGCCCTCTCTCCCTCCTCCTCCTCCCCCTCCTCTCCCTCCTCATCATATGTGGCTTTCCTTTACATTTTCTCCCAATTTTTGTAGTGATATCGCAAACTTTTTTTAAATTGGAAAATTCAACTTTATTAAATGGAAATGCAAGGAATACATCAAACATTGGGTACATACATCAAATACAATATTAAGGTACAATAATCACAATTGTGGTAACCCACCCTGTCGGTCACTAGTACTAAGTCCTTGTGTTGAAATCCTGATGTGTTTGTATCTAAAGAACTAAAATGCGGGGGGGGGGGGGGGGGGGTTGCTTACCTCTAATCTATCTTCTCACTCTGGAGTATCAGATGCTCTCTATGAGATCAGGTATCCTCCTAAGTGCAAGTTTCTCCATCCTCCAGCTACCTATCCCATGCTTTAGAGTACTTTTCAGTACACCCTCTATGCATATATATCAGTTTTTTAAATGGGAGGGTGGCATTGATGTCCCTTTTTTCATTCCTGTACTATGGGGGTGAGTACCTGCATCCAGGATCGAGCCACGGCCTTTCTAGCCAGAAAGAGTTTTGTATATAAATGTAGCTTGAAACTTGTCTACATCTGCATCTGGCAATAGGCCCAGCAGACACAACTTAGGGTCCAGTACCACCGGGGAAGCCATTTTATCATGAAGAAAGTGAATCACTTGTGTCCAGTAAGTTTGCAAAATGGGGCAGTCCCACACCAAATGGTAGAACTTGCCTGGATTATAGGTACACAAGGAGCATGTCGGACTGCGAGTAGGTTGAAATTTGGCCAACCTTTGTGGTGTCAGGTAGGCTTGATATACAATATATGATGTACAATATATAGTTGTGTCAACCTGTCTGATAGTTTGGGAGATTCTGTCTTGACATTATCTAAAATTTCATCCCAATCTGAGTCGCTGATGTTCCCAATATCCTGTTCCCATCTCATTTTAGCCCTCTGAATCACTGTCACTACCACCCTTGGGAGTCTGATTGTAGAGTACAGATTGGATCTAAGTTTACTGGGTTCTGTGCCCAGAAGTATATCATCGCAAATATTTTTACATGTATAATTACACTGTTCTATTTCCGATGTTTGGCACCTTCTGTAAAGCCCTATCTGTAATTTGTAAAAAGTCAGTGCAGTAGATTGTACTAAACTGAGTAGCATACTAAAATATTTATGTGTGATTTTATGAAATCTTATTCTCTCTGATTTCCAAGGCACCTCTGAACATTCACACAGCAGTGTTGGCATTGGATCATTTTCAAGAGATGCACAGTCGTCTGCCTAACATAAGGTAATTATTATTCTCACTCCTTCAGTGGTAACATTGTGAATGTGGTTTTTACAAAGCGATATGGACTTGTTAGGTTGCTCTTTTACTTTTATAGTGCTAACACATTCTGCGGTATTTTACAGCGATACACACACACATTAACTATATTTTTGGGTTGTTTGTAGGAGAAGGTAAATTGATAAAAGGAAAAAAATATTGGTATTGGTTGGAATTGAACCCAAAATTCCAAAATTGTGACCACTTTCACTTTTTTTTTTTCAGAGGTATTATTGAATGTTGAATAATAGGGGGATGGTAGTTGCTCTGTGAAAGGAAGGGGATGAAGGGAAAGGGGAGGGGACTAAACTAAAGTGCATGTGACAAACATGCCAGGTGACCTAAAAAACAATAGAAAGTCAATAAACCGAGAATAAGGGAGAAAACGCTGATATGTGCATATAATAAACACAATGAGAATACCACTGAATGGTGTATAAAGAAAAAATGCTGACATGAAGCAACAAGGAAGATGAATTACATGGCATAATAATGAACAGTGCACATGAATATAAAAGGCAACCAAGCCAACATAAAACAACAAAGGTGATAATTACAATATGTGAAATGTGTGAGTGAAAAAAAAAATCAACACACTGGGTGCATGAATAAACAAATGCATAAATGATTATATATATATATATATATATATATATATATATATATATATATATATATATATATATATATATATATATATATATATATATATATATATATATATATATATATAGTCCCGGTGATAAGTGTTGTAAAAAACCAAACCACTTAGCAACTAGCAAGTAGATCAAAAACATGAGAAGGAACTCAGCATGACAAAAAATATATATATAATGGCGAATAAAATATGAAAAAAAGTCCCGCCACCAAATGTGACACTTCTGAGTGACAATCCAAAGACACAATGGTATAAGTGAAAGGAGGGGAGTGATCTTCAGTAAGAACACCTCCGTATCCACAGGCCCCTTACCTTACAGCTGTAAGGTATACAGCATATATATATGTGAAGCCCAGTAGATGGTGAAATCCAAAAAATGCAGCAGATGGTGTAGCTCACAGGTGCGGTATGTGATATGCAGAGAAAGACAAGATAAACAGCATATGGTGTGATACCGTTTGATGTTTTAAGAACACAGGAGGAAAGGCAGGATGAGGGGGAGAGAGGGGGGGTTGCACTCACTTGTGACCAATGAGCGCAAGCCTCAACCCACGAGCGCCGAGCTCGTATATACCCAGCTGCTGGCCAAGGACCCTCCAACGTCTCTCGCCTCCTGTTGCTCACCACTCGTCATAAAACGTATAAACAGTGCAGTATCGAGACAAAAAAGCCGCACATAACGTGATCCCGTATGATAACACTTTATTACACAAACTAAAATGTCATACTTACAAAAGATGACAGCTGGGGGGGTAAAAACTCCACGAGCGCCGTGCTTGTCACATCAGCTGTTGTGTGGCAGCGTCCCGTGCTCCTAACGCATGTCGTCACGTCACGTGACATCTTCAGAGGAATCCTCCTTTCACTTATACCATTGTGTCTTTGGATTGTCACTCAGAAGTGTCACATTTGGTGGCGGGACTTTTTTTCATATTTTATTCGCCATTATATATAAATATTTTTTGTCATGCTGAGTTCCTTCTCATGTTTTTGATCTACTTGCTAGTTGCTAAGTGGTTTGGTTTTTTACAACACTTATCACCGGGACTATTATATATATATAATTATTTATGCATTTGTTTATTCATGTACCCAGTGTGTTGATTTTTTTTTTTTTCACTCACACATTTCACATATTGTAATTATCACCTTTTTGTTGTTTTATGTTGGCTTGGTTGCCTTTTATATTCATGTGCACTGTTCATTATTATGCCATGTAATTCATCTTCCTTGTTCCTTCATGTCAGCATTTTTTCTTTATACACCATTCAGTGGTATTCTCATTGTGTTTATTATATGCACATGTCAGCGTTTTCTCCCTTATTCTCGGTTTATTGACTTTCTATTGTTTTTTAGGTCACCTGGCATGTTTGTCACATGTACTTTAGTTTAGTCCCCTCCCCTTTCCCTTCATCCCCTTCCTTTCACAGCGCAACTACCATCCCCCTATTATTCACTATTGTTTTGTCTGTTTGGAGCAGTCTTTTAGGTGTTGCAGCAGTGTCCCCTTGTTAGTATAGGAGTCCGCTAGCAGCGCAGGAGTTCTTTCTATTGTTTCACATTATTGAATGTTGACAGAACTATGTGTTATGTTGGCTGTTTACAGGATACCCTTTCTTCTTTCTTTTTTTTTTTTTTTTTTTTTTTTTTTTTTTATATGTGAAGTGACCCATAGTTAGACAGAACCTGCATTTTAATTTATACTGGTGGCCAGCCACCCCCCCCCCCACAGAAAACAAGTGAGAAGAAATCCAAACTTCGTATTGGAAGATTTCCTCTAACTTCTTGTTGCATATTTGGAAAGGAAAAGGTTATTCTTCCCCAATGGTACACAAGCAGCAAAAACTGTTCTACCAGCATGCCTAAAATTTTTGCTAGTGTCCTCTTCTTCCTCTTCCTCTCGACTGGACTCTGCTGGATTGGACATCGCAGGGTGAACCTGGGAGTGACCTTTGGGCACTGGACCAATTTTCAGCCCTTTCCAGACTATTTTTGGATTAGCTACAGAGAGCCTTTCAGGTTCAGAGCAGTTAGCATTCCCCCTGCTGTTGCTCTGTCTCTGAAGACTCATTCATCTGAGTAGGCCGTTTGTGCCAAGCACCGGAAGCTCTCTCACCACTCACTCATGCCTGGCTTTAACTGTCATAGCTTGATAAGTCTCCCACTGGCTGTCTCGCATAGGTTAATGGACTGGCTGTAAAAAAAACAGGCTCTAGGGGAAGGGGCTTTTTTAGAAATGTTATCCATACTGTGAGCAATGTTAGTAAGTCTACTTACCACAAGGCCTCTCCTTGTACTTGGAAGGCTTACTTTGCTTGGTGTATATAGGAATGAGAGGGAGAGGTGCTAGGGAGCCTGAAATAGTGTAGCAAGTCAATTCATTAGATTTACAATAAAAAGTGATGATATGCGCTCACATGAAATGGAGCAAAGCAGGCATGTCACAATATGTCAGTACATGGTCGCAGATGGATGGGACCGCAGGAGTCCAGGGAGGAACAGCTGCTGACAGTACTGAGAAGAGAGTCGCTAGGACGCGGAAAGTGGAGACGCCAGAAGGCTTGTGAAGCCTGAGCCGCTGTAGCCATCAGTTTGTCTGGAGAAGCCGGATCTTCACTTTATACTTGGCTTGGTGCGAGTCCAGAGGCTTACACCCTACAAGATCCTTTTCTTCTTGCATTTTCGCCTGGACTGACATTTGCTCATTAGATTATCAAGGGCCAGATCTCTGCCATTCATTTTACAGAGGCCATTTGCTCTGACCAGGACTTTTGTGCAAGGCGTTTTCCATGTGGCTCCCCAGATCAATCTGAGTAGTCATGCTATAATTATATTTGTATATTCCTTTCGTCAGTGTTTGGTAGAAAAAGAAAAGCGCATATCTAAATGTCCGGCTAACATCTTAAATCTCTGGATACCTTATTATAAGTTATCTAAATAACACATTGATTTTGTCATTTTGATATTGGTTTCTATAGGTGCCTTCAGGATGCTGAAGAGATGCAGAAATTCGCAGCATCTATAACTGAAACTCTGCAGAGTAAAGTAGGTTTCACAGCCTAGAGACTGCCTCCCAGGTTAAAGGCTTTATTGTTTTGATTTTCTTTAATCCTTTCTCTTATAAGTGATATTTTGTTTGTTCTATTTACAAAATAATAGGCGAAAACATGTTAGGTTGCACTTTTAACTTATTGATGAAATGTACATGGCTTCCCTGCAGTTATAAGGGCCGCTTGGAAGTAAATAACAAGCAAGGTGTGCCTAATGGGACTGCCTAATCTGGCCTTATTTTGGAAAATACAAATAATGCAGCATCTTGTTTTTGTTACAGAAAATATAGATCTAGGAGTATCACTTTTTGAATTGAAATGAATCTATACAATAGATATTTTTCAGCTAGTGAGAACCCAAAACTCAGTATCTCAGAAAATTTGAATATTGCATAAGACCAATAAAAAAACAAAACAAAAAAGGATTTTTTTTTTTTTTTTTTTTTTTTTTAAGAGAAAAAAAGTTTATTTAAGCTTGTGTGAACAAAGGTATGCAGTGATACAATCTCATCGACCAGGCATAAATCACTCGGATGTAATACATTACAATCTATTCCATTAGACTTATGTTGATGGTAGTAGGGTGAGAGAGAAAACTTTATCAACAGGGATACATCAGGGTAGAACTATGAGCATAGTAGACATGATGGAGAAGGAATCCCAAACATGAAATGGGATGCATAGTAGGAGAGAAAGGGGGATGGGGGTGGGGAGGATTCAAGAGGATGACAAAAGATTCCTCCATCAGCGTATCAGATCTGTACCTGTGGTATAGTACTTCCTGTACAAATCTGGCCCTGTGCTGCTATCCGAGTCCTAATCCAGAGGCAGCCTCCGCTCATGTACCCATGCTGCCCATAGTTTGTCAAACTTTTTGGGGCAGGTGCGTCCCATATAAGTCAGTTTAAATAGTGGCAGCACCAGGTCTATCAGGGTCTGCCATTGCTCTACCATAGGTGGAATAGGCTTGTTCCTATGCAGCATGATCGATTTTCCTCGCATAGAAGGCCGCGTAAAATAAAAAGAGTTTTTCTGGATTGTGAGGCCTCTAGTGTTTTAATACAGAAATGCTGGTTTACTGTAAAGTATGTCACTGTATAGAATAGCATGCACTCAATACTTATTCGGGGGTCCTTTTTGCACGAATTACTGCATCAATATGGCGTGGCATTGAGGCGATCAGCCTGTGGCACTGTTGTGGTGTCATGGAAGCCCAGGTTTCTTTGATAGCGGCCTTTCAGCTCAGCTTGTCTGCATTGTTGGGTCTGGTGTCTCATCTTTCTCTTGACAATACCCCACACATTCTCTATAGGGTTTAGGTCAGGCAAGTTTGCTGGCCAATCAAGCACAGTGATAACATGACCATTAAACCAAGTGTTGGTACTTTCCCCTGTTCTTTCAGGACAGCCACCATAGAGAGACCTTGGCTTCTCCCATCTGAGGAAACACCGCCTTGTACTGCAAGATTTAATCCTTACTGTCCCGCCGGCCCCTCAGTTCCGGTGTTTCTTCCGGGAGACATCGCTAAGGAGCCGGGGCTGAACAGCCAGGGAGGCTGAGGCCGAGTGTTTTCCTGAGAAGGGGGAAGACGGTGGTCTCTCTCTGATTTTGCAGCCAGGTAGGCTAGGGAGCCTGAGATTACCTGTATAGCTGCATCTTGCGCACCCCAGCTTCTCTTGGGGAAGGAGAAAGCTTGGGGAGGTCTGCTATTCCACCCAGGGGGGCGCTGCAAGAGGTGTGCCAGGTCCCCCCGTATTATGCAGCCAGCGTTTGAGCTCTAGAAGCCAGGCCGGATGACGGGCGACATCAGTTCTGGTGGGGGCAGGCACTTTGCCGGACCCGCATCTTCCGGTTCCGGGCGGGGGATACGAAAGCAGCCGAGGAGTGCACTGAGGGGGTTAGTGAGGGCAGAACAGGGTATGGACCTTGTGGCGTCCTTTTAAGGAGCTTTCTAGCACCTTTCAATCTTTTAAGATGCTTTTTTACTAGTTTACAGTTGCCGCAGCCCCAGGGCAATCCTCCACCAGCGCAGGAGTGTTACACCTAGCCCAGCGGATATTCCTCCGTTAGTGGAGATAGACCAGGGGGCTCCAGAGAGGAAATTGAGGAAGAGCCAGACAGCGCCGCTTCAGACTCCCAGGGGGAGTCTGAGAAGGAGAGGGTGGATGGGGAATCTCGTTATAAGCTTTCCTTTGATGAAGTGGAGGATCTCTTAGGAGCTATCCATACCACTTTTGGAATACAAGAAGAAAAGAAGGCGTGGTTGCTCCATGACCAGATTTACAAGGGCCTGCGGGAACAGAAAAAGGGGGTGCTCCTTGTCCACGATGTCTTGGTCAAAGCCATCAAGAGGGAATGGCAAGATCCCGAAAGGAAACCTTTCTTTTTCGAGGGCTTTGAAACAAAGGTTTCCCTTTGAGGAGGAAGAGGCTCTAGTCTGGAATAAATATCCTAGGATAGACACAGCCTTTTCACAGGTCCAGGCATATTGACCTGGCCTTCGAGGACATGGGGGCACTTTCAGACCCCATGGTCAGAGGTATGGACTCGCTCTTGAAGTCCTGGGACTCGTCGCAGGGAAACCTTAAGCCCGCCATGGCAGTCACAGTAGTGGCCCGCAACATGGAATATTGGCTTACACAGTTTAAGGCCACATTGCGGTGACACCAAAAGAAACTATCCTGACTTAATTTCCCATGCTACTTAAAGGGGTGGCGTACATTGCAGACGCTTCGGCTGAATCGGTGCGCATGACTGCAAGATCCGCAGCCCTGACCAACTCAGCAAGAAGGGCCCTATGGCTTAAGACGTGGCAGGGAGACAGCGCGTCTAACATCAAACTCTGCGGGATTCCACTCACAGGGGACCTATTGTTTGGGCCAGGTTTGGAGGACGTTTTGGATCAGACGGCCGACAAGAAAAAGGCCTTTGCCATTAAAAGGAAATTTGGAGAGCAGACTAAAAGAAAGTCTCGCCCTTTAGAGGAAGACCCAAAAGCTGAACTGCCGTGGTTTGCGGGCAGAAGGGAAGGGGTGGGGGGGCGATTTTTCGCCCTCCTTAACAGCCCAAAATGACCCAGTGACAGGTTAACCACCATGGGAGATGATCATCTCCTCCAACCAGTTTGCGTTAGGAATCATAAGAAGAGGATACCGGCTGGAGTTTTCAAAACCTCCTCTGCACAGACTTCTTGTCACCAAGCTACCAAAGTGCGCAGAAAAGTCGACAGCTCTTCTATCCTCCCTACAGGAGTTGGAGGAACAGGAGGTGATGGTACGAGTCCCAACAGGAAAGCCTGGCAGAGGCTTCTATTCCCACATCTTTGTCGTCCACAAGCCTTCAGGAAAGTTCAGGCTTATCCTGAACCTGAAGCCTCTGAATGTCTAAGTAACCTACAGGAGGGTCCGAATGGACTCAGTCTACTTGGTGAAGGCACTGCTTCATGGCATCGACAGATTTGAAAGGCGCCTATCTACACATCCCTGTCACAGAGGGCTACCAGAAGTTCCTCAGGTTGGCGGTAAAAACCAGAGAAGGGACGTACTATCTACAGTTCAGGGCCCTCCCCTTTGGTCTATTTCCCCCCCCTTGCATCTTCACCAAAGTCATGGTGGAGGTGCTGGCTTTTCTGCGACTCAGAGGCATCTTGGCAATTGCATACTTTGATCTACTCCTGTTTGCTTCTTCCCCAGAGCAGTTGTCCCAGGATCTACAGGTGGCAAGAGGCGTCCTAGAAAACTCAACTTGGTTCCATCCCAAAAGGTCACCTTCTTGGGCTATGTGTTGGATTCAACAAAGCAGAAGGTCTTCCTTCCCTTAGAAAAAATCCAGTAGGTGGACAGGGCAATGTTGTTGCTCCAGGGCAGCCGTCAGGTCTCAGTAAGACAAGCTCTGTCAGCTTTGGGCTTAGTAACATCCACGTTCCCGGCAGTGCAGTGGGAGGAGGATGGTGACTGTTTGTTTGAACCAGGACATCTTCAAGATGGTCACTCGAAAGTGGGGGGTGCCATGTGTGGACCTCTTCTCTTCGAGGGAGAACACAAAGGCGCACCTCTTCTCCCTGAGCAGATGAGATAGGACGGTCAGAGTAGACACACTGGCTCAGAACTGGCGGTTCTCCAGGTGTTATGCCCCCCCCCCGTACTGATACCAGCGGTATTGAGAAAATTTCAGTCGGAAAACACAACCCTCATTCTAATCGCACCACACCGGCCCAGGAGGCTGTCGTTCTCCATCTTGAGGGACCTTGCTGTTGAACCTCCCTGGATTCTGCCTATCCAGGGGGATCTTCTTTCTCAGGGGCTGATCTGTTGTCCCCAGGTGGAGCGGTGGAATCTCTCAGCCTGGCTAATGAGGAAATGCTGAGGAGCAAGGGTTTCTCGGATTGTTTAGTGGCAACTCTCCTAGGTTGCACTAAAAAGGAGATGCAGGCTATCTACCCAAAGGTGTGGAGACTCTTCAATAGCTGGTGCACAGACAGCTCCTTCGATGTATGCAGCTCAGTAGCAGTGTTGGAATTTCTGCAGTCAAGAGCGGACAAAGTGTTAGCTCTTAGCACTTTGAAAGGACAGGTATCTGCCTTGAGCATATTCCTGGAAAAGCTGCTAGCAACAGATCCATGGATAGCCAGATTTTTTAAAGCCTTAGGCAGGCAGAGACACCCCCCTTCCCCCATGTGGGATCTCTCCTTAGTGTTACAGGCCCTCACTGGGGAGCCATTTGAGCTGCTGGGGTCCTGTGCGTTAAAATTGGTCACCCTCAAGACAGTGTTTTTGGTGGCGATCACTACGGCAAGGAGGGTTAGTGAAATCGAAGTCCTCTCCATCAGGGCACCTTTTTTTTTTTTTTTTTTTTTTTTAACGGATCCTGCCTTTTTTGCCAAAGGTGGCCTCTAAGTTTCATAGAGGCCAGGAAATTATTTTGCCTACCTTCTGTTCGAGTCCTGTGAGGGAACATATTTTTCATAAATTGGATGTTAGAAGGTGTGTCCTTCAGTACTTAGATAATACAAAACAGTTTAGGAAATCTGATTCCTTTTTTGTGTTCTTTTCAGGGGCTAGGAAAGAGTCCAGAGCCTCTAGACGTACAATAGCCAGATGGTTGAGGTTAGCCATTATTCAGGCCTAAGTGATGGGGGGGGGGTTGGAGCCCCCGAAGGTTATTGAGGCACATTCCACCAGGGCAATGGCGACTCCTCAAGCAGAGTGGGCTGGTGCTTCTCCAGAGCAGATCTGTAGAGCTGCAACGTGGTCCAGGTCCAGCTTTGCCACCTTCGTGGAGCACTACAGGTTGGACCTGCTATCAGCCAAAGACCAGGCCTTTGGGTGTAAAGTGCTGCAGGCAGCAGTCCCACCCTAAGGTAAGGTGCTCGCTTATCCTCTATGGTGGCTATCCTGAAAGACAAACAGGAAAAACAGAGTTGCACTTACCGGTAACATTCTTTTCCAGGAGTCTTTCAGGACAGCACCAGTACCCACCCAAATTGTTGGCTATCCCTGAGAGCTCATCACATGAGACCGTCAGGTAAGATAAAAGTTAGTATGACATATTCTTATGTCTCCCCCGCTGGCCAGAGGTACTCTTGAAGAACTGAGAGGCCGGCGGGACAGTGAGGCTTAAATCTTGCCGTATAAGGCAGTGTTTCCTGAGATGGGAGGAGCCAAGGTCTCTATATGGTGAGAAGGACTCCTGGAAAAGGATGTTAAGTGTAACACCGTTTTTTTGCAGTGTGAGCAGGTGCCACGTCCTGCTGGAAAATTAAATCTGCATCTCCATGAGGCTGGGTAGCAGAGGGAAGCATGAAGTGCTCTAGAATTTCCTGTTAGAGGGCTGTGCTGACTTTGGACTTGATAAAACACAGTGGACCAACACCAGCAGATTATGGCCTCCAAATCATCACTGACTGTGGAAACCTAACACTGGACCTCATGCAACTTGGATTCTATGTCTCTCCACTCTTCCTCCAGACTCTGGGACCTTGATTTCCAAATGAAATGCAAAATTTACTTTCATCTGAAAAGAGGACTTTGGACCACTGAGCAACAGTCCAGCCCTTTTTCTCAGCCCAGGTTACATGGTTACATAGTAGGCGAGGTCGAAAAAAGACACCAGTCTATCAAGTCCAACCTATGTGTGTGATTATATGTCAGTATTACCTTGTATATGCCTGTATGTTGTGGTCGTTCAGGTGCTTATCTAATAGTTTCTTGAAACTATCGATGCTCCCCGCTGAGACCACCGCCTGTGGAAGGAAATTCCACATCCTTGCCACTGATACAGTAAAGAACCCTCTACGTAGTTTAAGGTTAAACCTCTTTTCTTCTAATTTTAATGAGTGGCCACGAGTCTTGTTAAACTCCCTTCCGCGAAAGTTTTTTATCTCAATTGTGGGGTCACCAGTACGGTATTTGTAAATTGAAATCATATCCCCTCTCAAGCATCTCTTCTCCAGAGAGATTAAGTTCAGTGCTCGCAACCTTTCCTCATAATTAATATCTTCCAGACCCTTTATTAGCTTTGTTGCCCTTCTTTGTACTCGCTCCATTTCCAGTACATCTTTCCTGAGGACTGGTGCCCAGAACTGGACAGCATATTCTAGGTGCAGCCAGACCAGAGTCTTGTAGAGCAGGAGAATTATCGTTTTTATCTCTGGAATTAATCCCCTTCTTAATGCATGCCAATATTATGTTTGCTTTGTTAGCAGCAGCTTGGCATTGCATGCCATTGCTGAGCCTATCATCTACTAGGACCCCCAGGTCCTTTTCCATCCTAGATTCCCCCAGAGGTTTTCCCCCCAATGTATAGATTGCATTCATATTTTTGCCACCCAAATGCATTTATTTACATTTTTCTACACTGAACCCCATGTAGTTGCCCACCCAATTAATTTGTTCAGATCTTTTTGCAAGGTTTTGCCCTGCTTGGCTTAGTATCATCTGCAAATACAGAGATTGAATTGTTTACCCCATTCTCCAAGTAGTTTATGAACAAATTAAACAGGCTTGGTCCCAGCACAGAACCCTGGGGGACCCCACTACCCACCCCTCCCCATTTATCACAACCCTCTGAACTCGCCCTTGAAGCCAGTTTTCAATCCATGTACTCCCCCTATGGTCCATGCCAACGGTCCTTATTTTGTACAGTAAAAGTTTATGGGGAACTGTGTCAAATGCTTTTGCAAAATCTGAATACACCATGTCTACGAGCCTTCCTTTATCTAGATGGCAACTCGCCTCCTCATAGAAGGTTAATAGATTGGTTTGGCAAGAATGATTCTTCATGGATCCATGCTGATTACTGCTAATGATACCATACTCATTACTAAAATATTGTCCCGTATCATCCTCTCCAAGTGTTTACATACTATTGATGTTGGGCTAACTGGTCTGTAATTCCCAGGGATGTATTTTGGGCCCTTTTTTTTTTTTTTCCAAATAACAGTTTTTATTATTATTCATGTTAGAAATACAGAGTAAAGGAACATAGAAAATCACAAATATTATCTATCTAGCATATCCATCTGTGATGTCAAACGTATACTCAAAAAAAAAAAAAAAAAGAATATTGAAGCTATGCTAAATTTCAGTGGTATGTTAACATTTAACTTTTAGCAGTTCCTTTGGTAGATAAGAAACTTTAATTCAGTTATGTAGCTGTAAATCGATGTCTGTGACCGAGGAAAGTCACAAGAGCCTGTAGTATAGGGGGATAGAAGGGGGTAAGGGGAAGGAAAAGAAGGGGGATAAAAGAGGAAATAAGCCATCTGGGTAGGATTATTACCTGGTCATGGTGGGTCCTCCCGGAGATGCCACAGCTCCCAGACCCTGTTATGTGCCTCCAATCTGTCTTGTATTCTAGCCGTCATTTTCTCCATCAATTCGACATCTTTCATTCTAGAGTAAAGATCTTCAGCAGAGGGTGGAGTACGGCTTTTCCAGTTTAGGGCTATGAGGCAGCGTGCCGATGTGAGTACGTGCCGTACTAATTTCCTATATGGTGTACGGAGCTTTAGTGGTGATAATCCTAGTAGAAAGAACTTTGGGGACGCTTGAACTTGCATTTCTAGAAGGTGGGATAGTAGGCGTTGGACCATTTCCCAATATGGGTTAAGTATTGGACAATACCAATAAATATGTATGAAGGTGCCTTTTGCTCCCTGGCATCGCCAACACCTATCTGAGCTAGTAGGGGAAAATTGCATGGAGCACATCTGGGGTCATGTACCAGAAGAAAATAATTTTATATGAATTTTCTTTATAAAGCGTACACATTGAACTCTTTGCTGTCTGGTTCCATATCGCCTGCAATTGTGCCAATGGGAGTTCCTCATCAAGGACTTTCTCCCATTTAGTCATATAAGAGTGTTTGCCTTGCTCTTCCAGGGAGAAAGCATTTAAAATCTTATAGATTCCGGATATGAGACCTTTCTGTGCGTTACCTGTTAAGATTATAGTTTCAAACAGGGATGGGGGAGAGAATTGCAAGTTCGGGGTTATAGTCAATGCATAATGTTGAATTTGTAGGTACCCATAGAATGCCTGTTTCGGCAATTCATGTTTGGTCTGTAATTCAGAAAGACCGTAATTTACGTGTTCTAGGGTCCACTATACTCCCGAAATGGAATAAATTCCTAGAGGACCAAGGGTGTGACATCTGGTGTGTGAGGCTATCTGGCACTTTAGGGTTACAAACAAACAAGGTCAGTGGCGACTTTTCCAAGGTCAGTTTGTGGGACTGAGCCAGTGTACGCCAAGTCCGCCGTAGCATAGACATGGGACCCAGCAGACGGTCGGGGGCTACTTCCGCATTCGCACTCCATAGATGATTATTTGGATGTATTGGAGCTAGCCATAGCTTTTCAATTTCTGTCCATTTATTATATGATTTTTGCGTAAACCATGAAGCCACAGCTCTCAATTGTGCGGCTTGATAATATTTGATGATATCAGGGAAAGCGAGGCCCCCCTCACCACGTGACGCTATCAACACCGATCTCGGTATTCCATGCCTTTTTATAATTCCATACAAAATGGAGAAGGTCTGATTGAAGCTTTTTCAGGTGTTTGAGTGGTATGGGTATGGTGAGTGTTTGGAAAAGATATAGGAGCTTCGGGAGAATAGTCATTTTAATAGAAGCGATACGTCCTAGAAGGGAGATATGATATTTTTTCCACTGAAGTAGTACGGATCTAATTGAGCAAAAAAGGGGGGGGGGGATATTCCTGGTATAAGGTATTACATTTTAGGGTAATATAGGTCCCCAAATACTTCAGAGCAGTTGTTTTCCAATTATAATGAAAGTTGGATTTTAAAAGTGTAACCTCAGCTTCAGGGATATTAATGGGTAATGCTTCTGATTTTGAGGCATTGATTTTATATCCCGAGATAGACCGCTTCCACGCTAATTCCGCATGTAGAATCGGGAGGGTAATATGGGGTCGAGTTAGTGTAAGAATAATGTCGTCGGCAAAGAGGGAGATTTTAAACTCCTTGTCTCTAACCGCTATCCCCCGTATATCCGGGTTGTTCCGGATAGAGGCAGCCAGGGGCTCCACACACAGCGCAAAAAACAGGGGTGACAGTGGGCACCCCTGTCTGGTACCATTCGTTACCGAGAAAGGTGTGGAAAGTGCAAAGGGGGTCCTGACCTGAGAGGAGGGGTTGGAGTAGAGATGTTTGATCGCCTGCAAAAAGGGTCCCTGAAAGCCCATGTGGCTTAATGTGGCGAACAGGAAGGGCCACCCCAAGCGGTCAAAAGCCTTCTCGGCATCCAGACCAAGCAGCAGTGCAGTGGAGTCCTCCCTATTCGCCACGTCCACCAAGTCAATCACCCTTCTGGTATTGTCAGTTGCCTGCCGTAATGGAACAAACCCCACCTGGTCTTTATGGACCAGTGATGGGAGGATCATGTTCAGATGATTGGAGAGAAGTTTTTAGTGAAAATTTTTAGGTCAGAATTCAATAATGCAATGGGTCTATAATTGGCGCAAAGGAAAGGGTCCTTATCTGGTTTGGGAATCAGGGTAATTAAGGATTGCTGCATTTCAAGGGGAATGGGAGTATCTTGAAGAAAGGCATTAAACAGTTTGTGCATATAGGGAAGCAAAAGAGAGAGAAATGTTTTATAATATTCATAGGGGAAACCATCTGGGCCTGGGGCTTTGTGAGATGGTAGGGACTTAATAGTCAATTCTATTTCCTCATCATTAATCTGCATGTTAAGCAACAACAGATCAGATGGTTGGAGATGGGGAATTCTGCTTTGTTCCAGATTAGTGTTGCATAGTTTGGGTCATAGTTTGGTAGTTTTGGAGAGGGAGGATTACTGGGTATGTCGGGGTTGTTATAAAGGTCTTTGTAGAAGTCTGTGAAGGCATGGGCAAATTCCGCGGGGTGGGATATCAGTTGTCCCGATTTGTTTTTAATCTGATTCGGGGATGTGAGATCGTTCGCGTAATTTGTTGGCTAAGAGGGAGTGAGCCTTATTTCCTTTGTCACAGAACATTTGTTTTAATCTAGTTAAAGCCTTTTCTACGCGGCCTAAGGCCAGGTCTCTAAGGGTTGTACGAAGATTGGTAATTTTTTTAAGAAGAGGTATTGTGGGGTTGGTTTGATGGGCCCTTTTTAAATATTGGTGCTACATTGGTGTTTCTACAATCAGCTGGTACCATTCCAGTCAGACAGTAAAAATTAGGAACAATGGTCTGGCAATTGACTGAGTTCCCGAAGTACTCACGGGTGCAAGCCATCTGGTCCCAGTGATTTATTAATGTTAAGTTTCCCAAGTCTAACTTTAATTCTGTCCTCTGTTAACCATGGGGGTGCTTCCTGCGATGTGTCATGAGGATAAACACTGCAGTTTTGGTTACAGAAGCACCCAGATTCCCTCGAGAAGACTAAGGAGAAGAATAAATGTAATACCTTCGCCATCTCCCCATCCTTTGTAACCAGATGTCCTTCCTCATTCTTTATGGGGCCAATATGGTCTGTCCTCCCTTTTTTTACTGTTTACATACTTAAAGAATTTCTTGGGATTTTTTTTTTTTTTTTTTTTTTTTTTGCTCTCCTCCGCTATGTGTCTTTCATGTTCTATCTTAGCCGTCCTTATTGCACCCTTACATTTCTTGTTGCATTCTTTATAAAGTATGAATGCTGAGGATGATCCTTCAACCTTTGTATTTTTTTGAAGGCCTTCTCCTTTGCTTTTTATATGCATTTTTACATTGGAGTTAAGCCATCCAGGACTTTTCTTCACTCTTTTAAATTTATTACCCAGTGTAATGCATTGGCTAATGCCCTTATTTAATATGCTCTTTAAGCAAACCCATCTCTCCTCCGTGTTCTTTGTTCCTAAGATTTTATCCCAATGTATGCCTTCTAGCAAGGTTCGTAGTTTAGGGAAGTTGGCTCTTTTGAAATTCAGTGTCTTTGTGTTCCCCTTATTTTTCCTATTTGTGTGATTTTAGACTGAAGCCAATTGACCTGTGATTGCTCTTGTAATATGTGTGACTGGCGCACTATTTGTATGTGCTTCAATGTGAAATTCAATAATCAAAGAATTAACATAAATTGTGAATAAAAATTAAAAAAAACCCTGGTTGCTGCAGTCAAAAAAAAAAAAAAAAACTATTCCTCCAACTTGTAAAAAAATGTGTAAAATATATGTATATCTGGTGTTGACTGCGCTACCATTTAAAACAATCTACATATACATCAGTGATTTTCATTAACTGTTAATATCACCACTCAAATCTACCATTCTAAAAAACATATGTAAATTGAAATGTATAAAGTCCTGTTTAAATTCACTTGTGCTGATTAAAAGCGTGGGTCCCTGAGTGGGCTCTCCACTGCCGTTGTGCTGTTGCAGTGCTCTAGTTTCTCCTTAGTGCTTAAAGTGATTTTCAGTGCCAACACCACCACCGCATATAAATTGGCCACTCACCAGATACAAATACATACAAGCCCTCGGTTAATTAAGGGATAACCAATCCGCTTTAAGCTGTCACCAATGCCGTTTTGCACGTCAGTCCATCCTCATAGAAAACAAATAGCATTCATAGTGCAATATGCTAAAACCATTTATTAAAGATCAAGTAAAAACAAAGGCTATACAACTCACATGTTGCCGGTGCCCATATGCCCATATCACCTGACGCAATTACTATTGCGAAACGCGTAGAGGCTGCTGGGAATTCACACGTGACGCCACAACGTCATCTCCCGTCAGGCGAAAGCGAGGCCTGAGCCTCAAACCGGAATACGAGCGGGGACGAGGCTTGTTCCGCACGCCGGCGAACGAGATAGACGGCAACCCTTATCCATTCAAACTGCTGGACAAGCTTGGTACCAGCATATGGGCACCGGCAACATGTGAGTTGTATAGCCTTTGTTTTTAATTGATCTTTAATAAATAGTTTTAGCATATTGCACTATGAATGCTATTTGTTTTCTATGAGGATGGATTGACGTGCAAAACGGCATTGGTGACAGCTTAAAGTGGATTGGTTATCCCTTAAAGAACCGAGGGCTTGTATGTATTTGTATCTGGTGAGTGGCCAATTTTATATGCGTTGGTGGTGTTGGCACTGAAAATCACTTTAAGCACTAAGGAGAAACTAGAGCACTACAACAGCACAACGGCAGTGGAGAGCCCACTCAGGGACCCACGCTTTTAATCAGCACAAGTGAATTTAAACTGAACTTTATACATTTCAATTTACATATGTTTTTTATAATGGTAGATTTGAGTGGTGATATTAACAGTTAATGAAAATCACTGATGTATATGTAGATTGTTTTAAATGGTAGCGCAGTCAACACCAGATATACACTGTGATCGCTCTTACCTAAATTGCCCCGTATATCCACATCCGTGATCAGGTCTGTATTGTTGATAATCAGTATATCCAGTAACGCTTTATTTCTAGTTGGTGTGCCTACCATTTGACCCATAAAATTTTCCTTCAAGACATTTAGGAACTGGCGAGCCTTAGATAAATGCGTGGTTCCCTTCCGCCAGTCTGTCTGGATAATTTAAAATCCCCCATTATGATAACACTTCCCATCCTTGCTGCTAATCCAATTTGTTTTCTCCCCTTCCTCCCTCAGGTTACGGTGCCTATAGCATTCTCCCAGTATTATTTTCCCCTTAGCTTCATCGCTTTTGAGCTCTACCCATAAGGATTCCACCTCCTCCCTAGCTCCCTTAGTGATGTCATCTCTCACATTCACTTGTACATTATTCTTGATATGTAGGAATACCCCTCCCCCCTTTTTACCCTCTCTATCCTTGCGATGAAGGGTATAACCTTTGAATGGTTGCCAGGCAGTCATGAGAGCTGTTGAACCAGGTCTCTGAAATTCCCACAAAATCCAAATCCTCCTCGTACAACAGTATCTCTAGTTCACCCATCTTGTCTGCCAGGCTCCTGGCATTGGTGAAGACGCTTCTGACATTGTCTCTGGTTGAGCAGTAGCTTGACACAAGGAATGCAACACTTGTAGTCAGTGTCCTGGATAAGTCTGTGTGTGGTGGCTCTTGAAGCACTGACACAAGCTGTAGTCCACTCATTGTGAATCTTCCCCAAATTCTTGAATGGCTTTTGCTTCACAACCCTCTGAAGGCTGCGGTTATCCCTGTTGCTTGTGCACCTTTTTTCCACCACACATTTTCCTTCCAAATGAGAAGAAAAGAAATTTTGGTACTTTTAAATGAGGCAGGAACCAAAGGGGTAACTGCCTCCATCCCTATCATTGATTAAAATTGAGAGCAAGTGGTGGGACTTTGTATGAAGCACACAGCAGCACAAAAGGAAGTCAAGTGACTGGGAAATACTGTTTATTCATGTTGTATAATCTAACATACAACTAAATGGGTATATAGCCTCCAAAAGCATTTGATCGTTTACAACATAAGTTACATAGTAGTCCGCAATCATTGAGACAGTTGTAGAACAGACAATGGATATGTATTCTAAACATAGGCAAGTTAAAAACAAAACTAAATATATCAAAAAAATATGAGAAGAGGGGAGAAAAAATAAATAAAAAAAATGAATTAAAAATAAATAAAAATAAACATAATTCATATACTGAATGATTATAGACATGAATAAAACCATAAAGAATATAAATTGGTCCGTGGTAGAATGATAGTAAAGTGTAAGGCTTGGCGCGTTTCGCGGCCTTATAGCTGCTCATCAGAAGCATAAACCATGGAAAATATCTAAAAACAAAAAATTAGTTCTAAATGGTCAAAAGGATAATTGATTTTTAAAAAGAAAAAAATTGTATAATTTAAATAATTGTATAATTGGCATGGAAAGTCTCCAAAAAAAAGGTCTCATCTCCGGACACTGCGGTCGCCATAGACCTTGCGAATTTTTTTTTTTTGCGACTTTTGATGCCGCTGCGCAGATGCAGATATAAGTTTAATATGCAACCTGGTAACAAACCTTCATATTCAATTTTTTCTTTTTGCCTAACTAAAATCAATTATTGACCATTTAGAACTAATTATTTTTTGTTTTTAGATATTTTCCATGGTTTATGCTTCTGATGAGCGGCTATAAGGCCACAAAACGCATCAAGCCTTACACTTTACTATCATTCTACCATGGACCAATTTATATTCTTTGTGGTCTTATTCATGTTTATAATCATTCAGTATATGAATTATGTTTATTTTATTTATTTTTTTCTCCCCTCTTCTCATATTTTTTTTATCTATTTAGTTTTTGTTTTTAACTTACCTATGTTTATAATACGTATCCATTGTCTGTTCTACAACTGTCTCAATGATTGAGGACTACTATGTAACTAATGTTGTAAATGATCAAATGCTTTTGGAGATTATATATACCCATTTAGGCTCCTTTCACACTGGGGCGGCGTCGGCGGTAAAGCGCGCTATTGTTACCGGCGCTTTACCATCGGTATTCGGCCGATAGCGGGGCGGTTTTACCTCCATTAGCGGCCGAGAAAGGGTTAAAAACCACCTCTGCAGAGGCGCTATTTCGGGTCGGTTTGCAGGCGCTATTATTAGCGCAATAGCGTCTGCAAACTGCCCCAGTGTGAAAGGGGCCTTAGTTGTATGTTAGATTATACAACATTAATAAACAGCATTTTCCAGTTACTTGACTTCTTTTTGTGCTGCTGTGTGCTTCATACAAAGTCCCACCACTTGCTCTCAATTTTAAACATTTTCCTTCCACTCAACCTTCCATTAAAAAAGCTTGAATACAGCACTCTGTGAACAGCCATCTTCTTTAGCAATGGCCTTTTGTGACTTACCCTCCTTGTGGAGGGTGTCGGTGACTGTCTTCTGGACAACTGTCAAGCAGTCTTTCCCTTGATTGTGTAACCTACTGAACCAGATTGAGAGGCCATCTAAAGGCTCTGAAAACTTACAGGTATTTTGAATTATTTAGCTGATTAGAATGCGACACCATGAGTCTACAATATTGAACTTTTTCACAATATTCTACCTTTTCTGAGATACTAAATTTTGGGTTTTCACTAGCTGTAAGCCATAATCGTCAAAATTTAAAAGAAAGAAATGCTTGAAATATATCACTCTGTGTGTAATGAATCTATATAATAAGAGTTTTCACTTTTTTTAATTGAATTACTGAAATTAACTTTTTTGATATTCAAATTTTTTGAGATGCACCTGTGTATTTATTATTCTAATATTTTATTTTTTATTTTTTTCTTTAGCAGAAAGGAAAGATCCTTAAATATTAAGGGCACAGGGCTCAGCACAGATGCTATTTAAGCTGACTGCATAGCGTAGCCCCAGTATCTTAGAAGAATTGCAGCCCATTATAGGGGTTTCCTCTGTTTTTTGTTTTCGTATGCCCCTATCAGCCATCCATACAATCCAGGATTCAGATTTTCTCTTGTAATTTAACATTTGTTTTCTGGATGTGCTAGGTAAACCTCAGTAGAGATCTCAAGTGCTGTAAGGCAATAGGTGCTCCTATTCCGTAATGCAGTAGGCGTTTCCAGTATTCTGATTGATGAAATCTGTGCTTTGGCAGCATGAGGAGATGGTAGGCAAAGGCAGAATTTTTTTTTTTTTCTTTTTTGGGGATGCCAGACACTACTGCAAATTGCCAATTCACCCTTGGCAAATTAAGTTTGGTAAACACATTGAAGAGTATCTCTACAGGTTAGCTTAAAGTGAAGTTGTCAGTCTTGCTGGGATGGATAAAGTGCATTAAAAGGGATGAAATGCTAACAATAGCACTGGAGGAAAGCTGAAGAAGCATTTTCTCCAGGAACTGTATGCACCCTATTCCTTTTTTTATTACTTGCTTGCTTACTTACTCTAATAAGACTGCCAGCAAAGCTTTATGTAGATAATAAAATAAAGATGATTGACTCTTATGCCGCGTACACACGGTCAGACTTTTCGGCTACAAAAGTCCGACAGACGCTGACGGACCAAGTCCAGCGGACAAGCCGATCGTGTGTGGTCTTCCCCGGACTTTCAGCGGACTTTTCCAGCCGCAAATCTGATGGACTTTAGATTTGGAACATGCTTCAAATCTTTAAGTCGTAACTCCGCCGGACCCAGAAATCCGCTTGTCTGTATGCTAGTCCGACGGACAAAAACTGACGCTAGGGCAGCTATTGGCTACTGGCTATCAACTTCCTTATTTTAGTCTGGTGGGCGTCATCATGTACGGATCCGTCGGACTGTTGTGTGATCGTGTGTAGGCAAGTCCAGTCTGTTGAAAGTCCGCCGAAAGTCTGTCGGACGAGTTGTCGGACTTTTGTAGCTGAAAAGTCCGACCGTGTGTACGCGGCATAAGGCTTGGTTCATGTATGTGCGTGCACGTTTGCACACATGTGTTGCAGGTAGAGCAGCCCATTTATTTTCAAGTGCTGCCCTACACAAGAGAAATGCATGGAAAGAATTCCCCAATCCTTTTTCCTTCCTTTTTTTAATCATGTCGCACTGAACTGCATGGTCCTGTGACATGCGATTTTTGCACGTGTTCCCCAGCCACAGAGCTATGAACCTAGCCTTAAAAGCATATAAACATTTAATGTGTGCATTCTGTCTTTCAGCCTGTGTTGGATGAGCAGTTGGTTAAATGGTTGTCCTGGACATCTAGAGGTTTCTTGGCTCCCCTTGCAGCTGCCATGGGAGGTATTGCCAGTCAAGAAGCCTTGAAAGCAGTAACTGGAAAGTTTTCACCTTTGCAGCAGTGGGTATGTTTTTTTCTAGGTTTTGCTTGGGTTTAGTTTGTATTCTATTGGCATTGTAAAATTTATAAACCCTTTATAATAGGGATTGAATTGTTTGATGCACTTTAGTATGTGAACGCATGCTTCCCCTACCTTATGATCCCAGAGATACTTCTTCAGGTTCCTCTTATGGCGAAAAAAAATTGTAACTTCCACTCAACATTTGAAAGTGCATGTAAATGTTTGTTTATACTGTAATACATTTATTATTTGCCCCATTATGGTCTCTTAAATTTATCATTGAAAGCATTTTGTTATCCTTTTGACAATTGCAAAAAAAAAAGTGGATTATCCAGCCATAATTCTTGTGAGTTCCTGGATTTTTTTTTTCCCCTCTACATGTATATGTTGTTGCCATGGTAGTAAAAGACATATACAAATGTGTATATGTATGTATGTGTGTATGTATATGTATGTGTATATATATATATATATATATATATATATATATATATATATATATATATATATATATATATATATATATATATATATATATATATATATACACACACCGTATTTATCGGCGTATAACACGCACATTAATTTTAAGAGGGAAGTTTCAGGGAAAAAAAAAATTTTTAAATAAGGAACTTTGAAGCAAAATAAGGGTCAGTGCCCATCTGCAGTCTCACAAGTGCCATCAATGCGACCTCATCAGTCCACATCAATGCAGCAGCCTCACCATTGCCATCAATGCAGCCTGATCGATGCCCATTTGCAGCCTAGAGGGGACAGGGAGGGGGGCGGGATGAGCGCCGAAAGATTATATACAGTGAGAATCTCCCATGATAGACAGAACAGTGGTCCAATGGCGGCCCAGGAGACGGGACTTCCTATTACAGAGGCCGCCAAGTAAACAGGAGATTCTCACTGTATGTAATCTGACAACGCTCATCCCGCCCCCCTCCCTGTCCCCTCCGAGGCATCTAAAATTGAAGTACTGGCGTATAACACGCACGTGCTATTTGCACCCAGTATATATATATGTGTGTGTGTGTGTGTGTATATGTATATATATGTGTATGTATGTATGTATGTATATATATATATATATATATATATATATATATATATATATATATTATATTATATTATATTATATTACAAATTTTAAAGATAAAAAGTAAGCGTAAACATCAAAGTTCCAATAATAAAATACACATTGGTAACCATACAAAACTGATGTTAAAGGTGTGCGGTTGGTTTGAGTAGTAGGACACCAAACCGAAAACCATCAACTGAAAGAGTCCTACATGTTTTGGAATATATCAGATTCTTTCTTCAGGGATTGAGGATGATGAGAGGCATATACATCACAATGAATGAATTAACAAAATCTCGTAGGATGTTGTTAAAGTATAACTAAAGGCAAAACTTATTTTATTTTTTTTAGTTTTGGACAGAGTGCAGAAGCATTAGAACACCTGTCAGTTGTTATTGCATTCTGTGCCCCCATTAGGGAGACTCACATTTGTCCTGTTTACCATTATCATTGAAAGTGAAAGTAAAATAAAATCCCAAGTTTTGGGTTGTCCCAAGAAAGGTAATAGAGGGGAAATTTTTACAATGGGGACACTAATTCTGGTGGCCTGGGAGGCCCCAAGAAATTCCCTTAATTTGCAGGGTTTTCCATTGACTTCCTGTTTGGCTATGGGACGGGAAGTGAAGGGAAATCTCCACAATGGGAAATGGATGGTGAAAAAAAAAAAATCTGGTGTGGTTATAACCTTCCCTTGCTCTATCCAAGATGGGGTGGGAAAAAAAGTTTTGCATATCGTTCTCTTTTTAATCCATCACAGTGTAACTGCCCTCTTCCTCACGTGACACATCTTATTTGATGAAAACTAAGTCTAACTGCAAGATCTCAATGAACTACCACAGTGCTGTGGTAATTCATTAATTCTTCTTGTCAGATTGTATTCGCTTGCCCGTATAAGATGTACAGATACACTGACAGATCTGCAGGAGACCTGCATAGCACCAGCGATCTGCTGATCGGTGGTGCAGTGGTTTACAGGTTAAAAAATAACAAAAAAATGTGCATTTATTTATTTTCTTAAAAAGTGAACTTATCCTCTAAAGCCCAACCTCCGTACCCTGGAGGCCCCTAACACGTTTTATGATTTTTTTTTTTTTTTTCTTATGCTTGCTTTTTAAAGTCTTTTTAGGTCTGTTACATGATTCACTGGGTACACTACCTAATTTGGTCTTCTCTGGGCGGTGGGCAGGCCTCTTGATTCAATGATGGTGCAGAGCGAGGCTGCTTCATTACACAGTGAATGAAGGACACGTTCATCACACCCCGTAGAGGCCAGGCTTATGATGCTGTACATTCACAGTTCTCAGTTCCCCAGGTTGAGTGATGCTGGGTATCTCTCGACCCCGACATCTTGTTGTAAGAAAGAGATATTTTGGGGGACAGACCTTGAGTTGGGTTTTAACATTGATAGTAGCTATAGTCCTTATATTCTGCATTCTGGTAAAGACCAGATGCATTGAACATGACTGTTTGGCAACCCCAATGTTTTGCATGTTGACCAAGACCTAAAAGGTACATTAGCTTCAGTGCATTTTTTCCTTTCTTGCCATAACCAAAATCCTATTCAGGTAAATATCCTTCGGAGGTTAAATGAACTTTTCATAGATTTAGAGCATGTACATAATTACAGTGTCGCTTTAATCTGCCATAAAACTGCATATAAAACCCAAGTACCAATTTTTGCATAGGTAGAAGAGGTTTGTGTCTCATCTTGTTTGTTTTTCTATGTATTCACTTGCTTTCTCACATATACTTCCTATACATTTAGCTTAAAGTACTTGGTTAATTTAGATTCATTGCTTGGTGTTTCTCCAGCTATTTCTGGATGTCCTGGAGATTGTCAAACCACTGGAACTAATCGGCAAAGAAGAATTCCTTCCAAGGTATCATTTTTTTGTTTTTCATTTATCTGCTGGATTGTATGAGCTTGTGTACATGGGCGTTACTGGATTTTACATTTTGAATGGGTTGGTAGTGCACTTTAGTGCAAAAAAAAAAAAAAAAGTAATGACCCTTTTTTTCTAATGCAGTGTACCACGATACATGGCATGTGCATTGTCATGTGCTGCAATATGGTTGTGTTGCACATTACTGTAATGGTTTTGAGTACCATTTAAAATTGAAAACAATTTTGAATGGCAAAATTCTGTTTCAACGTTGATGGCACTTGATGAGGCTAGGTTAATAATGAGAACCATATGGATAACTTCTGTATAGCTTTACCAGTATGCATATAAACTGGTAGACTGCAGAACAACCGTTACACAAATCCTATTTGTAATGCTTTATCTAGGAAGGCACAAACAGTTAGTTTTACCAGACTGCCACTTACTTGGATCACATGAGATGATAAATCTGCTAATCATGTTGATTAAGCTGGGCTGAAAGAAAAATCCTGCATTGTGAATATTGAATGGAACATTACTTGGACGATTTCTGCCCTAGGCAAGAATTTTTTAAGTAATAACCTTTTGAAATACATTTAGGGGCCTTCTTGACCTTGTGTGGCCCTAACTGCAAGTTATTTTGCTACCTGCAAGTTAAACATTTTATGCAGTCTCTAATCTTTTTTCCAATCACAGTGACATCCATGACGCCTTTTGAAAGGCATTGTTGTAAGGACCCACAACTCCCCCAGGCTTTATCTCCTGACTATACTCTTAACTCCTTACTGCTTCCACATCCCCTCATCACACATATATGCAGAAATGGGAATCAGACCTCTGCATTTCCCTTGAACCACAATAATGGCAACAAATATATGAAACTACTAACTTTTGCTCCAAGAACATACTCGCTCTCCAAACTAATTATGAATTACTTTACTGCTGGTACTTAATTCTGACTCGAGTTGCACGTTATTCTCCAAGTCATGCTGGGACCTTCTTGTGGGACTACTCAGAGTTGGTTACTTGTAACCACATATGGTGAACCTGTCCAATGGTTCATGCTTTGTGGAACCAGATCCATGATATGTTACATATACTCCTAGAGGCTGACTAACACCTTATTCCTTGAAGCTGTGAAATACACTGGATGCTCATGAACGATACATTAACTGCCAAACTTGCCAACACCATGCATACTTTCCACAAAACATGGGACCCATAGATGTCGAAATTCATGCCCTCAGACTTTGATCGCACCTTCTAGACCTGTGAGCAACCATTCAATCCCCCTGAAGTTGATGAGCCATCATCTAATATTCTGTGATGCTCCTCCCCTACCCTATGACCCTCTTCCGCTCTCTTCTTATGTTTCTCTTTTTTTCTTGCTCCTTTTTACTCAGTCCCCTTCTCATATACTGGTCAAATTATGTCTATTATCTTGTCTACCTCTTCTACTTTTTGACTTGCCTGTGTGCCTTGCTAACCCACTATATATTGCTCTGGACTGTAGTGTGCTACCATTTGAAAATAATCAAAATCATTGAACAGAAATACATTAGTTGATTGTTGATATTGTAACAAAATATATATTATTTATGTAGGGGAGATCGATACGATGCTCTCAGAGCTTGCATTGGAGACACATTTTGTAAGAAGATTCACAACTTGAATGTTTTCATGGTATGTATATTACTGGTATATATTTATTTATTTTGTAAATTAGTGCTGTTAAATTCATCATATATACAGTTGTGCTCATAAGTGTACATACCCTGGCAGAATTTATGATTTCTTGGCCATTTTTCAGAGAATACGAATGAGAACACAAAAACGTTTCTTTCACTCATGATTAGTGTTTGGCTGAAGCCATTTATTATCAATCAACTGTGTTTACTCTTTTTAACCCTTTCATGACTAAGCCTATTTTTGAAATTTGGTGTTTACAAGTTAAAATCCATATTTTTTGCTAGAAAATTACTTGGAGTTCCCAAACATTATATATATTTTTTTTTAGCAGAGAATCTAGAGAATAAAATGGAGATTGTTGCAATAGTTTATATCACACAGTATTTGTGCAGCGGTGTTTAAAACGCAAATTTTTGGAAAAGGGACAGTTTCATGTATTTTAAAAAATCCAAACAGTAAAATTACCCCAATTTTTTTATATAATGTGAAAGATGATGTTAGCCAAGTAAATGGATACCAAACATGTCACCCTTTATAATTGCACGCACTCGTGGAATGGCGACAAACTACGGTACCTATGAATTTCCATAGGCGACGCTTTAAATTTTTTTTACGGTTACCAGGTTTGAGTTACAGAGGAGGTCTAGGGCTAGAATTATTGCTCTTGCTCTGATGATCGCGGCGATACCTTACATGTGTGATTTGAATATAGTTTACATATGCGGGCGCGACTTCCGTATGCGTTTTCTTCGCTGCGCGAGCTCGCGGGGACGGGGGCACTTTAAAAAAATTTTTTTTTTTTTATTTATTTTTATACTTTATAAATTGTGTATAAATTTTTTTTTTTTTTACTTTTATTGCTGTCACAAGGAATGTAAACATCCCTTGTGACAGTAATAGGTGGTGACAGGTACTCTTTATGGAGGGATCGGGGGTCTAAAAGACCCCCGAATCCTCCTTTGCACTTCACAGTATTCAAGTCGCCGAAAACGGCGATTCTGAATACTGTATATTTTTTTAAAACCGGCGCCATTGGCAGCCGAGTAAACGGGAAGTGACATCATGACGTCGCTTCCGCGTTTACATTGAGAAGGCTGGAACGAAGCCACCCACAGCTTCATTCCAGCCCGCCCCCAGACGCCGAAGGCAGCCGATTGGACACCGGGCCTCCCGATCACACGGGAGGCCCGGTAAGAGCGGCGGGAGGGATGTCCCCTGCCGCTCCTCCCCGGTATAACAGCCTAGTGGCTTTTAGCCGCATCGGTTGTTATACTCGGATAGCCGATCGCCCGCTGTAAACAATGGTACCGGGATGATGCCTGCAACTGCGGGCATCATCCCGGTATAGCCCCGGAAAGCTGAGTACACATATCTGCGCACGGTCTGCGGGAAGGGGTTAAATCATAATGGCAACAGAAACTAAACAAATGACCCTGATCAAAAGTTTACATACCCCAGTTCCTAATACAGTGTATTGCCCCCTTTAACATCAATGTTAAAGCCAATGGCAGGTCAACCTGGCATTGCGTTTTGGATCATTGTCATGTTGTAATGTCCAAGTATGTCCCATGCGCAGCTTCCTGGTTGAATGCAAATGTTCCTCCAGTATTTTTTGATAACATACTGCTTTCATCTTGCCATCAATTTTGACCAAATTTCCTGTGCCTTTGTAGCTCACACATCCCCAAAATATTAGTGATCCACCTCCATGTTTCACAGTAGGAATGGTGTACCTTTCATCATAGGCCTTGTTGACTCCCCTCCAAATGTAGTGTTTTTTTGGTTGTGGCCAGAAAGCTAAACTTTGGTCTCATCACTCCAAATGACTTTGTGCCAGAAGGATTGAGGCTTGTCTCTGTGCTGTTTGGCGTATTGTAAGTGGGATACTTTGTGGCATTTGCATAGTAATGGCTTTCTTCTGGCGACTCGACCATGCAGCCCATCTATCTTCAAGTGCCTCCTTATTGTGCATCTTGAAACAGCCACACCACATGTTTTCAGAGAGTCCTATATTTCACCTGAAGTTATTTGTGGGTTTTCTTTGCATCCTGAACAATTTCCCTGGCAGTTGTGGCTGAAATTTTAGTTGGTCTACCTGACCGTGGTTTGGTTTCAACAGAACCCCTCATTTTCCACTTCTTGATTAGAGTTTGAACACTGCTAATAGGCATTCTCAATTCCTTGGATATCTTTTTATATCCCTTTTCTGTTTTATACAGTTCAACTACCTTTTCCCGCAGATCCTTTGACAATTCTTTTGCTTTCCCCATGACTCAGAATCCAGAAATGTCAGTGCAGCACTGGATGAAAGATGCAAGGGTCTGTCAAGAGTCCAGAAACTCATTGACCTTTTAGACACACACACTAAGTACAAGCAAACAGATCACAGGTGAGGATGGATACCTTTTTAATAGCCATTCAAACCCCTTTGTGTCCACTTGTGTCCATGTTATCAGGCCAAAAACACCAGGGTATGTAAACTTTTGATTAGGGTCATTTGGGTAGTTTTTGTTGCCATTACGATTAAAAAAGAGTAAACACAGTTGATTGATAATAATAAATGGCTTTAGCCAAACACTATGTGTGAAAGAAAAGTTGTTGTTATCATTCATAGTCTCTGAAAAATGGCCAAGAAATCATAAATTCTGCCAGTGTATGTAAACTTATGAGCACAACTGTATAAAACAACTTAAATCTTAAATTCAAATACTGTATAGAATTTCATGTACAAGAAATAACCCCATGGCCTTATGGCTAAAAAAGATAATACAAATGTTGATTAGAGCAAAAGCCTATTATAATAATTATGAACTGTGTTATTAAAAAAGACACCACTCTGGTCAGGCTTTAACATCAAAGGGCCGATTTGTTCTTCTCATGTTCTGTAATTTCTGTACAAAAAGTTGATTTATGGCATCGATATACATCTTTTACTACATGTGATACTGTGCCTCCTATTAAAAGTGATATGCTGTGCTGGCCATATAGCAATCTATATTGATGCCTTAAAGGCTGCACTGTTTGTACATGTTCTCCTTTTTGAAAAAGAGGAGCATATTTATTAAAACCATGTACCAAATGAAGGTCTATTGTCTTTAAAAAAAAAATTATAAAAATGATTTAAGTAAAAAAAAAAAAAATCATCAGAGTTCTTGTCAGGTTAACCAATGCTTATGTAAACTCTAAAATATGGTGTGGGCATCTAGGCTTCAGTGGCCTGTGATCATGAAAGGGTGAATTGGTATGTAAATTGGATCTAGTTAACAGCTATTGCTGCCCTTAAAAAATAGGGTCTGTTTCAAGAAGGATTTTGCATCTCATAGTACTACTACATTGGGTTTTTTTTTTTGTTTACAGGTTGGATGCGGTGCTATTGGTTGTGAAATGCTGAAAAATTTTGCACTTCTTGGGGTTGGCTGTGGCTCAGAGAGAGGATTGGTAAGCATTTGACCCATAGAGGGTATCCTTGTTTTGGTTTTTAGTATAAATGGGGCCATTGCACAATTTTTATGTGTCTTTTTTTTAAAAGGGGATTTCTACTAAAACCAAAATCTTTCATATAACTTTTTGTTTCCTCTGTGTAGCTTCTTAAGGATTGTTCATCTTGTTGCTTCCTTTGCTCATTGACCCAGAGTCCACTGTTATGCCCTGTACACACGGTCGGATT
Source organism: Aquarana catesbeiana (assembly GCF_042186555.1). Taxonomy (NCBI): domain Eukaryota; kingdom Metazoa; phylum Chordata; class Amphibia; order Anura; family Ranidae; genus Aquarana; species Aquarana catesbeiana. The sequence goes on along the minus strand of NC_133324.1, from coordinate 580,457,321 downwards.
TTCCGACGGAAAATGTGTGATAGGACCTTGTCGGAAATTCCGACCGTGTGTGGGCTCCATCACACATTTTCCATTGGATTTTCCGACGCACAAAGTTTGAGAGCAGGATATAAAATTTTCCGACAACAAAATCCGTTGTCGGAAATTTTGATCGTGTGTACACAAATCCGACGGACAAAGTGCCACGCATGCTTAGAATAAATAAAGTTTATAGTCCCGACGTACGTGTTTTACGTCACCGCGCTTAGAACGATCGGATTTTCCGACAACTTTGTGTGACCGTGTGTATGCAAGACAAGTTTGAGCCAACATCCGTCGGAAAAAATCCTAGGATTTTGTTGTCGGAATGTCCGAACAAAGTCCAACCGTGTGTAGAGGGCATTAGAGATTAGTGACGATAAGCAACATTATATTTGGAGTACTTCTTTACTTTGAAGCACATTGGGGTTTACTTACTAAAGGCAAATGCTGTCGACTCTGCAAGGGAATTGGCCCCAGAAATAAGTGAATGAGGGTAAGCTCTGCTGACCTTCATTCGCCAATCATGTGCAAGCAAAAATGCATTTTTTAAAAATTTTCCCTGCACGTGATTGGGTATTCTTTACGGAATTCAAAGTGCTTATTAACCTAAAAAAAATAGCGCTCCTGTTCCCTTTAAAGCATATTAAACCGCACGTTGCTTGTGCTGTGTAACCTGCCACTCTCTAAACTGTAATGAGCTGCTGAGCCCTAACCACAGTGGTCATCTTTATCCCTTTGTCAATTTTCAGCTCTCCTCGCTCCCCCTCACCCCCTCCATTTCTGTGTCTGTGTCTCTGTCTCCAACCCCCCACCCCCGTCGCTATTAGTAAAAATAAAAAATTATAAATGGTCATTGGCAGCCCCTCTATTACAAATAAACATACCACACTGTATAAGTCTTTTGTAAAAATGAGGCATGTAAATATCTTTTTAGAGCGATCTTCAGTCCAGTCACGTGACTCTCAGCCGGTTTCCAGGGCTACTGCAGGAGGGACTGAGCGGCCATGTGACCTCCCTGGCTGACATCAGCGGGAGATCTCGGCCCCTCTTGCAGTAGCTATGCATCGGAGGTGTACAGCGGCCGCAAGTCACGTGATCGGCCTGAAGATCGCTCTAAAAAAAAAAAGATGTATAGATGCCTAGTTTTTATAAAAGTTATACAGTGTGGCATGCCTAACTATAATAGAGGGCCTGCCGGTGATTTTCATATACATGCAGAGCACAAATTCACTTGCAAGGTGAACAGTGAATTTACCTTTTGGTTAATGCACCATATTATCTCTAAATTTGAATTGGTGTGACATGTGAGTGGCATATCATTCACCATAGTTTATATGTAATATGATATAGTAGTGGATGATGTAAAGGGGGGGAGTCAGGGTTTGGTAGTACATGATCTTTTTTGCATTATCTGTAGCAGTCATATGGTAGTGGTGTTGTGGAGGATTTCCAGAAACTGAATCACCAGTATCTGTATTCACTCCTTAGATAACAGCATGCGTAAATTGAGCATTACAAACACACATGAAGTAGATTTTTATGCGTTTCAGCTTTTCTAGCAATTTTGTACATCTACAGACAATATCTTCTGTTACCTGATGACAACATTTTACAACACGAGTTTAAAGAGAGGGCCGCTTCTGATCGTTGTCTGCCTTGGTGATATGAGAAGCTAAAATATGAATTGTAACACGTTACTTAAAGGCTGATACTTGATTTAGTTTTGTGTTTTGTTTTTTTTTTTAATTTGCTTGAAACTCATAAGTGAGCAGTACAAATATATTCTGGTATTTGCTCAGCATGTGTTTTCAGATAGCCCTAAAATTCTCAATTTTTTAAATTTTTTTTACATCTCTTCTTTATGCACCAGTAATAAAAAAATGAAGTTAAATATTATATTCAGTTATTTTGTTTTGCTTATAGGTCACAGTCACTGACCCTGACTTGATTGAAAAATCAAACTTGAACAGGCAGTTTCTCTTCCGACCTCACCACATTCAGGTATGTTTACATGGCCTACTTCTGGTAGAGCTGTTAGCACATTTACCATTGACGCTAGACTAATGTTTTCAATGTCTTTTTATGCTTGAGTGCAAGGCAAACCAATAAATACACAGCTTGATTGGTTATTTTGATTTACTGACCATGTATATGCTGACAATTTTTGCTCTTTTTAGCTCTTCATGAAAAGGTATTTTGTGCCTTTGAAGCTATAGAGTGTCCAATCAGGCTTTCCCTGTTGTGCTCAGTGTCAGCAAAGGCTCCTACGGCAGCACTGCTATCTCCAGCACTGTCAGCTATCAGAGGGGTTTTGGGGGACCATCCTTTGTTTCAGGAGGTCAGGTTCCCCCCTGCTGAGACGAACCCCCCCCCACACACACACACACACACACACACACAAACACACACACACACACACACACACACACCCTGCTGAGTGTGGGGAAAGGAATTTTTTTTATTTTAAAAAAGTGGGCGGGGTTCCGGAATGTGGGGGCGTGGCTTAGACGCCGCCGGAGTGCACGTTAGACGAGGCACAGGCAAAAGGCTCACTGGCTTTAAAAAAAAGGTTTGCACTCTGGAAGTGTCTGGTTGGCTGACGGAGGGACACAGAGCACACAAGCATGTAAGCTGTATGGGTGTGTGGATACAGGCATTTTCAAGGGGCACGTTTTACTCAGCATTGAGACTGAGCATTTATAGCAGCATGTTATGTAATTGCTAGACTAAAGCTCGGCAGTAGATGCACTTTGTTTAGTACCCCTGCTTTTTGTGCTTAGGACTATGTCTTCCCGCAGGAGGGGTAATTCATCAGGGGGAGTGCAAAGTCGATGCGGCCAGAGCCTGAGGCTCCTAGTCGCATGCCTGCAGTTCCATCATCCCCTGAAGGACCTGGAGCATCTGGCGAATCTGAGCCATCTTGTCTTACAGGCATTGTGGCTACCTCCACAGTCCCAGCCTCAGCATACGTCACGAAGGACGATTTGGCTTTGGCTCTGACTTGTTTGGAAGGGAAAATAGCCGAGATGTTAGTGGCTTCCTCCCAGGAGGTGAGAAAACGCAGCAGATCCCCTTCTCCTGCCCTTGAACTTCCAGTATTTAGCGAAACAATGGGCAGATGATGGTGATATTGGGGTATCTTTGAGAGAAGGAGGTTCAAGTGACTCCTCTTATGAGGATTCAGCGTCTGAAGAATCTTTCTCAACTTCGCAATTGCAGAAATTGCTAATCCAATCCCTTACGGACTTGGTTCGTTCTGGATATAAGTTGCCTCCTGCAGAGATGGAGGATGTTTCCTTCTCCTTGGGTTCGCTAAAACCCCCACAGGGTTCTCATGCTTTCCCTATGCACCCGTTAGTTACTGATTTATGCTGATTGGGATCACCCATATAAGCAGTTTTCTCCTCCTAAAAGATTTTCAATTTTTTTACCCTATGGAGAAAGTTCTCAAAGAGATGGGATTTGCCAGCGGTAGATGCAGCTATCTCCTCTGTGAACAGGAGTTTAACCTGTCCAGTGGACAATGTACAAGTATTTAGTGATCCAGCTGATAAGAAGTTGGAATCTCTACTTAAGGCCTCATTTGCTGTAGCTGGTGCGGTAGTACAACCTGCAGTCACAGCAATAGGCATCTGTCAATGCCTTTTGGGATGAATTCAAGCAGGTTATTAAAGAAGTTCCTGCTCAAACTGAAGAGGCCCAAAGTTTAGCTGAGCTACCTAGGGCCCTATACTTTGCAGTGGACGCTATCAAGGATTCTATCCATCAGGCATCTCGCCTTGCGCTCATGTTGATACATATGCGCAAGATTCTGTGTCTAAAGAACTGGTCAGCCGAATTACCATGCAAGAAGCTCTTGGCTGGGTTTCCATTTCATGGAGGAAGGTTGTTTAGGGAAGATTTGGATAAGTATATCCAAAAGATTTCGGGAGGTAAAAGTACCCTTTTGCCGGTTAAGAAAAAGAATAGGCGGCCTTCTTTTAAATCTTCTCCTCAGATGTTTGGGGCAACAGCCTCCAGGCAGTCTCGACGGCCTCCACCGTCAGGGGCAAAGGGCAAGCCTCCTAACCAGGCATAGGGCGACAAAAAGCCCTGGAGTCAGAAGTCCACAAAACAGAATCCCAAGGCTTCCTTGTGAAGGGGCGCCCCCGCTCGATAGAGGTGGGGGGAAGACTGCAGTGGTTTTCAGAAACTTGGCAAGAGGAAATCCAAGACAAGTGGGTCCTCTCTGTAGTAACCCTAGGCTACAAACTAGAGTTCCAAGAGTTTCCACCATCGCATTTTCTAAGATCAAATGTTCCCAAGGACCCAGTAAAGAAAAAGTCCTTATTTCTGGCACTGGACCGATTACTGTATCAGGGAGTAATAATAGAGGTTCCCTCAGCAGAGAGGGCCATGGGGTTTTATTCAAATTTCTTTATGGTACCAAAACCAAATGGAGATGTCAGACCCATTCTAGATCTCAGGAATCTGAATCACTTCCTAAACATTCACTCCTTTCGAATGGAGTCGATTCGGTCAGTTGTTTCCACCCTACGGGGAGGAGAGGTTCTAGCATCCATAGATATCAAGGATGCGTAACTACATGTGCCAATATTTCCCGCTCGCCGATTACGCCCATTGTTCTTTATCATCATTTACACCATAGATTATAGATTTGTACTGGTTACAGGCCGACCCTATTTGAGCCTGACCAATTAATTGTTATTTACTCGATGACCTGTCTCACGCAAAGTCCCGCTTTTGTCCTCTCTCTCTGTTTTTTGTTGCAACACAGTGTTCTGTCTGCTTGGAACAAACGGATCCAAGCCTTGGATTATCCAATGAATCTGGCTCCGAAGGTACGCTGAAGTCTGAACTGGTGATTGATAACCAGGAATTTACAGAAGGGGAAATCCTTCATTCCAGTTTCATGAAAAGTAGTAACAACGGTTGCCAGTCTATGGGGCTGGGGAGCAGTTCTAGAAGAGACCACTGCTCAAGGGAAGTGGTCAGAGTCTCAAAAGACCTTGCCCATCAATATCCTAGAGATTCGGGCAGTACGTCTGGCTCTAATAGCATGGACGTCCAGGTTGCAGAATTCTGTCGTTATACAATCCGACAATGCCACAGGAGTGGCCTATATAAATCACCAAGGGGGCACCAGAAGCCACGCAGCCCAAAGGGATGTGGACCATATTCTGTCATGAGCAGAGAAACATGTTCCTTACCTATCTACAGTTTACATTCCAGTAGTGGAAAACTGCCAGGCAGATTTTCTGAGCCGTCAACAGTTGTTGCCAGGAGAATGGTCTCTACATCCCGATGTCTTTTTTGGCCATATTCCAAAGATGGGGGACGCCAGACGTAGATCTATTGGCGTCCAGGTTCAACAAGAAGTTGGACAACTTTGTGGCGAGAACAAGGGATCCACTTGCACTCGGAGTAGATGCGTTAGTGACCCCGTGGAATCAGTCTTCACTGATTTATGCATTTCCTCCAGTTTAGCTGCTACCACGGCTGCTTCACAGGATCAGGGAAGAAGGGAAGCCGGTAATCCTAGTGGCCCCGGCATGGCCCAGAAGACCCTGGTATGCAGGGATCGTGAGAATGGCAGTAGGGGAGTCTTTGACTCTTTCAACTCGTCCAGACCTGCTGTCGCAGGGACCGGTATTCCACATTCCTTACAATTGCTAAATTTAACGGTGTGGCTATTGAAGCCCACATTCTAAAAAATCGGGGGCTTTCAGGTTCGGTAGTAACCACCCTGATTAATGCCAGAAAGCTGGCATCAAGGACCATTTATTACAGGGTCTGGAAGGCCTATGTCACTTGGTGTGAAACCAAGGGTTGGCATCCTCGTAAGTATGTCATAGGAAGAATCTTGGCCTTTCCACAATTAGGAGTAGAAATGAAGCTGGCCTTGAGTACAATCAAGGGTCAGGTTTCGGCCTTGGCAGTGTTTTCTCCAAAGGCCGCTTGCTTCGCATTCTTTAGTCCAACCATTCATACAAGGGGTAACTCGGATAACTCCGCCAGTTAGAATACCCTTGTGCCCATGGGATTTGAATTTGGTTTTGTCGGTGTTGCAAAGACAACCTTTTGAACCTATATGGAATATTCCTTTGATCCTTTTGACAAGGAAATTGGTATTCCTAGTTACGATAACCTCTGCAGGAAGAGTATCAGAATTGGCTGCTTTCTCCTGTAAAGAGCCATACTTAATCATTCACAAGGATAAAGTCGTGCTGCGTCCGCACCCAACCATTTTACCAAAGGTAGTGTCTGGGTTTCATCTGAATGAAGATGTTTCCTTACCTTCTTTTTTCCCAGAACCTCGTTCTGCAGAAGAAAAATTATTACACTCTCGATGTAGTGAGAGTAGTTAAAGCCTCTCTGAAAGCGACTGCTCAGATACGGAAAACTGATGCTTTGTTTGTGTTGCCGGAAGGCCCTAGAAAGGGTCAGGCAGCATCGAAATCTACTGTTGCTAAGTGGATTCGTCAGCTGATTAGTCAGGCTTATGGCCTGAAAAGAAGGGTTCTTCCGTTTAAGATTAATGCGTACTCTACCCTGGCAGTCAGTGCTTCATGTGCAGTGCATCACCAAGCCTCTGTGGCTCAGATTTACAGGGCCGCAACTTGGTCGTCAGTACATACATTCACAAGATTTTATCAAATGGATGAAAGATGGCAGGAGGACACCACCTTCGGGTGCAGTGTGCTGCAGGCAGCAGTATAGGTGACGCCTGGTGGCGGCTATTTGCTTTGTGTCTCCCTCCCCTCAGGTGGCATTGCTTTGGGACATCCCACATAGTTATTACTATGGTGCTCTGTGTCCCGTGATGTACGATAAAGAAAATAGGATTTTTATTACAGCTTACTTGTAAAATCCTTTTCTTGGAGTACATCACAGGACACAGAGATCCCTCCCCTCTTATTGGGATATGTGGTATATATTGCTGTGCTACAAAAACTGAGGTACTCCCGGTATGGGAGGGGTTATATAGGGAGGGCACTTTTCTGTTTCCTTTTTGGTTATACCAGTGTCCATTCACCTAAAAGGTGTCCTATAACCCACATAGTTATTACTGTGGTGCTCTGTGTCCCGTGATGTACTCCAAGAAAAGTATTTTACAGGTAAGCTGTTATAAAAATCCTATTATTTATTAAGGATCGACCGATATCGTTTTTTCATTGGCGATGCGATGCCGATATTTTGGCCACCTCTCCTGCCGTTAGCTGATATTATTGGCTGATATTTTGTACGTTAAAACTTTTCAGTAATTACACCAATTTTATTCAAAAATCATGTATAAACTAAACATGTTAATGTTTATTAAAAGCTAAACATTCCCAAAACATAGAAAAAGTATAACTGACTGTTACTGCAGTGCAAAAAGCTAGACAGTGGACATGACACACAGGGGGAGATTTACTAAAGTTGGAGAGAGCAAAATCTGGTGCAGCTCTGCACAGAAACCAATCGGCTTCCATGTTTTATTGTCAAAACTTAATTGAACAAGCTGAGGTTAGAAGCTGAGTGATTGGCTACCAGCTGCACCAGAATCTGAGTGCTCCAGTTTTACTAAATCTGCCCCACTGCACTGACACTACTACACTTTCTTCAATGCTCCCAGTTAGGTAGAACAATATTATAGTGCAGAAAGCATAACATTTCAGCATATTCACCTGTTAAACGGGTTCTGTTTTTTTCATATATTGCTGACACTTCACTGAAAACACTCTCACTTGGTACAGATGGAGTGGCATAGAGGTATATTCTAGCATGAGAGGCAAGTCTTTTCTAGTGTGACTTGTTTTCATTCCACCACTGAAGAGGATCACCACTTCTGTCAATTACTGGTTCCTTCAAATAGAGATGAAGTTCATCATCCAGGCTGATTATTGATGCAAATTCAGAAGAATCCTCTGCATGAGGCCCCAATAACAGGCTGAACATCGCATCAATTCGACCACGATGAAGATTCTCTTCTGCTCGTTGTCTTTTTTGACATTTGCCTGTTTTTGCAGCATCCTGCTCTTCCACATTAATAACATGCCCTTCACTTGACCTTTCGGCAGGAACCTCCAGCAGCTCTTATTGATCTTCTGTCAGCCATTGTTTTGCCTTGGCTAATGCATCATCCGAAGAGAAAGCGTGATGCTTGTATCGAGGATCCAAAAGACATGCCAGCACAACATTTTTATTCTCTTCATGCTTCTCAAAGCGTTTGGTGAGGCTGTCCCTCATGACTTGCCTTAATGTTTTAATGCCACGTGTTTTGGGTCCTTCATTCTCTTGAAGTCTCTTCAGCACTCTCACACATGGGATAACAGATGACACAGATGAGTCTTAATGACTTGCCTCTAGTTTCACTTCCTCTATGGGGAGGAGGATCTCAATGACATTGGCTACAATGTCCCACTGATCAGCAGTAGGACAACTATATCCTCCATGTTCGCCTGAATAGATGCTCAGAGCTCTCTTCTGTTCCAGCATTCTTTGCAGCATGTGAAGTGTTGAATTCCATCGTGTTGGAATAGCCTGAATATAGGCTGTTTTTGGGTAGGCCAAGGTCTGCCTGAATGCACCGAAGTCGCTGCTTGGCAAGGACTGAATGGTGGAAATGGCCTGCGCACCTCACCTTCAGCATGCCAATTATATCTATCAAAGCTCTTTGGCTGGACAGACCATCATTTTACCACAAGTTGCAGGGTGTGTGCTATGCAGCTGAGGTCTGACACTTCAGCAAGCCTCATTCCTTTCATCATGTTTGTGCAGCTGTCACGAAGCACAAGCATCACTCGGTCTTTGTTTATTCTCCAGTCTTCAAGCATGCCTAGAAACATTTCACTAATGTACTCCACAGTGTGGGATCCTTGCATCACCTTTGTATTCAACACCAACTGCCTTTTTGTCCATCTGCTGTCAATGAAGTGGCATGTAAGACTCATTAGTTACTCTGTTGATCCTGACCAGCAGTCAGTCCTGAATGAGACTGAGTTGCCAGCAGAGTGAGTTACACCATTGTAAATGGCTTGTTATCCGTAACCATCATCTCTGTGATTGCTTTGTCCAGTTGTTGGGATCTTCCATCTGAATTTAGCCACTTAGCTTTTTTTCTGAAACATATCTTTTATTGTTTTATGGTGGGACTGTGGTATTTCACTTTGTGATTCAGTTTGTTTTCTCTGTGCTTCATTTTATAATTCAACATGATGAACTCTTAGATGGGCCCAAAGATTTGACGTATTTTTGTTTTTTCAGTTGTTGATCCCATGCTCACATTGTTTGTGCATGTGTTGCACACTGCTGCTTTTCCTGGAGATGTTTGAGAATAGAAATAGTCCCAGACTACACTTTTACTTTTTCTCTCTGCATCCATCTGCATCGAAATTTAAACTTGAAGAGCAAGGTTAAAAATGGCTGGCACCTTGCTGTGGGTGGGCTTGCTGGCTGGCACCCTGCTGTGGGTGGGCTTGCTGGCTGGCACCCTGCTGTGGGTGGCTGCTGGCTGGCCTCAGTGGCCTGGCACCTTACTGTGGGTGGGTGGCTTACTGCTGGCTGGCCGGCTGGCATGTCCGTCGAGGCGAGGGAGGCTATCGGACTCAATAGGCCCAGTGCGCGGAGGCGTATTGACGTCATGCGTGTGTCCCGCACGCCCCTGCGCACTGGGTCTGCACTCTGCAGGCTTCTAGACCCCAAAAAGATGGTGCGGAGACCAATAGCAGTAATATCGGTCTAGTTTGCAACTGATACCGATTTTTGTGACAGTGCCAATATCGGCCGTACCGATAATCAGTCGATCTTTATTACTTATAGCTACATTATTGCTGACATAGTTGTTATATTGTGGCCTGTTTATGTTATCTGCACTGCTATGCTGAACTTGTACAACCATGATTTGTACACATTAAAGTAGGGGACACACTTGACACATGTTACTGTGAATTCAGACAGAAATGGCAGTATTCATTCCTGGCATTATGATTTAAACAATGAAAGGTATTAATCATACTGCGATGGAGCGTCTTAGCCAGCTTTCACTTTTAGTCTTGATAGATGTGCAGTAGACTGCAGCAGCACTTTACATTGGTACCAGTACCTTTTTCCAGTGTGGTTGCAGTGTGCAGGTGTACATGATTTGTGGTCAGGAGACATCGTTGCCTTTGTAAATAATCTGAGGTATTTTTCAGAGGCAAGTGTTGAGTTGTTTTGTTATGTCAATAAAGCAACATGCGTATAAACATTCCATCCACTAATTGTATTCTTATGCCTGTGCTTATATATTTAGTTGACAATTAGGGTTGCACCGATACCACTTTTTTAACACCGAGCACGAGTACCGATACTTTTTTTTTTTTTGCAAGTACTCGCTGATACCAATTACCGATACCTATCGCGTAGGTAGGGGGGTGGTTTGGGAGGGTGGGGGTTGAGGGTGGGGTGAAATAGGGATTGTGCGGTGGGAGAGTTGAGAAGAAAAAGGCAGTGATCGCTGGGGGGCTGGGGAGAGGATGGGGATGGGAGGGTCATTGGGAGACGTGGGGGAAGGAGGAGGCAACACTGGGTGGGCAGGAGGATGCCGTACCAGGGCGTTAGGAGGGCGCAGTACAGGGCATTAGGTACAGACCACTCTTTACACTGACACAGTACTGTACATTATATACAGACTGGTGTGTGTATAACATGTACAGTGTCAGTGGACAGACTGGTCTGTATATACTGTATGGTGCTAGTGTATAGGACCGGTCTGTACCCTGCTGACACTGTACTGTACATACTACACTAACCTGTCTGCAGGACTTGCTCCCCTCAACGCTCGGTTCTGCTTCCAGGGACGCTTCCACAGCTGCCTCACACTATAGAAACACACTTGCTGATGTTTTCCAGCCCCTTGCCCATGGCGACCCACCCACTCTGTCATTGGGTAGCAAACAGCCAGCCTAGCAGCCAGCTCTCGTTCTCTCTGTGTGCAGGAACATGAAGGGAGGAGTTATGACATCACCCACCCTCTTCTTGTTTACAGAGGTAAGAGAGGATCACGGTGGTGCTGCATAATGATAAAAGACAGCCGGGAGCAGGAGTGTAATTGTGGCCAGTTGTCGGACTGTTTCCACTGTGCTGAGAAGTTTCCTGCCCCCCTGTCCTGGCACCGTAAGGCATGTACTGCTTCGATCCCCACTGCCGGAGGGGAGGCGTCCCGCCCCCAGCTGACGTCACTTCCGGTATCGGTTTTTGGTATTGGAGCATTTTCGCGAGAACCGATACTCGGGGAAAATGCCTAGTATCGACACCGATACCAGTATCGGTGCATCACTATTGACGATGGACCTTTTTCTATACTAATATTGGCTAGCCTAATTTAATAAACGCACACCGTGCTTATTTTACTACAAGATGGGTTGACTGATGCCCAGTGTCACTCAACCAAGACTGAGGCGATCATGTAAATGCAGGGTGACATGACCATATCCCCCTTTGGAGGGAAGGCATTGCCGTGATGCCCTTCATTTTTATAGTATAATAATGCTGAGAGAAGCACTGACATCCTCATCATGCCAGTTCTACCCTTTGCTTTATCTAGGACTTATCATTTCAGGGGCATATTGTAAGAAAAAAAGACCCTGCATTTACATGACTATCCTCAAGGCCCCATCCACACCTGAGTGCTTCAGAAATGGCATTGCATCAAATGCATGTTTGTCACGTGTAGGGCAGATCATTTAAGTGAATGGGCTGCCCTGTGCTGTTGCACAACAAACGCGAAAGTCCAAAACACAAAATGCACATAGCACAATGCGCAGGTGTGAATGGGGCCTAAGACTTCAGAAAAAGGTAAGTATTAAAAAAAAAAAAAAAAAAAAAAAGGGGCCCGGTGTTGGGCTTGGGCTTTAAAGTGGACACCACCACATTCTTTAAAGTTTTTCTGCATGTTAACTTAATATAAAGTTTTTTTTTTTTTTTTTTTTTTAATTTTTTTTTTCCCTCCACCTTACTAGAAACCTAAAAGTTGTACTGCTGCTGCTGCAACCATAAACATCAACCCCGAGTTGAAAATAGAACCGCGATTGGATAAGGTGTGTCCTGCCACAGAGAATACCTATAGAGATGAGTTTTACCTCAGACAAGATGTCATTGTGAATGCACTGGACAACGTGGAGGCCAGAAGATATGTAGACAGGTAAAGATACTGTAGATTTTTTATGTCTGAGATGACCAATTCATTCATATGTGTAATTTGATGTTTTGATATTTGTATCTATATTTTGTATCATATTTTTATAAAATTTTCCACAATAATTTTTGGAGAGATTTGTAGCAATTGTAGTCGGCATTCTTGCCGAACAGGTACAGTGGAAAGATTTACAGTATGTATAGTTCGCAACAGTCCAGATTCATAAATAAAATAGAAGGCTCGGATCGTGTTAAAAAGTAAAACACATTTGAGGAGATGAGAAAAAAAAATCAGCCGCACTCCAATTAGCTCTCCTTGCAGAGTTTTTAATAATCAGTGAATTGACTGCATACAGTGATGTCTCCAACCCAAACCCAACCTTCTTTCCCCCTATCCTTGTAAACAAGGCAGAAGTGGTGAAACATATCAATGAAGACTGGTTCTAGGTTGGAGACATCACTGTATGCAGTCAAATCACCGATTTTTAGAAAGGCTTCAAGAAGATCTTATTGGAGTGCAGCTGATTTTTTTTTTTTTTTTTTCTTCATATTTTCAGTGAAGAGTGGAGACGAACTGTGATGGCCGATACCCAGGTTGTCCATGTGCAAGGAGATGCCAGTCTTAAGCAGAGCTACGAAGCTGTGTACATTTTGAAAAAATATTAGTTTTTAAATTTTGGGGCTTACTGCATCGCCTCATGGAAAAGTCAGGAACCAGTGACCTGGACAGTGTATTATACTGTAGGCTGTGTGCAACTCGCACTACATTGTATTATTTCAATGGCATTTCCATAGTTTTAATGGGATTCTGGTTTCCAGATCATCTTCTTCTTCCTTCCACCTAGCAGCTGCCAAACATTGTATTTGTCTTTTATAGTAAGCACAGCATGCATTGTATGAGCATATACCACTGACCTTCCTTCACTCATCAGAACTATCGATTAGCTTATTTAGTATTCCACTCTCCTGTCCCAGTTCCTATTCCTTACTTCCACCCACCCACCCTGCCCATCATGGTCATCCACTTCCACCATCTATGTATCTAGTAACACAAACTTCTCTCTAGTTTGTTGACATTGCTTTTACTTCAGCTGTTACTGTTTACATATGGTGTACGAGAAAGATGCACAAATGGGATTGTATATTTTTTCATGTTTGCTTAAAAGAATTAGCTATGTTTAGGGAAAATATAATTCTGTGCACCCAGGATTCAATTTAGACACTCAACTAAAAGCATGTAAATGTGGCCAAACCCTTCTAAACTTGCTGTAAAACAGGGAGATCCTGATCTAAATGCAGGAAAAAGTGATCTTGGAGGCATAAAAGTTGTTTATACTTCCCAGATAACTTATTCAGCATTTAGAAAAACTAAAGGCAGAAGCGGCAGTGTGAATAAGCCCTACATCTCCCCTATTAATAATCTTTATGCAGCAAATTGCAGGTATGTCAGTGCTTGCGCAATTTACTGAAATATACTGTATATGTGGACAGCACTGTGTCTGTCCTGGGGTTGAAGAACCAGTTGTTGAGGAAATCGCAACACAAACCCCTAGTCATAGGGGCTGAGTCACAGGTCAGGTTTAATGAGAAATGTGATTGTTTGCCATGGATAAAGGTACTATTGTTACATGCGTTTTTTCTTTTATAACTCCTGAAAGTGTGCTAAAATGTGTAGTTTCACCACAACCATTAGGGATCAACAGTTTACAACCGAATACTTTAGTAAGTACAAGCTGTAGACTGTATTAAGAGGCAAAGTTTTCTCAGACATGCAGTTGAACAAAGCATGTAAATTCCCCAAAGCCTAAATATTGCTAGTGGTTTGGTACTTTGGTGATTGTATTAGTTTGTCAGGGAAAACCTTAAGCTTGCCATAGAAGAATTGAAATTCTAGCCAGTTCAGCAGGGACCAGACAGATTTTGATCCATCTATAGCCGTCCTTACTACTGCAACCCAATACAGTGTATTTAGATGGCGGAGTAGTTCCAGCTGTCAGGCACAGAGATTCCTTCATCCACCTCGCTTGTGTGGCTGGGGGATCAGTTTTTTCTTTTGTTTTTTTTTTTTTCTCAATCAGCCAAAGAAAAAAAAAAAAAAAAAAAAGAGCTACCTATGCCCAGACTAAAACTGAAACTATAGGGATCAGGTAATATTTCCATATGGATGCCTAGCTCTAATTATTTATACCCTAGGTCACCCATTGTAAATGAACACTCTGCATGTATCCACACTGCTCATCATGCTCAAAAAGAAGCCCACAAAATAATAATTTTCTTTCCACTGCTTCACCTTCGACCAGAGGCCATTAAAATCTGGATGTTCAGGCAAAATTTTGAAATTTCAGTATGCGTTCAGTAGAACTAAAGGCAAAACTTTTTTTTTTTTTTTCTTTTGGATAGAGTAATGGAGAATGATGGCCCATGTAAGGTTTATTTTTCCCATCTGTGTCCCATTGGGGAGATTGGAGAAGTAAGAGAAAATCCCCCTAAGGTGAGGGCATCATGGTGTGGGTCACCAGAGCTAGTGATCCCATTGGAAGATGTCACCAAAATTCTTGTTCTGAGGACAATCCAAAATTTGGGGATTTTCTTTACTCTCACTTTCATTGATAATGGTAAGCATGACAAATAGAGAGAGTGGGTCTTCCTAACGGGGGCAGAGACCGCAATAAAAGCCTGACAAAGGTTCTAATTCTTCTTTCTAAAAGTTTTACTTTCTGCTCACAATAAATGTATTTTGCTTACCATTTTAATTCTACTTGCTTTTTTTAGGCACATATAAGGCTTTCAATTGGCACAGGGTTTTAACAAATAACCAGCTCAATTTTTATTTTTTATAAGCTGATAAATGAACATATTTTGTATAACAAATACTGCTTTAATTATTACCACATTATTTTCTCTGTTGTCCTGAGTACAAGGCCCCCAAATAATGTCATAATAATCGTCCGCCCCTGTTTGTGTTGAGGAAGTCCTGGTGGAAGGAAAGAAAATTGAATCATCTATGACTTGCTTTACTCTCTGTTCGTGCTATTAACCAATTTATGGACCTGAAGCTCCACTCCAAGATTCTAGCCAACAAACTGCAACCTTTTGCTTTTGCATATAATATCACTCAACCAAGTTAGCTTTGTCCCAGGTCTGGAGTTGAGGGGCAATACAATTTAAGGCTATTAATCTTACTCATTGGGCATCCACCAAGGGCATACCCAACCTTTTTACCTCTCTACTGATGCCGAGAAGGTGTATGATAGAGTGGCCTGGGATTTTATGCTCCTAACTGTACAACATTTAGGTTTGCGAGCCAAAATGCTCATGTATTGGCACTCTCTACACAAACCCAACAGCCAGGGTACGGGTTAACAGCCACCTATTGGACACTTGTGTGTCCAATAGGTCTCTTGTCCCCATTGATTTTTATCATCACCTTAGAACCATTCCTGAGAATAATATAACAAAATCTTGATGGGATGGTTGCTTTTGAAACACACTGACCTATACAAACAGCACCTACTAACTCACCTTTCTACATGACTTTACTTTTATCACCCAGAGACTTTACCAGCTCCTTCCTCGATTGGAGGCCCACGCTTCTAGAAGCTCCTGGTGTCCCCTCCTAGGACATTCAACTCCCACCCTATGCCTGCCCTCTTTCCCTCTGACCCTTCTCTCCCCACTCCCCTTTTCTCTCCCTCTTTCTTTCCCCCTCTCTCCCACTTTTGTAAAGGAGAAAAAAAAAGACCGTAAACTGTGTCTGTTTAAAAACACTTGTCAAAGGAAGGTCAGGGAAGGCATATGTCAACCATGGTTTACAGATTTTTAGGAATGTTGTGTGCAGGTCATTAAGGATACTAGACATTTTGTTACGCATCATGGTCATCAAACGGTCTCACAGGTTTGTTTTTTATCCTTTCACAGCACTATTCTAGTGGGAATACATTGGTCTGGCACCCAGTCACAAAACCACTGTTGTGTATTTTTTCCCTTCTTCTACTTTTTTTTTTTTTTTTTTTTTTTTTTTTTTTCTTTAGGCTTCATTTATTTGCTTGTAGAAATGATAAAGGATCTGATCAAACTGAAAAGGATAAAATAGGGTTGAAACGGTAGCATATTTTTCACATAAGTTGGTGGGAACCTCACATACATGTACATTGAAAATCCTAAAAATAAAACTTCACCATATTGACAATATTCTTAGCATTTAGCTGATCGCATACACTTACATGCAGTAAATACAATATATTGTACATCCTGAAAGCAGATTGTACAGGGCTCCTGTATAAGTTTGCTTGTAGAGATCAGTTGCATTAACTTAAAAGTTGAATTTGAATCCCTCCTCCCTTGTAGGAGGCCTAATAATAATTCTAGGTCTAATACCAGACCTTTTGCTATACAGGAGTTCCCTTATACATCTAGGCTTCATCAATACACACCAGTTGAGTGATGTAAGTTATGGATTTGTGTTTTTTCTTAGTCGGGCAGTGTCCAACTTGCGTCCACTTCTTGACTCAGGAACAATGGGAACGAAGGGACACACAGAAGTGATTGTGCCTCGATTAACAGAATCCTACAACAGTTATGTAAGTAGTAAAAGATTGAATTGCACTTGCAGTAATTTGACTCCCTTGTTGATTTTTATATTTTTGGGTACTCCGGTAGTACGATGTCCCCACAAGGATAATGTGCTTCTTACTCCTCATTCTACATGGAGTCTGTGCTGCTGCTTTATTTTCCATATTGAAAATCGATCTTTCAAGGGCAGCACATTCACCTGCTAAAGAAGGTCTGCCAAAAGAAGATATTTTGATATGATCAGATTGCCTGTGCATTTAAGACAATAATGTCTATAGCCAGCTGATTGAAGCTGGAGGGAGATCTATGAGTTTGGTTTGAACTGAGTATTACAGAGTAATGCCCCGTTCACACGGTCGGACTTTGTTCGGCCATTCCGACAACGAAATCCTAGGATTTTTTCCGACGGATGTTGGCTCAAACTTGTCTTGCATACACACAGTCACACAAAGTTGTTGGAAAATCCGGTCGTTCTAAACGCGGTGACATAAAACACGTACGTCGGGACTATAAACGGGGCAGTAGCCAATAGCTTTCATCCCTTTATTTATTCTGAGCATGCGTGGCACTTTGTCCGTCGGATTTGTGTACACACGATCGGAATTTCCGACAACGGATTTTGTTGTCGGAAAATTTTATATCCTGCTCTCAAACTTTGTGTGTCGGAAAATCCGATGGAAAATGTGTGATGGAGCCTACACACGGTCAGAATTTCCGACAACAAGGTCCTATCACACATTTTCCATCGAAAAATCCGACCGTGTGTACAGGGCATAATAGAATTTGGCTTGTCACTGATTCAGTAGACCATTTGGGATGGCTGTAATGGTCTTCACATGTGTTTTTAGAATCCCATTTTGCTATTTTACTCCCCCACACCCCCTTTTCTGAGAAAATACAGTTCGGCTGTAAAGATTGAAATGAAAAAAGTGGTGGTTACTAGTAAATCATTTGCAGACAGAGAATAAGTTCACCTTTTTGGTAACGTTACATGGTACACCTGTATTAATGTGATTTTGATTTGTAAAGATCACCTTGTAAAACAACCCATTCAGTTTAAAAGAGAAATGGGGGAAAAAAAAACATTTTTGTATAGATATAAAAATGCATTATAAATTTTTATTTATTTTTCCCTTTTTTATAAGTGATCACATTCCCTCTATTCTCAGCTACATAAAAGCTGGGGGGAGGAGAAGAAGCATACTGAGCTTCACAGTGAATGGCTGCGAAAGGAGGGGGGGTTGTGTCAGGACAAGTTTGATCATTGGAGGAAGGCACAGAGTTCCCAGCATAGCTAGAGAACTGACCACGGTGTGTTCTCCTGCTTAGTGGGGTTAGGTTTTAATAGGAAAGCAGAAGGACTGGCAGGAACACCAGGGATTTCACACAAAGGAAGCAATACAAGGAGAACTCAATACTTTTTCATACAAGTACATGGTGCAGCAGCCACATATCAGGAGTAAGAAATGTTGGGGTAACAAACGCTTTAAGGGTGTAACTTGTTATCAAAGAGCACCTGCCTGCACCCCTCTGATCCCCCCACTGTGATATCTTCTCCCATCACCCTCTGTCACAATTTACAAAGAGCGTGGCTATGTGGTGCTCTATTTACAGCGATTTGTGAGTGAATTAAATACAACTACCATCTGACACCGCAGCAGTCGGCTTGTAGTTAAGTGAACTGTGAGAGCACTGGTGAGCAGTCTAGTAGTTCATTGATCTTCCTTCCTGCTCTTTAGTACCGGGAGGTACGGGCAGACAGCCATACTGAGATTCTGCAGGAGCCTGACATTGCACCCGTTACCTGCTGATTGTGAGTGCACTCTGCTGCAGGCTTAAAAAAAAAATGCACATTCTTTTACCTGCAAAAACATTTGCATGTATTATGTTTTTAAAAAGGTAAACTTGACCTTTAAAGGCATTGGGAGAATTTAGTATCTTTATTACTTACTTGATTTCTAGCTAACTACTTGGAGGTGAATGGCAGACTTCTTACAGTGCTAGCACAGACATTTGCACATGCTTGCATATTTAAGCCTTCAAGGTGACTTTCGAGATGCTTATCCAACAGAGAACCTTTACATACATTTATGTAAACAGAATGTACATTTATGGTGAGTTGTCTTTTTGAATGACCAAAGTGATTACCACACACACCTTTTTGCTGCAGATTTTCCATTCGGAAACCCCCCCCCCCCCCCCCCTTTCCGAAAAAAAAAAAAGAAAACACCAAACAAATTATCACGAGTCCTATTATTTTAGACCTGCTCATCTATTTAGCACTGTGGTAGCTCCTCCGCCATTGAGCAATGATGACGAATAATTTGTGCTGTCCAAAAATATGACATTGGATGGCAAAGATCCTGAAATATGCAGTATGACCATGTTGCAAGTATGTGTGCCCAACAGCTGATACCTCTTTGCTGACAGAAGGAAGCAGAGTATCCCAAATTTTATTTTATTTTTTTTCAAAATTTTTTCTTTTTTAAGTATTAGGAGAAAGAGAGATATTGCACATCAATGCAAAGCAGGAGTTGTATTCATTTCCCATTCAGAATATTATTAAACAGGATTTATATAGCGCCTACAGTTTGCGCAGCCCTTTACAACATGAGAGCAATACAGTTACAATATAATTCAATACAGCAGAAATCGGTGGGCCCTATTCATTAGAGCTTACAAACTAAGAGGATAAAAAAGGAACCTGATGATTGCTGTACATAAAACAAAAATGTACCAGGGTGCAATTTAGCAAGACATTTAATTAAGCTAATAGTAAATATAGCAGGCAACTCGGAGTGCTCTTGATATAAATTCTTTATTGGCTACTTGTATAAAGACACACTATACCAAATGCTAACATTTGTGAGCGTATACAGCTTTCCTCATAGCATGCAAAGCAGGGAGAAAAGACAGACACATAGTAAAGTAAAAGCAGCACACATTACACTTGTTAGGCACATGGTTAAGCCTTTGATTTCCCCTAGATGTTATCCCTTCCCAGCCAGTTCTATGTGTACAGTATTGGCACTGATCACTGTATTAGTGTCACTATTGATGTCAGTGTCAGTTGGTGTACCTCCCAGCCAGCAGTAGCTAGCGACAAATTGCCTACCACACTATTGCAGTCCCCCTAAGTCCCTAAGTATGTGTGTGTGTGTGTGTGTGTATATGTGTGTGTATGTATGTATATATATATATATATATATACACACACATATACACACACACATATATGTATATATATATGTATGTGTGTGTGTGTGTATATATATATATATATATATATATATATATATATATATATATATATATATATATATATATATAAAATTTAGTTTGTGGACGATATAACTTTTGCACAAAACAATTATTATATACTTATTTGGATTCTTGCCAAAGACAACCGAATAAATAGTGTCCTAAATTTATGAAGAAATGCTGTGGGTTTTTTTTTTGGTTTTTTTTGTTTTTTGTTTTTTTTTTTATTTAAAATGTTCAGTTTTTGCTTTTTTTGTTTTTTTTTTTTTTTTTGTTTTGTTCTATATTTCAAAAAAAAACAGCGGTGACCAAATGCCACCAAAAGAAAGCTTGATTTGTGTGGAAAAAAAGTATAATGTCATTTGCTTACAGTGTTGCATTGCATGACTGAGCAATTGCCAGTTAAAGTAGCAAAGTGCCCAATAGCAAAAAAATGGCCTGGTCATGAAGGAGGTAAAGCCTTCCGGAGCTCAAGTGGTTAAAAAAACAATGCAAGTAAAGAATATTGATCTACGAAAACCCAGTGTACCTCCTTCCTGTTTGAGCTCCCAACTCAGTGCCTCTACTGAACTGTAATCCAAAGCAGTGTTATTATTCCTTGCCAGTTCTTCACTCTTACTCTTTAGCCCAGAGAACTGGGAAGAGGTGAAAACACTGCTTATGACTGCAGTGCAGCAGGGGCACTCTGTTGTCAGCACACAGGAAGTTTGGGTCACACTTTGTTTCTATTGGTATGGGGTTTTTCTGTACTTTCAGCCTTTTTAAAGAAACAGAATGGGGAAATGTGCTTCGCTTGCACAAATAAATTATATTATAGTTTTTTTTTTTTTTTTTTTTTCTTCTTTTTAACCACTTCAGCCCTGGCAGATTTTACCCCCTTCCTGACCAGAGCACTTTTTACAATTTGGCACCGTGTCCCTTTAACTGACAATTCACGGTCATACAATGCTGCACCCAAACGAAATTTGCGTCTTTTTTTTCACACAAATAGAGCTTTCTTTCCTTTGGTGGTATTTGATCACCTGTGCGGGTTTTTATTTTTTGCACTAATAAACAAAAAAAAGCGACAATTTTGAAGAAATAAAATTTTTTTTTTTGCTATAATATCCCCAAATAAGAAAAATAAATGTCCATCCGTTTAGGGCGATATATATTCTTCTACATATTTTTTGTAAAAAAAAAAAAAAAAAAAAATCGTAATAAGCGTATATTGATTGGTTTGTGCAAAAGTTATAGTGTCAACAAACTATAGGAAAGATTTATTTATGGCTATTGTTGTTGGTGTTGGGTTGTTTTTTTTTTTTTTTTTTTTTACTAGTAATGGCGGTGAGCTGTAATTTTTAACGGCATTGCGACGAACAGATCGGACACCTTTGACATTGATATTTATACAGCGATCAATGCTATAAAAATGCACTGATTACTGTGTAAATGTTACTGGCAGGGAAAGGGTTAACACTAGGGGGCAATCAAGGGGTTAAATGTGTTCCTTCAGTGTGTTCTAACTGTATGGGGATAGGACTGAGTAGGAGAGGAGACATATCGCTGTTCCTACTTACTAGTAATAAAGGACATGTCTCCTCTCCTCTGACAGCACAGGGATTTGTGTGTTTACACACACAAATCCCCGTGCTGGTGCTCGTGCATGCGATCGTGACCGCCGGCAACGCGCATTGGGTCCCCCGCCATTCAGCGGGGGGGGCGCTCTCTGGTGGCCGTAAAGGAGGACGTACCCATGCAGGATTTCATCCAGGAGAGCCATTCTGCCGCAGTATATCTGCATGAGCCGGTCAGGAACTGGTTAAAGTGGAGGTAATTCAAAGATTACTGCCAGCCCCTCTGTTTTTGTCGAGCCATAAATATTTTGTATACAATTATGCCTCTTAATACCTTATTTCAGATTGTTTCTGTTCAGCCACGTGACCTCTGGCCGCTCTCCTCCCCTGATCAAAGGGCTACAGCAGGACGTTGGCTGGGAGGTCGATTGGGGGAGGAGAGCGGCTGTAGGTCACGTGATATGAAATAAGGTATTTTGTGGCATCATTTTGTACAAACATTTACACTGTGTAGTATAGTTTGGTAGAACAGAGGGGCTGGCAGTAACCCTTCTTTGACTTTACTGCCAGCTACTAATAGTGGCAGGAGGGGAGGGGTTGGGAAGAGATTGCTCACACACAGTAGTTGACAGGCAGGGAGAGAGGGGGGAGAGAGAGGAGAGCAGTGGGATGATGGAGGCACGCAAACTGACTACGGTATCATGGATCAGCAGCCATGATTACCTTGGTCAGTTTACATAGGTTATCGCTTGCTGCAATAAAGTGCAGACATGCTGCACTTTTTTGCAACGCACCTGCCCAAGTCGCACTGCAATGTCAGACAGCGTGCCTCACGACATTACAGTGAATGAAGTGTGCATTTTGTACACTTCAAATAAAGCTGGTACAAAACAAAAAAGAACGGTGCAGTGTGCTGAATCGTGCACCACGCTGCTCCCTAGCCAGTCGGCAACACAGAGTGGCCGGAACATTGAAATACTCTGGCTGCTCTTCAATTTAACAGACGTTGTAGTGTGAATCGCCCCTTACTATATCACTAGATGCTTGTTAAGGGTAGTAAAAAATGTGTCCACATTTTGTATCTGTGTGTCATACATCACTAAAATGTCAGATCAGATCTTCATCTTGGTTCCCTGTTAAATGGCTTTACTGATTTTCTTGTTTCCAACATAGCGGGATCCTCCAGATGAAGAAATTCCTTTTTGCACTTTAAAGTCATTTCCAGCAATCATTGAGCACACAATTCAGTGGGCAAGAGACAAGGTATTCTTTATTTATTTTTTTAAATCTTGTTATTAAAGTATGTAAAGATGTAACACCGTTCCTAGAGGACCTAGCCTTGAAGTGGGGTACATTAGTTCCTCCCACCAATAGTATTATGTTTTATGAAGGGGGTAGATCCCCATATTTTCATGTGTGCTTTTTATACGTCCCAGGGTATATTCGGTAACAGAAAATTTGCTGATATTATTGGAAAATAATAATTGGATACTGTATAGAGGTGTAATACCATTGTTGGTTGGTGGGATTAGGCTAATTTTAAGTATGTTTCTATGGACAGGTTTTCCAGACATGCTTCCCAAGCTTTAGTGAATTTAGAAGTGCACTTTTTTATGTTTTATGTTTTTTTTTTTTTTTTTTTTTTTATACTTTTTTTTTTATACGTTTCTTTGTATAATGCTAGGGTGGTAATGATTCCTTCTTCTTTTTTTTTTTTTTTTTTTTTTTCAAAATCATATTGTGGGTGGATCAGCCTTCCTTGCATAACAAAGGTCATTCCGGAAAGTATCTTAGTGGGGGCACCTTTTCTATTTGATTTATTTTTTTAACTCCATAGGAATATTGCAATATTATATAACTACACCCTTGTCTAGCAACTCAATGATTCTTCTCTTTTAAAAGCTGCAATATTCTCCTGAGACCCAAAGGGAGCGATTTTACTAAAACTGGTGCACATAGAATCCGGTGCAGCTGTGCATAGTAACCAAACCGCTTCTAACTTCAGCTTGTTTAATCAAAGAAGAAGTACAGCCAAACCTCTTTTGGCTATACTTCTCCTGTGGATCACAGGAGAGCAGTTTGTTCTGCACTCCTGTGACCTTTTTTCAGCCGACAGCGGGCTGAAGCCTGCTGTGGGCTGACGTCATGGAGCCAGTCCAGGCTGGGGCAAGATCACAACCATATGGTCAGGATCCACCTGGCTCAGCCTCTTAGCGAGCCACTGAAGGCCTGAGCCAGCCAATCCTGCCCCCTCAGCAGTCTTTGATCGCTCAGTTCCCAGTTTTGTAGCCGGCGGGGGGTCAGATGCAGCATCCACCTAGGTAAGTAAGGTTGCAAAAAGAAAACCCATACTTCTCTTAAGCTTTTACAATAAAATCTAGAAGCTGATTGATTACTATGCACAGCTGCACCAGATTCTCTGTGTGCACCAGTTTTAGTAAATTTCCCCCCAAAAAGTTTTAATGCATATCCGTTTTACAGCTTGCCTAATTGGGTGCTTATAAATGCTATCATATCTGGAAGGAATTGAATAGTCACAGTTCAGCTATTGGAGGAGTTAAAAGCAGACATCCACTTTAGTAAAAAATTAAAACTCCACAAGCATCAGCTTTTAGCTTCTGTCTTTTTAACCTGATTTTTTTTTTTCTCTGATTAGTTTGAGAGTTCATTTTCACATAAGCCTTCATTGTACAACAAATTCTGGCAGACGCATGCATCTGTAGAAGATGTTCTACAGGTATGTACAGAAAATGGTATTTAGGTTGCCATAATCCTATCGAAATAATAAATTCTCAAGATGAAAAAGAGTATTGCTCTGCATTATATGAACTACAAAAATTGTAATGCCAAAATACAGTGCTCCCAATTGTTGGTACTGATAACCAAAATATGTCTACAGAATGTAACAGATGTGCAAGTACTTGAGTTTAGTGATATCCCTGTACAAAGGCAGATCACTAATGGAGACCTAAAATCAATGAATTTAGTGGTTGTTAAATAATACAATTAACAAATTTGAAATATTTATGTATTTTGTATTGTGTACTGGGGCATTGATTATATTAATGTCCATATTTTACAACAAGCTGCAACAATGCATGTAGATGAATTATTTATTTATTAATATGAGGACATAGGTTGCTTTATATATTTACATTATTTGGTTTTCCAGTATCCTAATGCATATATGTGCATGAAAAGGCTCATGTTTTTTATTTCAGTGCTGCTGCCAGTTCTATACTAATCCTTATTTTCTATTCTTTATTGCAGAGAATACGAAATGGCGAAAGCTTAGAAGGCTGCTTCCATATTGTTAAGCTACTGAGCAGGAAACCCAGGAATTGGTCTCACTGTGTACAATTAGCAAGGTTAAAGTTTGAAAAGTATTTTAATCACAAGGTTGGTGAACAAATAACAGTATATATGTTCAGTAAATTAGAGCCGATTATTATTTATTTTTTTTTTTTTTTGGTGTGTGTGTGTGTGTGTGTGTGTGTGTGTGTGTGTGTGTGTGTATATTTAATTTTATTTTCATTTGACCATCCTTTGAGTATACTCTTGAGTATACATACCCCTTGTAGCCTCCCTGGCGGTTTTCCCGAGTGTGGCATCTCAGGATCCTGGTGTGGTATACTTACCTTGTCCCCAGGATCCTGCGATGTTCCCCCGCTGTGTCTGCGGGCTCTGTCCTCCGCCCCGATGTCCTGTGTGCCGGGCTCCGTTCCCTGCGAGCATCGCAACCCACAGGGGCGGAGCCTGGCGGCAAATTCAAAAAAGCAAAAATTCATAACACATACAGTACACTGTAGTCTTAGAGTTTACAGTACTGTATGAAATCATTTTACATCCCTTTTGTCCGCAGTGCTTTGCCCAGTGCCCTGCATGCACTTTTATATTATATATACTGTTCTTTCTGCCTGGAAACTGGAGATTGTCCATAGCAACCAAAAAGTGTCCCTTTACGTCAAAAGTGGTTTTAGACCAGCTAGAAAACAGCGATAATAAATTGGAACGCTTGCAGAATTGAGCGATAGTGAATCGTGGGGAAATTTATTTTGATTATATAATTTTTTTATAATTATTATATTATAATTTATGATTTTGTGTTTCAAACTTCATCATACCTGGATATCTACTAGACTCTTGGTGGGCAAAGTTAAGTGTGTTATGGCTAAGAATTACAGGCCTACAATATAGAACGCCAAATTTCTATGCAAAATAATTGTACCGCTTTGAGACGCAAAAATCTGAAATCATACCGCCAGGGAGGTTAAAGCTCATAGTTATCTCTGAGATAATGGAGTTTTTTTATTTTTTTTAGGCTGTTTGTTTAAAATACAAAAACAATTTTTTCTACATCGATTTTAATAGTCCTTAATGCAGTTTGACGTTTTTCTGAAATTGGGTATGCTGATATGCACATACTTCATAGAAACATTATACCCTCCACGTCCGCATCCAGTAACATGTCTTTTCCAAATTAGCACTGAGGTATACCTTAAAAAAAAAAAAAAAAAAACAACAACTCAGTAGACCTGCAATTTAAATCGCTGTTTAACCTCTAGTGCTGATGGTAGTTGATTCTAGAACGAACACTATCTCCTACAAGGTTGTCCTGCAAAGAATCACATGGCCACGTCTCTGATGAAGCACCACCATTGCTACACATACCTATTTTGGGAAACACTGAATTATTCTTTTTAGATTTTGAATGTCATGTACTGCCTAGCTTTTAAAATGAGAGTGTGTGTGTGTGTGTGTGTGTGTGTGTGTGTGTGTATATGTATGTATGTATTATACCCTATTGTGTCTCGTATGAAAATTGATTTTTATTATATGGCTTTGACTTCTTGTGTTTGTGTGGGTATTGTAACCCTTATGTATATTTGATCAAGGATCTCACTTTATTTTTATTTATTTATTTTTTTTTTAATCCTAGGCTCAGCAACTATTGCATTCATTCCCTCTGGATACACGGTTAAAAGATGGAAGTAAGTAGTGGAAATAGGAACAGTGACACTATGGACACATTTCTTTCTTCTTATTTTTTTTTCCTTTTTGTGGCGTTTTTGTTTTGCTTGCCAAAAATCTGGAGATTGAAGTGGGGGATGTGGCTAATCCTTCTTCTAATGATAATGAACTTTAATAATTGCAGAAGTAATGATGATACCATTTAATAACTTGTCTCTTGCTATCAGTTGAGCAACATGTCTACTTCTCCTTTTTTAAATATGTTTTTGCTAAAACTACAATTGAATTATACATTTTTTGAGCTGTTTAAATGGGTTTTGAAAAGTGTGCCTATAGGTGGTGAGTGCAAGTCTGTAGGTTTACAATATATCAGTATTAAAGTGGTTGTAAAGGCTGAAGGTTTTTTACCTTCATACATTCTATGCATGAAGGTTAAAAACCTTTTGTGCAGCTCCCCCCTCAGCCCCCCTATTGCCCACCTAATGCCCGATCTTGATCCAGCGATATGCATGACACCCGAGGCTCTCCCACCTGATTGGCTGAGATTGCACCATTGGCTCCCGCTGCTGTCAATCTCAGCCAGAGGGGCGGCGCTGAGCCGCGCTCTGTGTCCTTATGGACACAGAGAGCCGGCTCGGGAGCGAGCACACACACGAGTGCCCCCACAGCAAGCAGTTTGCTATGGGGGCACTCGGTGGGGGGGGGGTGGGACCCGAGAGGAGGAGGATCGGGGCTGCTCTGTGCAAAGCCATTGCACAGAGTAGGTAAGTATAACATATTTTTTCTTTAATAAAAATGTTACCTTTAAAATCACTTTAAGTCACTTTGGAATATAAATGGTGTTCTAGTAGTACATGGTAATTATAATAACATTTGTGGATGTCTTTTATACTTTTGCTTATTCAGGTTTATTTTGGCAATCTCCGAAGCGGCCCCCTACTCCAGTACAGTTTGATATAACAGACCCATTGTAAGTACAGGATTTCTGCTATTAATGGTTTCCACACTGTAACAATAGGGGGTATACTTTAAAATGATCAATGTGACATTTGCCAAACATTCATTGAATGTTTATCTTCCTGTTACAAGTCTTTTTACATTACAGTGATTTGATTTACTTGTACTAGTGATTGTGACATTCACGGCTTTACAAAGATGCCCTTATGTATTCATATTAAGATAGTAGTCCTAAATATATATGTGTTCTTATGCCGCTTGTCTCTTATTTTTAGACATGTCAGCTTTATAATTAGCGCTGCCAAACTGTTTTCAGAAGTTCATGAAATCCAGCTCAGTGAAAAGGTAAGTATATAGAATTAAGTAAGAATGCTTTTTACTGCAAGGTAGAATTGGACATCCAGTAACTACTGGGTTAGGTAAAGCCAGTATATAACCTATAAGAAATTATACACACAAATAGCTAGATCAGAGTTTAATTTAGGGTTGGGGGTCAAGGTTTAGGGTCATGTTCAAAGTAAAAATCTCAGTCAGTGTATTTTAGGTAAAAATAAAAAAAATAAAATAAAAAAAGCATTTTTTTTATTTGGTGTCTGGTGTGTTTTTAGGGTAGGATGAAAAAGAAAAATGTACACTATTTCTGGGCCCTATAAAGGGTACAGAAAACAAATGATCTATATGAATGTGGTATCACTGTGATCATCAGAAGTAGTAGAATTTATTTTGGGTTGTTCTTTGGTGGTAGATTTTGGTAATAGCAAGAAATATACAGCTACGTTTTTAATTTTTTACTATTTTGTGCCAGCTTTCTTTTGATAATTAAAAGCGAAATATCCATTATAATTTACCAACAAATGAAAGCCCAATTTTATCCTGAAAAGATTAAGATCTAATTCACCTGAATATACTAAGTAGTTTATTATATGTACAGTACACTTTTAGTAAAACATGTCAAAGTTGCAAAACTGTGTTCAGGCATTAGGATTTGTTTTTTCAAAACCAAAAGGTATATACTGCGCTATCCCATAAAGTGTTCAAAAAACAAAGGTCATGTGTCTAAACCCTAAATTATTATAGCTGCTGCAACCCTAAATGTGAGACAACCTCCATTCCGAAATACTATACCAAGAAGGGCTGCGCTGCTGTGATTAAGTGAATGTGGTCGTAAACCATTTATATGACCATAACATATACACCTATATATGATATAAAACTAATAATGGTATTTGGAAAAGGGATGATGATAGCTAGAACACACATTAGTAACCACAAATATGTGACATATAAGATTACTTCTTATGTATATATGCAATCAAACATCAGGTATGTTGAACAAGGTCCACACAAAAATGTTCCTTTGCTGGAAAAGTCTTTCACCAGTGGAGAATGAAAAAACATTAATAATATTGGTATAAAGTAAAACAACACTCTTCTGCTGATGTGAAGCATGCACTGTTGTCACCCTGAAGGATGTGATGATAGGGAAATTCCTCCACCAAACAAAACGATCTGCCCCTTACCAGATCTTTTGATCTCTTGTTTAAGGAGATCGCATGTGCAGGTGGCTGTGTCCCCCAGCCACTGGGTCTCTATCAATATTATGGCTCCAAGGGTCACCTCTCAGGGGGTCCGCTAGATGGTAGACTGGCACTCAGATCCCTTTCAGGAGCCGCTGTAAAGATGTTTGTGCGAAGTGGGGGCGGAGTCTAACACCACGCTCTCTCACTCATCGCGTCCCTGGTTGCTAGGAGACCAGACAGTTCCATTCACTGTCTATGGCTGGCATCGGCGCCGGTGGGTGGGAGAGAGAGCGCAGCCACAGACAGGGCAGTGTGACCCGGGCGGCTGCTGCAGGACATTGGCCACTCCAGTGGCTGGGGGACACAGCCACCTGCACATGCGATCTCCTTAAACAAGAGATCAAAAGATCTGGTAAGGGGCAGATCGTTTTGTTTGGTGGAGGAATTTCCCTATCATGTGTTGTTTTACTTTATACCAATATTAATAATGTTTTTTCATTCTCCACTGGTGAAAGACTTTTCCAGCAAAGGAACATTTTTGTGTGGACCTTGTTCAACATACCTGATGTTTGATTGCATATATACATAAGAAGTAATCTTATATGTCACATATTTGTGGTTACTAATGTGTGTTCTAGCTATCATCATCCCTTTTCCAAATACCATTAATAGTTTTATATCATATATAGGTGTATATGTTATGGTCATATAAATGGTTTACGACCACATTCACTTAATCACAGCAGCGCAGCCCTTCTTGGTATAGTATTAGGATTTGTTTTACCTTCATCATGAAGGGGTTGGACTTGGTGCCCTGAACTTAGTTTAGATTTTCTGACATTTTAGGATAGCTGTTGTCCGCACAGTTTGTCATATACATGGGAAAGAAAGTTTGTTACAATTCATAATCAATTACTTCTTCTTCTCCTCCTTTTTTTTTTTTTTTTTCTTTCTACTGGCAGGATTTGACACATGATGTCATCCAGAACATTATAGCAGGGATGACCATCAAAGATTTCACACCTTCCAACAAGGTATGTATGTTAATTTTTCCCTGTAAGACCAAATCAGAAAAAAGGTGGACCGAGCTAATCTAATTTGTAAAACCATTTTCTTTCTATTGCGGTTATGCTGCTGCCTACCGGAAAATTGGACATTGGCAAATTAAGAAAAAAAAAAACTCTAAGCCAGCCCAAGATAACTCCTCCTACTACCAACATGTCTTAGTTTTTTTTTTTTCTAGTGTCCTAGGAAGATGGATGTCTCTTCTTCAGCTATGTAAAGATAACCTAACCTATTTTTATTAGCACCAATTCTTATAGTTCTTATTCTTCAAAATGTTTTCCTTAGGCCCTTTTCACACTTGTGCAACTTGTCCTGCGAATTGGGACTGCACCATTCATATCTGTGCGACTTCAAGGTAGTGCCGGAATACTTTGGTCCGACTTAGATGCGAGATTACACAGGTATTACTTCAAATCGCATCAAAGTCACAGCAAAGTGGTGTGACTGTCAGGTCGCACAAGTGTGACAGGTGCCTTAATCAAGACCCTTCTCTACATTGCTGTTTGAGCTTATCTTTTTGATTGTAGCCATCCTATGCAGCAGTTCTCAAGCTGTCTTTTTAAAGTGTCCTGGCCAGACCTTGTTGGACTGCACAGTGTGGGGATAACTTGGAAGTGATCTTTGGGCATTGGGTTCCACATAAGGAGCTTTGCAGGTTCAGAGCTGCTGGCAATGCTTGCACTGTTTTTGATGACTCACTCCATGAGTAGGCCAATCAGGGTGGGCATCGGGAGTCATCTCCTTTTTACATTGGTCACTTGGCACCCTTAAATTTCCCACTTCCTGCTGATTTTCTGTGTGGAGGGTATTAATGTTGTGGAATGGAGCGCCGACATCCTCCACTAGGTAGAGTGTTGAATGCGGGTGCCAAGTGGAAAGACTGTCTTCGGTCACCTCTGGCCATCCGACTCTTATGTTACCAGTTGTTTGTGGTTCGTGAATACCTAGGGCTCAGGGTGCCAGGCAAGGCCTTATCACCATGCAGGTGCAACATGGCTGATTCTAGACAAAAGGGGGCAGTCCCACTGTAACAGGTGTCCCAGTTCACACTCTAAGAACCACTCTGGGACTGCTTGCAGCATGCCTACTGATGGTGCCAATGTCTGCAGTCTTTTCCATCAGTCCTCTTTAGCGTCGGTCAGGTGAGGCCTGTTCCTCTGCCTTTTTGGCTATGTTTTCACTTCAGTCATTTAAGATTGTGGCCCAAATTACCTAGTCATTTACCAATTCTGACCATGGAGGCCACAAACACATGCTTCCATTCCTACTTACATTGCGTTTGTATCTGTATCTGATTGCCATCACCTTCTTCCCTAGGGAGACTTTCTGGCTTCTGTGGACATCAGACGTGTACGTGCTTTACCCCATCTTCCCAGTGCATCAACATTTCTAACACTTTTCTGTAGTGCCCCTGCACTACCAGCTTGTGGCTCCACCTTTTGGCCTATAATCTGCACATCAGGTGTTGAGTTCACAAGTAGTGGCCCCAGTACTAGCCCTGCTGAACACTCATTGCATCCCCATTGTCGGGTACTTAGATGATTTCCTGTTGAGTGTACAGTTCCTCGGTCTCTGGTGGACAACTTGGCTCTGACGGTCCAGACATTATAGCAGTTCAGGTGGATCCTGAACATTCAGAAATCAGCCCTGGCTCATCCTTTGTAGTATCTGGACACAGACCCTGGCCTGAGCTATGTCCAATGACTTTCTCCCACAGGAGAAACGTTAGTCTCATCGATCCCAGATTCAAGGTCTCCAGTCACGTGACTCAAGGATCTTCTAACTCCCCGCCTTTTATATGAGAGCCCTTGGGCCTGAGAGTTAGGAGGAATTTTTTATTTTTTTTTTTCCCCTGATTTGAATGAGGTAAACTGAACAAACAAAAGAAAAACCTTCATCAAATGATTGCAAGGACTCCTTTTAAATCACCTTTTGGCTTAACTAAAACAGCATTATTTTGAAATGGTACTCTTAATAACACACACACAGTCTTTGATTTTGAAAACATGTTTACAGTTCGAATTCGACTGGGATTCGATGTAAAATTCAGTTCAAATTTCGGGAATTCAGACAAATTTTGTTTCGTTATTCGGAAAGTTCGGTAAACTTTGTTTATACCGTGTAATTCAGATAAATCCGAATCTCCGAACAATCAAAAATTCAGAATAGTGATATAAAAAGGAAACTGCGCTGGCCCAAAAATAAAAATGTGTAAACAATATAACGGTTAGCAGCTAACACACAGACAAACCAAGTCACAACAGATATATATAAAATAAGTGCAGCGCTAAACCATAACCGAAAAACATGTAAATACCAAACAATAACACAAGTGAACTGTGCGTAGTGTAATAACTGGCAATAAGGTGGATCAGCACATATAATATAGTAACTAATAATGAAGTGAATCAACACAGAAACCACTGAAGTAAGTATAAATGTCTATAATATCATATGCTAAACTCTGTAACCAGAGTCCATGAATAAAGATGAAAGCAGTCTTCTCAGACAGTGGGAGTGCTTAAACACGGGATGTTGGCTTGAAACTGAACTGCACGGCAACCACAGGTAATGCGTCATAAACATCTAAGGTTGGACACTCTTACCGGATGTTGTGGGGCATATCTGCCATATAGCAGTACGTCTGTCAGAGCCTGTGGAGGTAGCCTCCCGTGAAATCCAACAAGTTATCCCTTCGGTCCGGGACAAACCCTGCCTATCCGAGATCGGGACCGAAGGGATAACTTGTTGGATTTCACGGGAGGCTACCTCCACAGGCTACAACTACCTCAGGCTTACAATGTGTGCTGTTATACACATAACGGTTATCTCCTTCTTTTTTTTTTTTTTTTTTTTTTTTTTTTTTACATAGCTGTAAAATATTCAAAAATATCTTGATGTGCAGTAACAGAACAGCCAATTTAGGCCTCATGTACACTGCAATTGATAAATGGACATTTAGGAGCAGTTGGACGTTTTTGTTTTGTTTTTTTTTTGTTTTTTTTGTTTTTTTTTTCAGCAGCCCCTGAACTCTCCTCTGTTATCTTATCTGTCCATGTACACTGATTAGTTTACAGTAGTTTAAGAGGCAGTTGTGTTTAGTGGCAAAAAATTGCGTTCAGGACGGAAATGTACTGCCATTTCAAACGCCAAATTCTTGTAACTGCTTGTAAACTCATGTAAAAGCTGTAACCTGAGTTTAAGCAAGTTTTCGTTTTTATAAGCATTCTTAAAGAGGAACATGTGAGATATTGGAAAAACACAATTTTCACCACATGCTGTTGCCTGTAAGGGGGGGAGAGTCAGATGGGGGGGGGGGGGGGGAGGCAGGCAGGGAGGGGGAGAGGGGCAGGGAGGGAGAGAGAAAAAGAGGCAGGCTGAGAGGGCGAGAGAGGGGGGGTTAGGGAGGGGGGAGAGGGGGATTGGAGAGGGTTAGAGATAAAGAGAGAGGATTAGAGAGGGGGAGAAAGAGGGGGGATTAGATAGGGAGAGAGAGGGTATTAGAGAGGGAGAGAGAGGGGATTAGGGAGGGGGAGAGAGAGAGGGGGGATTGGAGAGGAGATTAGAGAGAGCGAGAGGATTGGAGAGGGGGAGAGAGAAAGAGAGGGGGGATTAGAGAGGGAGAGAGAGAGAGGATTAGAGAGGGAGAGGCAGGCAGAGAGAGAATACATAGTTAAAGCACACCGCTCTCTCTTCTCTCACAAAATGGCTGAAATAGTTAATAATTTACATGTTTTTCATGCATTGTGGACATTTGGGAGGGTCTCCTGAGGTTATGTTTAAAAAATGCTTCTAACCTCAACTGCTGATAACTGCTGTTAAATGGATGTTTTTCACTGTCATTTACCAGCCGTCAATTGCCAGCATTCAGAGGAGTTTTTCAACTGCCCATGTACATGAGGCCTTATAATTCATGTGTACACAAAGTATGCATTAACTTTGTTGCAGTCTCAAAAATTGCCTTGGGCTGTTCATTTTTCAATTTTATCAAAGTGTTAACATTGCACTTAGAATAGAAGTCCTTTTTTTATTTATTTATTTTTTTTGTTCTTAGGTTGTTGAAACAGATGAAACTGCAAAAAAGCCTGATCAGATCCAAATAAGTAGTGAAGATGAGAGGATTGCAGTTCTACAACTTGAAAGGGTCCTTGCAGAAGACCGGGCATCAAAAGGTAATTTCTACTTTTGAATCTTTGTGTGGAAGAAAAGGAATGTTTAGGCACTAGAGATGACTAAGGTGTGCCCCCTTCTTGCCACTGGAAGGCATGCTGCACAACTAAAGGCTAAACTTCGTAGACTTGTTTCCCTCTTGGCTTAGATACACCCATGTTCCATCATAGCAAATGTATACTTTCAGTATTGAGAACTGAATATATGTTAAGGAGCATAATAACTCAATCCCTGCTAGTAAAACACAACTCTATTATATGTGTCCATTTATAAACCATTTTTTTTACTTTGCACGCTTGGTTGGCCTTTATCTAATAGCTGGATATCTCTACAAACATTATGTTTTGCATGCATACTAACAAAAACGAACATGTGTTGTGATAATCCAAAGTGCTTTATCAGTATGCACTGCCAGCTGCAATTGCTGCAATTTTCAGAAACGCTAGACAACAGAGATAAATGGCGCAAGAACACACATCAAACATGAATAATAGAAAATAATATACGTGAACATAAAAACAAATCCAGGATAAAAGGGGCGGTGTGACTAAATCTCCTGAATATGCAAAATCAAAACTGTAAAGGTATATATATATATATATATATATATATATATATATATATATATATATATATATATATATAAACTCAGCCAAACGTCCAGAGAGAGACAAAAATAATAGTCAATGAAAAAATATAAAATCAATGAAAAAATTAGTTCAAAGGAATCTGATACTGTGCACCAGCAGCAGCTTACTTGAGAGTGGAAGCAAACAGCTCTGAAAGATAATGTAAAAGAAGGCAAGAAGCG
Source organism: Aquarana catesbeiana (assembly GCF_042186555.1). NCBI lineage: Eukaryota > Metazoa > Chordata > Amphibia > Anura > Ranidae > Aquarana > Aquarana catesbeiana. The sequence goes on along the minus strand of NC_133324.1, from coordinate 580,422,258 downwards.
CCAATCTAAGTGCAGTATCATAAAGACTTTAATTTAAAATATATAAAAACAGCCAAATGGCTACTTACAAGGACAGGATAAATACAGGCAAGGATAAATACATCCCTGGACCCATTATATGTCCTTGCCTGTATTTATCCTGTCCTTGTGAGTAGCCATTTGGCTGTTGTTTTTATATATTTTAAATTAAAGTCTTTATGATACTGCACTTAGATTGGCGCTTCTTGCCTTCTTTTACATTTTCAGAAACGCCCTCTCTGTTTTTTTGGGTTTGCCGTGGAAATGTTGATGGAATGAGTTTCATATTTCATATATGATGTAATTGACGCTGCTTCCAGGAGCAGGACAGACTGTGAAACTGCAAATGGCACTTGGTGTGTTGGAAATTCACAATAATGAGGTTTTCTTCTTCTGCTTTTTGGTCTGCATAAACCCGTCAGGATTTTAACGTGCAGCTATAGATGAGTTCAAATCATGTTCAGTTATGATTAAATATCACAAAAAACTGCAAAGACACCTTTGCTGCACAAATTTACAATCGATATTGAGATGGTCTTAAAGTGGTTCTAATGCCTAATCATGTTTTACCTTTTAATGCATTCCTTGCATTAAGGTAAAAAATGTTTAGGCATCATTTGTGCTAACCCCTCCCCCCCCCCCCCCTTTTTTTTTTTGCCTGAGCCGCCCTCGTTCGATTCAGTGCTGTGCATGTCTGCAGCTTTTCTTACTTACGGGTCTCACTGGCTTTGCTGGTGGAGCACGGGGAGCCGTTGCTGTCAATCAAAGCCAGTCATGAGGGAGCAGGGTCTGGATCTGTTTCAATGGATGCAGCAGGCGGGCTCGGGAACAAGCATGCACAAGTGGCTTCCCATGGGGCACTGGACATGGAGGAGGAGGCAGGAATGCTGGCGGAGGACCCCAGAAGAGAAGATTCAAGGTCGCTCTGTGCAATTCCTATGCACAGAGCAGGTAAGTATAAACATGTTTTGTTTGAAAAAAAATTCCTTTATAATCACTTTTTGATTGCTTTTCATGTGCAACACTAGCCATAACAAGTAATCATACATAGGTTCTTTTATAAGTTTAAGTATTCTTATTTCTACCAAATGATAATGACTCTTGACATATGCAACCCAGTGGTTATTGATTTATGGACTTTAGGGGGCCTCATATGTGCCCCTTGACATCTCCAAAGGGCTGCACATAATGTTCAATATATGTAATGCTTGAGGGCTGTCCAGACTGCAGACCCAATATAGGAAATGATAGTCCGAGACTGCGGACATGCTACATTTGTGGTTCGAGACAGTTCAAAATTGGAGATGTTTTACATAAAGCTAGTAGACATAGCTGCTATTACTCCTAATCAACGTTTTCAGTACAGACTGCTGAGGTCCAAGGGCCGCACATCACATGCCAAAGGGCCGCAGGTTGGGCACTAGGGATGTAATGACATATAATCACACACATAGGTTGGACTTGTGTCTTTTTTCGACCTCACCTACTATGTACATTAACTATGTAACCCCCTTATTTTTCCTAATTAAACCTAATAACACTTCTCTCCAATAGGACACAGACCATAACACTATTTACCAAAGAAACATTTGAAAATACCTTTGTCACTTTTTGTACCAGATGTCTATATATATTTAAAACAGGCCTTGCACTGCATGCAAGGTCTGCTTATTTAGTAATGGCCCCTTACCCCTTTGCTAAAATGCTGCACAAACTGAAAAAATCTGGGTGAAAAAGATTAGTTAATATACTTACTTTTTTAAAGGCCAATAGCCAAAATGTAAAAGTTGCTCTGGAGTATACCTGTTAAAGTCCACATAAGACCATATAATTTTACTTCACAAAATGTAGTATTATTCATAATAATTATATAATAATAATAATCACCACCAGTGATTTGTTGGAAACTGGTGGTTTCTTTTTAGTCCTTACTATGACATAGTATAGGCTTGCTTGTTCCTAGCAAAAATGTGTTGTTGACTTTTGTTGAGCATAAGTGCAGCAATTATTGAACTCTACTGATAGAGGGTGTTGTTAATTGGTTGTTCTGTTTACTTCTCAATTGTTTTGTTTTTTTCTCTGCTAGATGACCTCCATATGAAGCTGATATCATTTGAGAAAGATGACGACAGCAATGAACATATCAACTTCATCACAGCAGCTTCCAACCTGAGAGCCAAAATGTATAATATTGAGCCAGCTGACCGACTGAAGACCAAGCGTATTGCCGGAAAGATAATCCCCGCTATTGCTACAGCCACAGCTGCTGTCTCTGGCCTGGTAAGTGGTAATATGCTTGTAACCCAACATGAAAGACTATTGGAACTTTTACGGGTTCTATAAAAGCAAAGAAAAAAAACTGTACGTCCCAATAGCCACCATACAGACAGTAGGTGGGAAGTTTGAGGTGTTGGTGCAGGCCGACTCAAGAATGATCTTTTTAATTGTACATCACAGAACACGGGGCTTCTTCATGTTCAGGACTACTTGGGTTATGCTGTCGCTCTTCAGATGAATGGATTGGCAAAAAAAGGCAGTTTTCCAGGCATAATCCCTCCTAGCTCATCAAGACTCAATTTTAGCTAATGTTCTTGATGGATGCATCTATGAAGTTTCCTTTACAGGGTACTTTTGCCCGCAGTCTTCTGTTGCCTATTCTATACACTTTTGCTTGGGGAAGGGAAGGGCCTGATCTGTATTGTTCCCTACAGCTCTGGGGCCCAGAGTGAGAAGTACCCAGATATCACTATGGAAGATCTTGGGCAACAGGGATGACCTGTAAGGTTGCCATTTGGTGCTGGACTCTGCAGGCAGTGATTAACAGGGCATTTTGTATCCAGACCTTATTAGCAGGGTGTTGTACAGGTCCAGGGATGTGATTTCTTGCAGGGAAGTTGTGTCCCTAAATGCTTTTGGGACATGCCCACCATGATAGATGATGTTTGACCTTTATATGGCCCTGCAGCCAGAGTTGCAGTGTCCCTACCAGTGATGTAACTGTGGTGATCCCCAGAGTGCTCCCAGTGTGCAGGCTGGTGCTTAGTATACTGTTTGTTGGATGGGTGTACTGTGTGGATGATGGAGCTCTATACTGCTGTAGTGGTGTTTGGGAAAGGTGGGATCATGCACATGCAGCTGTCTGACATAAGGCCACACGTGTGGGTGTCCTCTTGAGTCTGGTCTGTTGGGACACGCGTATACTGATCGTGTCTTAAAAGAGCCTCTTCTCCTGCAGCAGTCACATGTTAAATTTACCATACAGGTACATCGGCTGATAAGAGTCCACAAGTACTGTTGGAGCACCAAAATGCAGGGGTTTTTGCGCCACCATCGGGTGTCTTGGTTCTTGCCAGATGCTCCTCTCAGCTGGAAGACCACTCCCATGTTGTACAGATCTAGTACGTCAGCAAGCCATGGCACTGTGCAGACAGATAGGTAGGGGAAAGGATAATGGGGTGGGCTCCCAAACCCTTCTGGTAGGTAGGACCCCCTGCATAGTCTGCCCTGCAACCATAAGGGTCTATTTAGTTCTGAATCCCTGACCTTATCTGGTATTTCCACTGCTTGAGGGGCACTTTCATCCAATTTCTTTGTATCTAGAAAGGGGCCATTTCTGGTGCATGTAAATAGCTGTCAGGGGTTCTCAATCGGTTAAAACTCTTAGAATAATGCAAGCATGGGTACTCACCTCACAACCCCCCCCCCCCCCCCCCCCCTTTTGCAGGAGGATGAGGTGTTGGAGGAACATCTTTTGAACAAGTATGGGGGGAAAGTGGAAGCCATAAAGGCCAGTGAGGATTGGGGAACCTCACTGGGGATGTCTCAGTCGCAAAAAGACCATGGTGGGCTTTCTGGCCTATGTGGTATACACAAATTCGAAGTTGCTGCTTCCAGAGTCTTCTTTTTCCCAACAGTCACTAGGTTTGGGTTCTGGCGACTGCCTAAGAACCCCAAATCTTTTCCTGTCCATCCTCATTTGCAGGAATTGATGTATGATTGGGCTCAACCAAAGATGGTGTTCTTTCCACCCGAACCGATTTGCTTAGCATAACCCTATGGAGGATGAATTCTACAAAAAGGGGGTTCTTCACCTGCTGACCCAGCCAGCCATTTCCTACTAATGGTCCTGGTCTTCCAAGACACTACAGATAAGGGGTTTGAGGCCCTCTTTTTAAGGCATCCTTTTTTTCTGGTTGGGGCAACACTGCAGCCGGCATTAACTTCAGTTGACGTTGACCAAGCCCTTAAAATTTGAGCAAAGCATATGCTTCGTTCCAGAGAAGGGGACCCAGGGAAAGCTGCCATATGGCAGTACCTGGGGGTTTTCCTGTTGTTTTGCGTTTCTCAGATTGTCATGCAGAACTCCATCTGTCCAGATTAGGCACCATGTCTGTCCATGAAGAGGATCCTGTGCCTCATGTGCTAGTCAGCAGAACTTTGCTTAAATGCCTTCATTCAGAAGGTGACTGTGGGTATAGGCATACTATCTCCTAGAAGAAGGCAAAAATAGGTAAAAAAAAAACGCGCCAAGAAGCACCCCCTTCATAAGGAGCAGGCCAATACCTTCAAACAGAGGCTTACCACGCAGTTTCTTAAGAAGAACTGGACCACTGGGTCTGGAAACCAGTCCTCTTCCCAGAGAGACGAATGGTTCTGGGATTGTTGAGATCATAGGGTATTCTCATAGTGGGGTACCTGGATGACCTACTTCTCACCCTCATACCTTGGCATCAAATGTTCGTCAAACAGTGTAAGTCCTGGAAAAATTCTGTTGGGTACAGAACCTTCAGAAGTCGGCCTTGGTTCTGAAACAGCTTCTGCAGTATTTGAGCTTAGTCCTGGCCCTACTCTCTTTTGCAGGTTCATTTGCCCAGTTTCACTCCATGGCATTACAACTAAATATCCGATAAGTGTGGGAGAAAGATCAACAGTCCTTTTATTTACCCATTCAAATGACTCCCAAGACCAGATCACTGCTGGAATGCCTATGCTGGATGCTAAAAAAAATCTTTCCTTTCGATGACTTTGAAGGATGTAACTTGCTAGGCTGGGGAGACGTTCTGGAGAACTGCTTGGTTCAGGGAGCATGGTTGTCAAAAGAGGTTGCCGATCAATATTCTGGAACTTTGAGCAATTCATCTGCCTCTTCAGCATTGGTCTGGCTGTCTTCAGGGTCTTCTTATTAGGATGCAGTCAGACAATGTCACAACCGTGGCATACGTCAAACATCAAGCAGGGACAAGAAGATGTGCTGCTCAAGAGAACGTTGACCTGATCTTGACCTAGGCAGAGCTTTGTTACAGCTCTCTCTCGCATACACATTCCCAGTGTCAGGCAGCCTTTCTCAGCCATCAACTGCCAAATCCAAGCAAGTGGGCACTTTACTCAGAGGTTTTCCCAGTGATTTGTGCGTGGTGGGGGACATGGGATATTTTTTAAGGTGTCCAGATTCAGCAACAAGCTGATTAGGTTTGCGCCAAACAGACGTGTATCAAGAAATCAGTTGGCTGTGCGCAAGATCAAAAGCAGGTCTTAGAGATCGAGGAAAATCAAAATGCAGCGCGCTTCGCGGAGGCGAAATGTGGGCATGATTTAAATTGTGCTAAACATTGGGTGTGGCTTAAAGGAATTGTGGTTAGTCTGAAATGAATTTCATAGTGCAGAATGTGGTAAGGTTGTATAGGGAATGTGTGGAGTGTACGGTGGTGGGTAATATGTGCAGGACAGGGCGGGGCATGTATAGCAGTGGGTGGCATGTGCAGGGAGAGGAGTGCAGAGTGTATAGCGGTTGAGCAGTATGTGCAGGCAGAGGGATACGGAATGTATGGCGGTGGGTAGTTTGTGCAGGGAGAGGAGTGTCCCAGTCCTGACGCTCTAAGGCAGCTGCCTAAACAGCCTTATGCTGCCACTGGCCCTGTACATATATGTATGTGTCTATGTATTGGCGTGTGTGTGTTTGTATGTGTGTTTGTGTGATCCCCAAAAGGTGTGATGTGTCTTGGTGTGTGTGTGTGTGGGCACATGGAAAAGTGTGTATGTGGCTGAGTGATGGACAGAGCGGTCGTGTGTCCCTGTGCAGATCATAATGCGGGCAGACAGACAGATACTCCTCATTAATGGACTCGCGGGATCCCCGCACTTCTTGTGCAGACAGATCCTCTCCCATCCCTGCACTCCTCACAGATGTCACCACCTGCACCCTGAGGCTGAGCAGCCTCTACACTGCTGAGGTGAAAACATAAGACGAGTTTGGGTGCGGGGCTGCCCCTGTCAGTCAACCCGGCAGCCCCCGGCTCATTGGTCTCTGGACTAACCAGAGGGCAGAGGGACAGGTGGGGGTCAGCGTCACAGGAGGTGGACAGAGGGACAGGTGGGGGACAGCTTCACAGGAGGGGGTAGTGTTCAAGAACATAGGAGAACCTCTCCAGCATCAGGTCATCAGGCAGAGATGGGTGGTGGGGCTCGTGCAGTACCAGTTAGGGGGTTGAGCGTGGGGGGTAAAGAGGTGCTCATAAGCTGGGGGGTACGAGGGCACCACAGGGATGTGGTGGTCAGGAGGCAGAGGGTTTGGAGCAGGTGTCCAGCTGCTCCACTCCTTCTGCCGATCTTCTCCCAGCCCGACTGAGATGTGACATGCCAGAGAGAGCTGAGCCACAAGAGCCATCCTGCCACTTCAAAGAATGTCCTGTGCCCCCTGCTCACCTCCCTCCTCCCTGCTGCCTCCTATCTGACCCCCACTCCGTCCAGGCGGCAGGGCACTCTGCATGGTTCACCAGCCATCCACCTACGGGCTGGGGTCCCCGCTGTTTAAATGAGGAGCGTTTCTCATTAGTGAGGGAGCGCCCCGCTCCTACCTTCTCTCTGGGACCAGCCTCCCCCCCTGCTCGCTGTGCCATTGGTTGGGTGTGCATGGGATCCCGCTACACAGGTGAAGGTGCATGTTTACTGCTCCCCCATCTTGGCATCCATGGGTGTAGTGTGTGTCAGAGCACAGTGCCCCCACCCCCCTTGGGGCCCATGTGAAATGAACACGTTGCAGCCATGGATGATACGCCACTGGTCCCAGCCCAGGGATCCTCAAACTTGTGGTGGATGCCCCGATACCTCTATGGTGTCAGTTCTCCCTGATCTATGTCTTTCCTCTGCTGCAGCTTCTTCCTCACTTGTTATGCAGGATAAAGGTGGAGGGCATTCTGGTGATTTTGATCACACCAACTTGGCCAAGGTGAATGTGGTATGCAGACATCGTAAATCTCGTGGCAGACAAGCCATGGGCTCTTCCAGATCAGCCAGACCTGTGGTCCAATCCTCCATCCTGATTTACGATTGCTAGCTTTGACAGCTTGGAAGTTGAAGCCCACGCCCTGAGGTACAGGGATATTTGACTAAAGCGACATGTGGTTAAGCTGCAGCTGACCTTATGTTAGTGTTTGTTGTAATTGTAACATCTTATTTTAAAATCTGTACTGATCTATTGTTCTTTGTTAAATTAATTAATTCACAAGAAAGTATTATTACTCAGGAAATGCAAATCATCAATTCTTACTCAGCCTACTTATTTAACTTCCATCCTAGGTTGCCCTGGAGTTGATTAAATTGGTTGGCGGACATCCATTTGAAGCTTACAAGAACTGTTTCTTTAACCTTGCAATTCCAATCATTGTGTTCACAGAGACAGCAGAAGTAAAAAGAACACATATCAGGTAATGTAATGACCGAATGTCATAAAGGCATATCCTTTGTTTTCCCTTCATTAGGCATTTTATATGAAGTCTCATTTATATTTCATTATCAGATCTTATAAGAGAAATTGAAGTAATTACATCAATTTCATTTGTGTAATTACTATTGTCATATTTTAATGTCCCCTCAAGGAAAAAAATCCACCCTGGCAGTGGACCCTACCGCACACTTCAAAGGATAATTGTTTATGTTTTGGGGGTTTCACAAGAGGCTCTATCACTTACCTGTATCTTCGCTCCTGCTGGCTCCAACACTCTCTCCCCACTGTCTGTCTGAAGCTTCAGCCTGTGGGCGGGAGCCTGAACATCATTGCGTACAATACAGGAACATTAACCCTGCATAGCATGCTGGGGAGACTGGAGTGCAACCAGTCGCAGCGTAAGCTGGCCATAGATGAGTCTGTTTTTTCTTCTTTCTTTTTTTTTTTTTTTTTTTTTTTTTCTAACTGTTTCAGTTGGTTGAACAAAAAAACTGACCCAATTTCCACCTCCACACATTTGAGGTGGATGGGGTTCTCCTCCCTCTGTGTCATTGTATTCTCACAGCGGGGAGGTATATACTTATTAGCACAGCAGGCTATAGATTGCAGTGCTAATAATGAGGACATTTTCCAGCAGGGTGGTTGTACGGATATCGATTTGTAGATGGACTTCTGTATAATCAGTCCTCATGCATAGATCAAAATTCGACTGGTCCCTGCAGAATTGGCCGAATTTGGATCCATCTATGGACCCCTTTAGAGAGCAGGCTGCTGGGGAAATGGTCACAGTGCCAGGGGGAGCTTACTGAAGCAAGGAGTAAGGTAAGCATTTACTCCTTAATCCTCTGCCCTAGACTAAATGAGCTGTTAACTTTTGCAGCATGGGGGGCCCCATTGCAATGGTGATATTTTCTTTTTTTCTTTTATTCCTATAAATTGAAAGATGGGGTGGAAGAAAGTTGTTATGTGTACTTCATGTATGCTAGGCATTTTTGTTTCTGTTTGTCTGCAGTGTAAAACAATTCCACTTCCTGAAGTCAATTGTAATGATCACTGTTGTGTTATGACAAAGTTTATTTGCTGTCTTAGCTCTAACACCCAGTAAGTAAACATGAGTATTTTTTTCTGGCTGCCTAGTATGTTTAGGGCCCATCCACACTAGGAACTGCATGTAAATCTCCCAGGAACGCTGTGCAATTTACATGAGGTTCTGTGCAGTGCGAACGCAGCTCCATTCATTTTCAGTGGGATGGAATCGCACCACACTAAAAGTTGTGTGTACACTACTCTTGGAAACACACTACAACCAGATTGCATAGTTTTGTACCATATGATTCGGTGCGGGCAAACGACCTGCATTTGGGGTGTCCTTAACTTTGCACTGACACCCGCTGCAGATCGCAAGGGCAGTGCAGTCTGAATGTGGTGCAGGAAACCAGAACAAAGCGCAGGTTTCCTGCACAGCGTTCTAGTGTAAAGGTTATTTAAAACTTAACATTAATTGCTACACCACAGTGATCCCCCAACCATGTAATCAAAGAATATGCTGCCCTGCCCACAAGACCATCATATACTTCAGATTAAAATATACTACACCAGGGTAGGACGAGGAAGTGGATTGTGTTGCACCAAAAGTAGTGTATGCAGTACTTTTTTCAGTGTACACCACTGCAGCTTGGTGGTGTGCACTGGCCATGTAAGGAGCAAGTCTTTTTACCTCATTTTGTGTTGGAACTGCACTGGGCAAACCTGTCCAGCACATTCCCAATGCACCTAGGTGTGAGCCAGCCTTGAGCTGGTAAAGCTATAGGAACTGTATAGTTGGCAAATAGCTATAGAATGTATATAGCTATAGTTAGAAAGCACATTAGAGATCTCACTAGCAACGAGCAACGGTCGGTTAAAGCTGCAGCGTGCTAGAGCTCCTAATAAGACCCCTTTGACACTGCCAGCGTTTTTCAGGCGCTACAGCGATAAAAATAGCGCCTGTATAGCGCCTGAAAAAAGCAACTCCATTCACTCCAGTGTGAAAGCCCGAGGGCTATTACACTGGAGCGGTGCGCTGGCAGGGCGTCACAAAAAGTCCTGCCAGCAGCTTCTTTGGAGCGGTGAAGGAGCAGTGAACTCACCGCTCCTCCACTGCAGCTCCCCATTGAAATCAATGGGGCAGCGCTGCAATACCGTTGGCAAAACGCTACTTCGGCGGCGTTTTGCAGGCGTATTTAACCCTTTTTCCCAAGGCGTCTTTCAGGACAGCACCTGAGAGATAGCGACTCCACCCACCGGAACAGGAAACACCTTCTTCCTCCAAACTTTAAAGGGAGGCGCCTCCCTACCATACCTCAGTTTTTGTGTTTCCTCCGGCCCGGAGGGAACATCTTTTGGAAGGGGAGTCAGGGTCTCTCAGGTGCTCCTGGGAGACGGGGCTTCTTTTCTGTTTTTCCTCCTTCAGGAGACCCGCTGATCTCCCGGCCTACCCAAGCCTTTGCAGCAGTAGCAATCGGGCTCCTCTTCCCCTCTGGTGCTCTGTGAGAGCCGTGGACCCGGTGATCCGAGCAGTCGTAGGAGCGGCGGTGCGCGTGCGCCGCCGCCATGTTTTTTGCCGGCAGGCACACCGGAAGTGACAAGGCGGGTCACTGGGTCAGCAGAAGCGTCATTTCCGGCGTGGATGCAAGAGGGGAGGAGGGAGGACAGGAACTGGCGCCTACTTCCGCTTCCGGTCCAGTGCAGATGCACTATGGGAGTCTGGAAGCGGCATATGAAGCCACAGGTGGAGAGCTGCACACCAGAGATGGAGGACTCAGCGTCTGCAGCGGTGGGGACAGGCACAGGCGCCAGTAAAGCTCAGGTAGGAGCAGCAGTTTAAGTCTGCCTTTCTTCCTTTTCCTGGGTTTGGTCTATTTTCTTTTTTCTCTACCCCCTAGTGGCAAGGGGCCTGTCTGGGCACTAGAGGCTGACTGGTTTCTTCTTATTGCACCTGTGGGTGATTCTTGTGTAGCTGAGACCGGGTCTCACTAAAAGGTCCCCTGGTTTTTTTCCCTTTTTTTGTTTTTTCTCTCACAGGCTAAAAGCTCTGACCCAGAAAAGAGATGTCCTTCTTGCAGGGCCAAAATGGGAGAAAATTGGAAAAAAGTCTTATGCAGTACATGCATCACTTCTTTAGTAAAGGAGGAATCGGCTTCGGTTTGTGATGACCTGGTTGCCTCTGTAAAGAAGGAACTATACGCCACGATTCAGACTTTTCTTGACTCTTTAGTCAGTCCAGCTGCTAGTCAGCCATCCACTTCTGAGGCTTCCCAGGGTTCTATTTCTATCCCCATGGTAGAAGCTTTACCTGAAGGCCCCTCTATCAGGGAAGAGCAGTCCCCTACTCCTTCCGTTAAGATTCGAAGGAGGAGGGCGAGGAAGCGGAGGTGGCTCCTTCCAAATTTAAGCTTTCCCTAGAGGAGGTAGACGGACTCCTTAAGGCTATCCATGTTACATTTGGCTTAAGTGAGGAAAAGGAGTTATCTCTTCATGACCGCATGTATGCAGGGTTAAATGAGCCTAAGGGGCAAATATTTCCGGTTCATTCGGTCATTTCTGACGCCATTACTAAAGAATGTCAGGATTCAGAGAAAAAGCCCTTTTTTTTTCCAGAGCCCACAAAAGGCGCTTCCCTTTTGAGGAAGACCCTTCTGCGGTGTGGAATAAGGTGCCCAGGCTGGATGTGGCCTTTTCACAGGTCTCAAGATCCACAGACCTGTCTTTTGAAGACATGGGGATTCTGAAGGATCCAATGGACAAACGCATGGATCTTTTGCTCAAGAGATCATGGCAATCAGTCATGAGCAATTTAAAACCAGCAATGGCCACAACTTGTGTAGCCAGGAATCTGGAATACTGGGTGAACCAACTTAGATCCCATATAGTGGCGGATTCCCCCAAGCAGGAGATCTTAGATTCCTTTCCTACCCTGATCTCTGCGGTGGCTTATATTCCAGATGCTTCGGCTGAAGCTATCAAGATGTCAGCTAGGTCCGCAGCTTTAGCAAATGCTGCAAGGAGGGCTTTATGGCTAAAAACCTGGCCAGGTGATACAGCTTCAAAGAGTAAACTTTGTGGTACTCCCTTTTCAGGTGACCTTCTTTTTGGCCCTGATCTAGATAATATCCTAGACAGAACTGCCGATAAGAAGTCCTTCCCGGTCAAAAAGAAAAAGCAGATTCCAAAACGTCTTTTTCGACCTCAAAAAGCTCAACAGCAACAGCAGGAAAGTAAGTTTCAGGGCAGGAGGAAAAATTGGTCCTCGCAAAAAGCGAAGGGCAAAGGCGGAATTCTCTTCCGTCCTCCTTCACAAGCCGAAAACTCACAATGACTCATCTCTGCGGGTCGGCGGAAGATTACGAGAGTTTCTTCCGCAGTGGTCAGGGATAACCTCAAATCAGTTTATTCTGCCCACTCTCTCGCAGGGTTATACTCCTGAGTTTTCCAGAAGCCCCCCAAGAAGGTTTCTGATATCAAATGCTCCTCGAGATCCAATAAGGGCCCTGGCCATGAAGTCCTCTCTGGAGGAACTGATGCAACAGGGTGTAGTAATCCCAGTGCCACCAGAAGAATGGCACGAGGGCTTCTATTCGCATGTCTTCCTGGTAAAAAAACCAACAGGAAGATTTCGATTAATTCTCAATTTAAAGCCACTAAACAGAGCCATCAGATACAGAAGGTTCAAGATGGACTCAATTTTCACCGCCAGAAATCTTCTGACTCCAGGTTGTTTCATGGCGTCAGTGGATCTAAAAGATGCATACCTGCATATTCCAATCTCATCCCAGTCCCAGAGGTTGTTCAGGTTGGCGGTAAGGATAGAAGGCAGAATTCAGCATCTGCAATTCAGAGCCCTACCTTTCGGGCTATCATCCGCACCCCGAATTTTCACCAAGGTAATGGCAGAGGCCCTAGCTCCGCTGCGTCTTCAGGGAATCGCAGTAATTCCTTACTTGGACGACCTGCTATTTTTCGCCCCCTCAAGAGAGGAATTGAGGAGCAATTTAAGCAGAGCATGCAGCCATCTGGAGTCTCTAGGTTGGATCCTAAATCTCCAAAAATCTTCCCTGGAACCATCTCAGGAGATTCGGTTTCTAGGGTATATAATAAATTCGGTAAGCCAAAAAGATCCAGGATACAGTGTCTTTCTTGCAGACCAACCAGCAGCTGACGGTAAGATTGGTCATGTCAGCTCTGGGTGTTCTGACTTCGTCAATGCCAGCTGTTCAGTGGGCAAGACTACACTTCAGACATCTGCAGGCCTTTCTTCTGAGATCTTGGGATCGCAGTTTGGAATCCCTAGAATCAGAGGTAAAAGTTCCAACCCAAGTGAAGAGGTCACTATGGTGGTGGAAAAGGCAGGATATCCTATCGGAGGGGTTAGTCTGGGCCTTTCCAATCGGAAAAAGGCTGACAACCGATGCCAGTTCCTGGGGTTGGGGAGCCCACCTAGAAAAGGGTTTCACTCAGGGAAACTGGTCTAGGAAAGAGGCAACAAAGTCCTCAAACTGGAGAGAGCTCAAGGCGATCGACTTGGCTCTGAAGTCATTTGCTCAGGGGCTCCAGGCCCAGCATGTTCAAATACTAACAGACAATGCCACGGCCATGGCTTATATAAACAAGCAGGGAGGTACAAGGTGCAAATCGCTGCAAGTATTAGCCATGAGCATTCTCCGATGGGCAGAAGGACACCTGCTGTCTCTATCAGCAGTCCATCTAAAGGGATCCCTGAACGGGGTGCCGAATTTCCTGAGCAGAAACCCCATTCAGGAAGCGGAATGGTCGCTGAACCCAGAGGTTTTCGCCATGATTGGGGAAAAGTGGGGGCTGCCAGAGGTGGACCTGTTCGCCTCAAAAGAGAATGCCTTAGTTCCGCAATTTTTTTCCCTAAACAATCACGATGGGTCACTAGGAACAGATGCCCTGGCGTATCCATGGAGATTCCATCTTTGCTACGCTTTCCCCCCATTCCAGTTAATTCCCTTAGTATTAAGAAAAATTCTAAAGGAAATGGTACCGGTTATCCTAATCACGCCCTTTTGGCCAAGAAGGGCCTGGTTTTCAACCGTTCTGAGAATGGCGGTCAGGCCTTATTGGCATCTGCCCCTCAGGCACGATTTACTATTTCAGGGTCCAGTAAATCACCCAGAGGTAGCCACTTTGGCTCTCACAGCCTGGTATCTGAAGAGCAGCTTTTAAGAAGCAAGGGTTTTTCCAACCGATTAATCTCAACACTATTATCAAGTAGGAAAAGGGTGACTAGGAATATCTATTCCAAGGTCTGGAAGGTTTATAATACATGGTGTAATTCATCTGCCCAAGACCCAGGGAGTCTTGTGACCATCCTGGAATTTTTACAAGTTGGTGCTGACAAGGGACTAGCAGTTAGTACCTTGAAGGTGCAGGTGGCTGCGCTATCAGTGTACCTAGAAAGATCTGTGGCCTCAGATCCATTGGTAACCAGATTTTTCAGATCCCTTATGAGATCCAGACCAACACCACTTAAGTTGTTTCCCAAATGGGATCTGTCGATAGTCCTTCAGTCTCTAACAAAGAGTCCCTTTGAACCCTTGGAAGAAGTGTTTCTGATTGCCATGGTCTCTGCACACAGGATCAGTGAGCTTAATGCTTTATCAATTAAGGAACCCTATTTGTCTATCTTCCCAGACAGGGTTATACTTAGAACAGATCAGAAATTCTTACCAAAGGTAGCTTCAGTGCAGAATCGTGTTCAGGACATTGTGCTTCCGACCTTCTGCCCCAACCCAGCAGGGGAGAAGGAGACTTGTTTTCACGTTAGATGTTAGAGTTTTGTTATGTTACTTGGAAAGGACAAAGCTCTTTAGACGTTCAGATTCTCTGTTTGTGCTATTTTCGGGCAACAGGAAAGGTTGCCAGGCTTCTAAAATCTCTTTAGCAAGGTGGCTGAAGTTAGCCATTTCAGAGGCTTATTCGCATGCAGGTGTGTCTCCTCCAGCAGGAATTTCTGCACACTCAACAAGAGCATTAGCGGCCACTTGGGCAGAGAGAGCTGGTGCCACCCCTGAACAAATCTGCAAGGCGGCAACATGGTAGAGTTTTCACACATTCTTGAAACATTACAGGCTGGACTTCACATCTGCTAATGATCAGGCGTTTGGCAGAAAAGTCCTGCAAGCTGTTGTCCCGCCCTAAGGGGGTAAGTCTCTGTTATCCTCTCAGGTGCTGTCCTGAAAGACGCCTTGGGAAAAACCAAGTTAGACTTACCGGTAACTTGTTTTCCAGAAGTCTTTCAGGACAGCAACATCCCGCCCTATTGTATTGTATATACTATGCTGTGACTAACGTATGTGTTTTATGTGTTCCAGCCGGGGCCGGAGGTCTTCTCTATTACAACTGAGGTATGGTAGGGAGGCACCTCCCTTTAAAGTTTGGAGGAAGAAGGTGTTTCCTGTTCCGGTGGGTGGAGTCGCTATCTCTCAGGTGCTGTCCTGAAAGACTTCTGGAAAATAAGTTACCGGTAAGTCTAACTTGGTTTTTCGGCCACTAGCGGGGGGTTAAAATCACCCACTAGCAGCCGAATAATGACGGTAAAGCGGCACTAAAATATCGTCGCTTTACCGCCGACGCCCCCCGCGGGTCGGTGTGAAAGCTGTCCAAGAGCTATTGGCACTTGAAAGTGGTCCTTTACCAGCCATGCATGACCTCTAATGTGCACTCTGGTAATAAGAGCGATTGACTTTTGAATGTGGCTGTTTACCAACAATACTATATCTTATCAGTTTGTGATTAATAAAGTGGTGTTAAGGTGCTAGAAGTATCCATTTTTTCTGGCTCCACAGCTTACTATGCTGTTAAACCAATTATGGCTCATATGCTTTCCTAAATTTATTATAAGGAACTTCAAAAGTGTTTTTTTTTTTACAAATGATGCCAACCTGGCTGTATAAAAAGTAAACTGAACACTGACTAGGAAAACCAAATCCAATGTGAAAATCAGCATGTCGCACACCAAAGATGTCACTATTTTGGAAGAAACATTATTGAGCTAAACAGATATGCTGCACATCCCTGTTTGGAGATTGCCCCTCTCTGATATGTTTCACCTTTTGTGACTGTCTCCAGGTTTGAATCTGCATCATGTACCATTTGGCTCCATAAATTTTGTTCCAAAAGACATCACTGGTGTAGCCCACTAATTTTCACATTGGATTTGTATGGAGTGTCGACAAGGTCATTGGCCAGCCCCTAGTGTTTCCTGAAGTAGAGGGAAGTGATTGGGGCCTTTTGGAGTCGTGTGAGGTCTTTGTGGATATGAATCTGAATGTTCGTTATGATTTGTGCTACAGAAATGGAATTTCATTCACGATCTGGGACAGGTGGACAATCTATGGAAAGGAAGACTTCACTCTACTGGATTTCATCAATGGCGTCAGGGTAATATTGTGTTGCCTTATTCACATTTCCTTATTCTGTATGTAAACTCTATATCTTACCAGAATTTCTGTGTGATTGATCCAAACATTGCTAGAAATTATAAAGGTAAAACGAACATACAATGAAAGAGTCTGTGCAAATCCTCCTTCTGAGATTGTATAAAAAAGAGACATTTGTATATATTTTCCAGCGACCTTCAGGCACTAGGTTCCACGTGCATCACTTTCCTTACTGAGTTCAGGTTTAGTTAGCTGTGGGCTTTCCAGGTCCTGAGCCACTTGCATTGCATTTGTTCTTGCCCTGTCTCTGATGACTCATTTAGTTAGTAGGCCAGTTAGGCTGAGCATCAGGAGCTCCCTAATTTTATCAGTCACTGGGTGCTGTTATTCCCTGCTTCCTACTGTTTTTTACCACAGAAAAGGTTGATGCTGTGGGATCAAGTGCTGATATCATCCTCTGGGTGGGATGTTGCATATTCTCCACACTATTTCCCGCTATACAGTCTCAAGGGATTATCTATTCCCTGTTGCTCCTACTTGCAAAGAGCCACATGGATCTTCAATTGCTGCCTAGTGACTTTGGTCACCTCCAGCCATCCAACCCTGACCCTTACCTTTTACCAGTTGTCCATGTTTTGTGAGTATACAAGGCCTGGCCTCAAACTCTGAGCCTGTATGTTGCCTAACTGTGCTATAGTTGCAACATGTCTGATTTTAGACACTGGTGTTGGGGGACAGTCCCACTGTACCTGGTGCCCCCCCCCCCCCTCGCCATTTTAACAAATGGGGTTGCTTGCAGCATGCCTAATGATATTGCAGATTTCTGCATTTTTTTGGGTCTGTTACCACCTCAGAGTCATCTTTAGCTTCATCATGTGTGACTGAGTTGTATTGCCCTTTTTAATGTGAGCCCAGGTATGATTCTCCAGTCTCCCAGGGATTTAGTGGTGGAGTGACATTTTCAGTCAGCGTTGCAGCTGTGACATTTTCAGTCAGACAGGTGGTTTTATGTTCATAATTGACACCTTTTTTGTTTCCCAGGTTTCAGCCTGGGTGCCCTAACTGAGCCTGCGCAGCCTGCTTCTAGGTTGGGCTCCCTGCACATGCGCACGTCATTTTGAGACACACACTCCAACCCAGCTCAGTCTTTCCTGCCTGCCACATTTCCGCTGGGCTTCCGGCTACCTTCAGTGGCAGTCACAGTTGGCATTAACCCCTCCTTCCCTGAAATGTATTGAGTTCTTTCACACATATACTGTGGCAGTACACAGGCATAAGGGGGTGGCCTTGGCAGTCTCGCTGATTCATGTTCAGCTAAACTCGGGTGGTGTATGCACTGTTTGCCCTGGGAGTCTTGACAGTGTTGTTCTGGACCACTGCCCCCAGCCTAAGTCGCTTCCCTCCTCAGGGGTCTCGTTAAACACTTCTGGGGTGGCCCACTCCTCTTGCTTGTTGAGGGAGGAATGTTCTGCTACCATGTCAAAATTTTAGTTCACTTGGTTGGAGCTCTTGGCTCTCAGGGGTCACAAATAGGCTTTGTCTACCTCCACCTCAGTCTGTCTCTTATCCTCCTCCTAGCTGTTTCCCATTCAGATGTGAAAGATGAGGATAGTGTTTTGTCTGGTTCTGAAATACATGAGGAGAGTCAGAATGCTAACCCATCTCTAAAGCCAGATCTTAAAGAGGAACTGCAGTCTGCTCCCATAATTTGTAATAAAAACATTGTTGCCATTCTGAAGCTTCCCTCCAACCACTTTGCATATTATTTTATATATACTGTAATTCTGTACTTTGCAAATATGCTGCAGAAATCTCCCTCCACGGAGTCTGGCTGCAGCCATTTTAACTGTGGGCATCTGAAGCTGCTGCCTGTTCACTTCCTGGATTTACACAGAGGCACACCTCCAGCTCTGCAGCTCTCATCTCTTATGACTCATCCCATCTCTCTTCATGGCAAACTCTCACGAGAGTGAGAGAGCTGTGCATGATGTCATAAGCCTAGGCTTTTTACCAGACAGGAAACAGGAAGTGGGCTGTATAAAGTATTTAATGGCAGAAAAAAAATGTTTTACTATCCAAAGTTAAAACAACAAGGGCAGAAGATTTAATAGATGGAAAGTTGAAAAAGTGACGGAAGGTCCGCTTTAATTGTCCTTGTTGGGGATATCCTGGTGTTTGAGGACCCTGTGGATAAATGATTCACAGCTCTTTATAAAGCTCTGGTCACCTTTTGCAGACCATGCCATACAACCTGCTGTTGTGACCATGTCAATCTGCCAAGAAGAGTCTCTTAAAGGCTTTCACAGGGGAATGCCTTTTTCAGTGAATCCCTGGACATCTTTATGAAGGAAATCATGGGGGAAAATGGGTAAAAAGCCCTTTTACCCGAAAAAAGGCAAGAATCCTAGTGGCAAAACCCCTGCTTCTAAAACTGAAAAGAGCCCAGTTTTGTTTTATTTAGGCATCCAAGGCCAAACCTAGAAGATTTCTGGTTCTCTTGAGGACCAGGGTCTCTTTCCTTTCCAAGGTGGTTTCTTCCTTTTTCCTTAATTAGGACATTGTACTGTATCTGTCCAGCTTCTAAACATTCTAAAGAGATTTATGGTGCATGCTGTTTGACTTTATTATCAGTCTGACTCTCTCTTTGAATATCCCATTAGGGAACAGCCTGCTTCTCATTCCACTGTTGCTAGGTAAATTCTTCAGCTTATCAGTCAAGATTATGACCTCAGGGCAAACTTTCCCTTTTATCAGTCAAAGTTCACTCCATTGGATCAGTTAGTGCTTCATGGGCTTAACATCGGGCATCTTTTGTTCAGATTTGCAAGGCTGCTACCTGGTGTCCAATTCACACATTTGTTATGTTTTCCAAGTTGACTGTTTATGCCGATGCTCGCTTTGATCATGAAGTTCCTCAGGCAGAGCTTTAGACTCCCTCAAGCCACCCTTGTTAACATATTGGTTTGTTCCTTGTTTTGTTTGCTATTACCCACCCCTCAGTTGGACTGCTTTTGGACATCCCAGTGTTTTAGAACACTATCCCACGTCCCATAATGTACTCCAAGAAAGGGATTTACAGGTTTAGCTCTCTGTCCCCTTTTTGTCTGATTGCTCAGACAAGCTTTATAAATCCTGGACTTTGAAGAGATGTAGAGAAGACTGCAAATAAACAGACGCGGCTTATGTGGGAGATTTTGTTTAAATCTTGGTGTATCACCTGAGGCCAGTCACTTCACTGGGTATATGTAAGGTTTTACAACCACTTTTACCTTTTTACCTACAGCATTGAGGTCTGCTCAAGCTTTGCTCCCTGCCCACTTGCAAAGTTTGGCACTCCAAGTTTGACAAATCTTCAGACAGGCCTTCCTCTGCATGGAAAGGCATCCCCACTTTCCAGTTTGGGGTGATGGCTGTTGACATTTGCAAATGCTTAGGAAACTTGTATTCCAGTGCAGGGATACAAACTTGAGTTTTGTTCCCTGCCTCCTCCTTGCTTTCTCACTTCTTCTAAGCTTTCTGAACAGACTAGCAGGAAAAAGACCAGGCTGTCACTGTCTTGGAGGCTCAGGAATCCGGGTGTCGAATCAAGGAAGTCTTTTTTTGAAGTCCTGGGCACTTGGTCATAGGAGGAATCTCATCCCCTGATATTAATACAACCTGGAGCTTCAAGCAATTTGGCTGTCCCTTCAGTGTTGGACCAAATTGTTGGAGGGCCATCCAATTCGTATATAATCTAACAACACCAGTGTAGTAGCATATATATCAACCATTGGGGAGGAACTACAGGTTTTGCAAGAGAGGTAGATTCTGTTCTGGGCAAAACTTTATAATCCAGCCATGTACGTTCTTGGTGTAGGATACTGGAAGCAGAGTGTGCCTGCAGCTCCTTGGCCCGAGAAAGGGATTCCTACACCTGGAGATGTTCAGGATCTGTCTCCGGTGCGGGGACGCTGAATGAGGACCTCTCGGCCTCCAAGTCCAGCAACAAACTGGACACATTTGTATCCAGGTGCAGGGAGTAGGTGGTAGCAGTAGATACATGGGGTAAGCACACATCTTTGCCTTTCCTTCTCTGAAACATCTTCCTTGTCTGCTCCACAGGATTGAGATGAAAATTCCAGTTATCTTCATTTCCCAGGCCCAGGCGTATGTACTATGCCAACATGGTAAAATGTTTGGCATCCGCACCATGGGCCCCACTAGTAAGTCTGGATTTTTTTGTCCCAAGGGCCAGTTTGACATCCTGCTTCTTGTGGTCTGTGATCCCTACAATGCTGAAGGCTAGGAAGACTTCTTTCCACTAGTTCTAGTTTTGGACATGGAAGGTGTAGTTTACTTGGTCTGAGTCTGAGGCTTTCACCCCAGGAGCTTCTCCCTGGTTCAGACCCCTTCCTTTCCCACAGTTGGGTCTGGACCAGTCCCTCACTCTCAACACTATCAAAGGTCCTGTTTCTGCCCTTTACATTTTATTTCAAACTCTGTTTGCCTCTCACTCCGATTTAAGACTTTGGTACAGGGGGGTTTCCTATGTAGCTCCCCCTGTCCGTCCCCTATTGCTTGTGGCATCTGGTTCTATCTGTGCAGTTTTAATTCACGAGACCTTCCTCCCTAATCTCTCGCATAAGGTGGTTTACCTTATAACCATACCCTCTGCTAGGCGAGTGTCTGAACTGGCGGCCTTATTTTATAAAAGAAGCCTCTTTTTGTCTTGCACAAGGTGGTGTTTAGGCCCAGGACTTCCTTCGGGCCTAGGGTAGTTTTTTGTCTTTCACCTCAACCAAGACATTGGGGGAGATTTACTAAAACTGGTGGGCTCAAGATCTGGTGCAGCTGTACATTGTAGCCAATCAACTTCCAACTTAAGCTTGTTCAATAAAGCTTTGGCAATAAAACCTGAAAGCTGATTGTTTTTTATGCAGAGCTGCACTAGATTTCGCACTCTCAAGCTTTAATAAAAAACCCCCATTGTTCTCTCATCCATCTGTCTGTCTCCGGTTCATCAAAAATAAATCTCCCTCCATTGCTTGGATGTAGTTTGAGCTGTGCAAATCTTATCAGCCTCCACTTTTTTCAGAAAGACTTTTTGTCAATCTGGATGGGCAACCCCCCCCCCCCCCCCATTCTTCCATCTCTAGGTGGCTCAGACATTCATTCAAGCTTTATGGTCTCAAGGATCGAGTTCCCTCCCTTTCCCATTACTCCATTATATATCTTTAAATGCCTCTTGCTGTGTCAGGTAGCTTGTCAATGCAGCCTCCTGGACTTCTGTTAATATGTTCTCTAAATTCTAATAGGTGGACGATTTTGTCTGTGTTTTATACGGTGAACCTGTTGGCAATTGTTTGAGTTGCTCATCCCTCATTTGGACTGCTGTTGGACTTGCTGAAAGTATAAAACTTCCTGTGCCCTCAAAGAATGAGGAAAAAATAAGATTTTTGTACTTACAATATTTGGAATCCATTGAGGGACACAGGCCCCACCCTTCTGTGTTACATAGTAGGTGAGGTTGAAAAAAGACAAGTCTATCAAGTCCAACCTATGTGTGTGATTATATGTCAGTATTACGGTATTAGTGTTTATGACCATACTCTCGGGATGCCTTTGCCACAAAATGAGGCATGCTGGTATAAAGGATTTAAGACTTCATGTGTCTATCAATGGACTCCAAAAGGGAATTTACAGTATAAAAATCCTATTACATTTCAGCTTATTTGTTTCTTTTACTTTCACCTGGTAATCTTGTGAACACCCTTCCTGTCCTGGAGTAGCTGTGCTGATTCCTCTACTGCAGGGGTGTCCAAACTTTTTTCAAAGAGGGCCAGATTTGATGAATAGAACATGCTTGAGGGCCGACCATTTTGCCTGACATTCTTAAACCATTAAACGTTGGTCTGTGTTCGTCTGAGCGCTAATACACGGCCCAACAAGAATTCTCTTGCCTTTGTGCTGTGTGTGGTGAATAGATGAGCTTGGGCGTGTTATTTGGATATACTGTATTCAGCTTATAACACGCACCTTCACTTTAAAAAGGAAGTTTCAGGAAAAAAATCTTAAAATTTTAACTAAAGAACTGTGAAGCAAAATAAGGGTCAGTGCCCATCAATGCAGCCTATTCAGTGCCTATCTGCAGCCCCCACTCCATTGCCATGAATGCTGCCCCCCACTCCATTGCCATGAATGCTGCCCCCCACTCCATTGCCATGAATGCTGCCCCCCACTCCATTGCCATGAATGCTGCCCCCCACTCCATTGCCATGAATGCAGCCCCCCACCGTATTGCCATGAATGCAGCCCCCCACCGTATTGCCATGAATGCAGCCCCCCACCGTATTGCCATGAATGCAGCCCCCCACCGTATTGCCATGAATGCAGCCCCCCACCGTATTGCCATGAATGCAGCCCCCCACCGTATTGCCATGAATGCAGCCCCCACCGTATTGACATGCAGACTCACCATTGCCGTCAGTGCAGCCTGATTCATGTCCATCTGCAGCCTTGGAGGAGACAGGGAGGGGGCGGGACGAGCGCCAACAGATATACAGGAGAAACTCCTGTTTTTATCGGCAGCCTCTTTAATTGAAAGTCCCGCCTCCTATGATGGACAAAACAATTGTCCAATGGCAGTGCAGGAGACGGGACTTCCTTTTACACAGGACGCCGTGTAAACAGGAAATTCTCCTGTATCCTGTACGGCGCTCGTCCCCCCCCTCCAAGGCAGCGAGCATATCTATCTTTTGTGGCCCCCGGTGCTCGGGGATTCGTTGGGGGCCACAAAAGATATATATGTCAAAATTACAAGGTGGGCCGCCCGAAACTGGACCGCGGGCCGCGATTGGCCAGCGGGCCGGACTTTGGACATGCCTGCTCTACTGTGTCTATGGAGGGAGCCATGGTTGCCACTCTGGCTGGACTTCAAACAGGGTGTCTGTTACATGATAGATGGGGGATAAGTAGCTTACACAGGAAACCTCAGATTGCTTTTGCTTTAGGTGCACTTCATGGGAAATGAGACACCATATTTCTTGCAAAGGTCACACACAGCTGCAATGTCCACTTGAAATATCTAAAACTGGCCACAAGTATTTCTCTGCTGTTTGGGGAAAGGGGTGGCAGGCAAACCTTAAGGAATATTTTTGAGCTTGAAAAGGCTTACTACGCTTCTGTTTATGTACATCACTTATTCTAATGAATGCAGTTGATATAATTATATAACATTGTTTTTAGAATGATCTGTCACTATGGCAAAAAAAGCTCCTTGTTTCTGATACTGAAAAAACATTTACTTCCTGCATGTATTACTGTTCTGCCCAGAGAATTGGGGAATTCCCACAGAGCTCTAATGTTCACTATATGGTGATTGTGAAATACTCGCATAACTTTACTGGTACTTTTAGAGGGAAACTTTCTGTTTAGTTTACCAGGGAATTTCATTTGAAACATCTTCACTTGCCCAATTACTGTTTACCAATGACCTCTACAATATTTTTCTCCTTACCTGTATAAAGAATTAGATTTGGTGGTACAGAAGAAATGGGTTGTTATATTCAGAAAATTGGTTAAAATGTACTAGTATGGTTCATAACGGGGTTATGCTAGGTCTTAACCTAAAACATAATAAAACGTTTTCCAAGTTATAATTTCATCATGTGTAAATATTTTTTCCAGCATAATCGGTGTTCTGTATAAAAGTATTAATATAAAATGATAGATATAAAATGCCCATATCCCATGCATTTTATAGGAGCAGTATGGAATTGAACCAACAATGGTTGTGCAAGGTGTGAAAATGCTGTATGTCCCTGTTATGCCTGGTCATGCAAAGAGACTGAAACTTACGTAAGTATATTATAAAATAATAGTCTTAGTGTGATACATTTTACTTCACATATTGTGACTGAACATAACTGCCTGTCCACCCCTAGGTCCTGTGTCTACAAATCTAATTCTAGACATAGTGGCTCTTTATGATATCTCCTGTGTGCTTTGAAATGTTGCAGACCCAGTTTGGTCACCGCTTTTGAGAAATGTTAGAGATTTTCTAATTTCATCTGGCAAGTGAGCTAAAGGAGAAGTTCACTTAAAAAAAACAGATTACAAATGCACTTTTTTTTGCAGGTAATTTGTGCAGTTATTTATTTTGGAGCCTGTGAAGCATTGCAGCAGTGATCAGCAGATCTCCTGCAGATCTGTCAGTGTATCTGTGTGGCCATACATTTCGTATGGGCAAGCAGATACACTGATATGAAGAATCAATTGACTGCCACGGTGCTCCACATCGCTGTCGTAGTTAGTAGTAATAACAATAACTACAAGCTGACAGCCGCAAAGGGCCTACGCTTATTTAAAACACTGACAGCTAGTACAGGGAACTGCTCCCTGTACTGCTGTCACAGGGAGGGAGGGATTGGGTAGCTGCTGTAGCATTGGGAACATGTTACATGTTCCACCCTAAAAATTGGTCGAACATGTAAGGTGGGTAATGCTAATTGGTTGCTGAGGGGGCTAGTCATCCTCAATAGTCAACTCTTATCTTGGAAAGAACTGGATTCACTGGGTTTCTGAGACTAAAGATGCATAATGTTGTAAAAAAAAGTATAAGGTACAGTATAAGTACCTTGTTGGCCTAGGCGCTAAAGCGCCCCCTGATCTCGACATCACTTCTATACAAAATAGTTCCTCACTGTATTATTCAAAGTGTTAAACACTTAATGCTGAACTTCAGCCTTAACTTCAGTCGTCCACAGCTGTATAGTCTTCTCTCCTGTAGTAATAATGCTTAGTCTGCTTTCACAGCACTGTGAACATATAATATAATATAAAATAAAAATCATATAAAGCCCACGCCATCATTTTCTGGCTGGGGGAGATTCTCATAGTTGGAGTGCCTCAAAATCTGAGAGCGATATGTTGTCATTACCTCCTTCTAAAAATGTTAGTAGTTTGGCTGGGTGTGTCTTCAATAATTCCGATGTCACTTGCCTGCAGCAAGCATGCAGCTAGTAAAGTCAGAAGAAAAGTCATAATATTTGATTTGCATGTTTGCCCAATGACTCAGAATTATTGAAGGCAATGGAATCCTCCATATTTTCTCAGCAGATGTTTATAAAGGGATATGCAAGTGACCCCACCTCCCAAAACACCCTTGTAGACAAGCATCTACTGTCACTTTCATTACAAGGCAAGTTGTGCTCCGCCATTGAAATACAATGTCCTTTCAAAAGAATGACCCGATTTCAAATAATTATTTAATAATGAAAATGTGTTGCATAACAAATTCCAAGCTATTAAGTCAAGTTTCAGCCACCATGTTATATATGCTCTGTGTGACCTTCACCTGCTGCATGTATAACATCAAGACGATAGCTGAATTTGTCCTCACCGTGTCTGAGAGTGTCGTCTTCCACAGAAGTTACTGCAGCCGTGATTCTGTTTTTGAGCTCATCCAAGTCAGTGGGTAATGGTGGAACATAAACTTGTTGTTTTCCCCTTCCCCACAAGAAAGTCACAGGATGTGATGTCTGGAGAGTAGTGCAAAGTCTTTGGGTCCATTGTTGAGGTAATGTATCATTTAGAAACTGACAAATATGGTTGTGCCAATGTGGCGGTTCTCCATCTTGCTTAAAAATAATCTTCAGAGTCTTCTATAAGTTGTGGGAAAAGCCAGTCCTTCAGCATTTCAAGATAGACATGTCCCGTAACCATGTTTCCCTCAAAGAAAGGGCCATAAATCTTTGTAAACGAAACCACACATAACAAATTCATTTTTGGTGAATCTCGTTTATGCTGTACAAGTTCGTATGGCTTCTCAAGTCCCCTATGTGAACATTGTGACGCAAAACTTTTGCCGCTTGTTTGAAACGTTGCTTCATCTCTAAAAATTAACAGCTCTAAGAATCGGTCTTCCTTCATGCCGTTAAAGAGCATATGGCAGAAATCCAAACATTTTCTTCTGTCACTTACACAAAGAGCTTGCACCAGTTGCAATCTGTATGACCTCAGAAGCAAATGTTGTCTTAACACACACCAAACAGTCGTATGAGGTATTGCAAGTTCTCGGGTAGCACAACAAACAGACTTGTGCAGGCTGAAAAGCCTCTTGAATTCATTGCACATTTTCTCTGAACTACGTGGTCGCCCTGGACGCTTCCCCTTACATAACCCCCCCCCGATTCTTCAAGTTGTTTATACCAACAACGAATGTTCTTTGCCACTGGTGGAGCAATCCCAAAATGCTGCCGAAACGCACGCTGCACCGCTAATGGACTCCGTTTTGCTAAATTGGAGAACAAAAAACGTCTTCTGTTGCATAGACTCCATCTTGATAGCGACTGAGGTTGGAATCTATTTGGGTGCTAGTAGTGGTATCTAGCCGTCATTTGAAATTCTTGGCCACGCCCGATCAAGTAGTACAGGTTTCATTCATTGGTGGTACATGGTTGCACAGATATAAGGTTTTAAATTTGGATCATTTTTTTTGAAACACACTGTACAATGGATCTTTTGGTGAGTTTATAGCATTTTTTTGGCTGCAGCACAATATTTAGATGTCACTTGCTGGTCAAGTCCAATAATGTTTTTTGTTTGATTTTGTTGTTTTTTTTTTTTTTTTTTTAAATCAAATTTATCTATTTATTCTTTTATTTCATTCCCTGTATAGAATGCACAAGCTTGTGAAACCAGGAGCCGATAAAAAATATGTCGATCTGACGGTGTCTTTTGCCCCTGAATCAAATGAAGATGAGGATTTACCTGGGCCTCCTGTGAGATACCACTTTAACCAAGAGAGCAATTAATGGCACAAGTGCGGGTGTTATCTTCTATGTGTTGGTACTACTTGTCACATCTAGGTGAAGCCTTAATGAAGAGAAACAAGTGGAAGTAGTGATTTGCACTAATATTTTGCATAACAAAGACTGCATATATATATAGTGTCTCCTTCATACTTTCTTGTACTTTTTTTTTTTTTTTTTTTTTTTTTTCTTTGTTACCAGTGGACTGGAATACAACATTTTTTGGATGCAATACTCCATGCTATAACCCCAAAAAAAGATAAATGAATAAACAAAAGGAAAAAAAATGAATGGAGGACCAAGAAGACTATTTTCAAGTTCACCTTATTGTACCTCCTTTTCTGCAATGATAAGTGGAAGAATATTGTATATATTAGTACTGATAAGTCTGTGTGCCTTGCAGTAGGTTTATCCAAGTATGCACACACAAGAGCTCTCTGCTTTGTATGTATGTATATGTGTGTGTGTGTGTGTGTGTGTGTGTGTGTGTGTGTGTATGTATGTATGCATTTTTGATTGATTAAACTAATGTGTATCTATTTCATATGTACTCTGTTTCCTGAATGTGAAATGTAAGCCCCTCTTCTTTCGATATTGCTACCTTAGGGGGAACTTTTCCAAACAGGAAACAGTGTAAGTGAGATCATGTAACCTTTGCTATAATGTTATAAGCAGAGTTACTGATCTATACAATGCCTTAGTATCTTAAGATGTGAGCAAGTGATGTAATGTTGGTCTGTAAGTCTGACCGTTAAGTAATTTTCTGCATAACATGCACCCTTGTTTTTCCGGTGATTTTGATAAATGCTTAAGTGGTTTCAGTACAGCTTATATTTACATAGATAACATGCACTTCTTGATAATAGAAGACCATTATCCAAGGGGTCCATTGGTGTTGGCATACATTGCGCCTTCAGCTGGCTGCTAAAATATGATGGGAGCTGTGCTGCATCAGCCCACAAGCTTTTGCTGCCTTCAGCTTTGTTGATCTGTTTGGTCTTTGTTCTGAGTTATTCAGCACTGGTACATACTGTAATTGTTTCAGTCAAAATTTCAAACTTTTTCGTGGTCAGTACAAGTCTTGCCTTTTAAGGGGGCTGTTTTTTTTTTTTTTTTTTTTGTTTGTTTTTTTGTTTGATTTCTTTTTTCTTTAAACATGACACATTTAATTCCTCCATTACAGGACCAGTAAACCTAAACTGCAGTGTGGATTGTACAAAAGATAACAAATGTATATAATTGTGTAGTATTTATAGATGTATGGTACTTTGCAAAAGTTTTAGGTAGGTGTGAAAAAATGTTTTAAATTAAGAATGCTTTCAGAAATACATGAAATGGAAAGTAAATAAACAATGGAGAAATCCAAATCAAATAAATATTCGGGGTGTCCACCCTTTGCCGTCAAAACAGCATTAATTCTTCGAGGTACACTTGCACACCATTTTTGAAGGAACTCGACAGGTAGGTTGTTCCAAATGTTTTGGAGAACTAACCACAGATCTTCTCCGGATGTAGGCTGCCTCAAATCCTTCTGTCTCCATGTACACCCAGACAGATGTGAAGATGTTGAGATTGGCCTCTGTGGGGGCCAAACCATCACTTCCAGGACTCCTTGTTCTTCTTTACATAGAAGAAAGTTCTTAATGGCATTGGTTGTAACTTTGGGATCGTTGTCCTGCTGCAGAATAAATATGGGGCCAATCGGTGATGGTTAGACCTCCACAGAGCACTGATCTCAACATCATGGAGTCTGTCTGGTATTACATGAAGAGACCGAATGAATTGAGGCAGCCTACATCCACAGAAGATCTCTGGTTAGTTCTCCAAGATGTTTTGAACAACCTACCCGCTGAGTTTCTTCAAAAACTTGTGTGCAAGTGTACCTAGAAAAATTGATGTTGTTTTGCAGGCAAAGAGTGGTCACATCAAATATTGATTTGGGTTTCTCTTCTGTTTATTTACTTTCTATTTTGTTTAATTGATTAAAAAAAATCTATTAACGCTTCTATTTCTTGAAGCATTTTTTCGCACCTGTCTAATGCTAGCCGTTCAAACCCGTTTTTGAAAAACGAACACACGGTCGTGCGAGCAAACGATATTGCCATCATGTAATGGCTGAATTTCAAATGATAACTTCTTCAGTGGACATAAATGCATCAGTTTTATAATTTTTTGTTTTTTGCTCCTGAGTCACATATGCACAGTACCAACAGTTCAAATTTTAACACGAGAAATTCATGAACCTTTTCAGTGTATCATCCGTTTGGCAGAAGTTTTTCAAACTTGTCCTTTGATTTTTTTTTTGGGGGGGGGGGTCAAAAACGTCACAACCGATTTTAGATTTGTGCCCATTAACTGAAGAAAAACAAACTGCCCAAATGGCAGATTTTCAAATGATTTTTCATCTAGTGTATGGTCGCCATAAGACTTTTGCACAGTACTGTACATTGAGATGTTTCAGGTGCTTTAGAGGAATCTTTAGTGAAACCTGTGCTATTCCGACTATCCTGCTTCTTGTTATACTAAATTTATTTTAAAGCCATGCCATTTTTGTAAAAAAGTGCAGGCATACTATGAGTTAAGTCCAATGAGGTGCATGCCACCTTGCGAACTTCTCTTTAATTTACACCTGACAGGTTTATAGTGCTCCAGACAGATAACTTCTTGAGCTCTAACCAGTTCTGGTCTTGGCTCCTTCAAGTTCATAATTAATGCCTGCCTCTCCCCTACTTCTGCCCATTCACAGAAGCCTTTGTATTATGTGAACTCATTCACATACAGCTCATGGTGGAGACACATTATGGTATTTTGCCCTTGGGTGCTAAAGGACCTTGTTCTGGATTTTCCTTGCAGTAAAAAGTCAGAGACAAATGTTATCGTAGTATTCTCCAGTGCAGCTAGTTTAATAAGCAGCTCTTACATTATAAAACAGTGACATGTGCTAATGTTCTGTATGCTCAGCCTTAAAAGAAACTTGCACCAAGAGATACAGTATATGGAAGCTTAACTCCTCGTAAACATGATGATTTGCTGTCTTTGTTCCATATTTTGAGTCACTGGCATGCAATGAGCATAAGGATAGTGAAATCAGAAGAACAAAGTTATTTTTTTTTTTTTCTGGCTGAGTGTACTGAGGGCATTGTGCTATTATTGCAGCCAAGAACTAGATTTTTCAGATGTAGAGTAGCACAGCTACTGTGTTTGTTTTTTTGTTTTTTTGTTTTTCTTTAGGACAGGTTTCCTTTGAAGTAGTCAAAAATGTGGGCAATGCAAACTTAAGCCTAGTACACACTATTTTGTCTTTTTTTTGTTCAACCCAGCAGGCTGAACAGGAAAAAAAATAAACTGAAGAGCTTGGGGGAGCTGCTGTACTAACTATGCAATGTTAGTACATCGATTTGCCACTCTGAGCATTTGTGTTCTGACAGGGGGTCAGCCCCCCGGCAGAACACACCGGTCAGCTCACTTGGCTGAGAGTGCTGATTGGATGCTGATCCGCAGACCATTTTTGGCCATGTCATACACCAGCCGAATGTCCTCTGGTTTCTATTGAACTGGCTGATGCTCCCCTTGTGTACGGCCCTTAAGTCTACGGTGCAAAAACTGCAAAAGCAGACTTTCTTTAGTAAAGACTACAAGTCACAACGATCAGATGTAGGCAGCTGATCTTAAATGCACATCTCAACATTTCCTGTAAAAGTTTAGGTAGACCCCATCCTTTCCACTCCCCAAGTCTCTCTTTAGATGCTTTTTCTAGTATTGGGTGGCTTCACTAAACATTAGTAAGTTTCTTGAGCCAGAAGGGTTGAGGGTCAAGCTTGCATTTACAACAAAGCTGAGGCTGAGTTCACACCTCCGACGGATGCAGCTTGCAGCAGGAAATCCGGTGTGTCCCTGTTCTCTATTTCAGGGGCAAATTTTTGCCTAAATTTGGCCCTGAAATAGAGCCAGAGATGCATAGAGAGCCAGCCACAATCTCTTGTCATGCGAATTGGAGGAGGAGAAACCTGCATCTAATTTGCATAGGTGTGAACCCAGCCCAAAAGTTTCACTATAATCTCAGCTGACTATAAACTGATAATTTTTGAAATGTGCTTTTCACCAATTTGCATTATTCTGATGCTCAGTTTGGATTACCTATGTCTGCATGTTTATAGAATACAGGCCATAGATATGTAATGACATTTGTCCAATTCAGTTTTCTATAAAGGAAGGTTAAAAGCAGGTAGATAAAGTAAAAAGTAACCATTAAACAGAAAAAGTGAGCCATTACCCACATATGTTTGCTTGATTTGAACAGCTCTTTTTATAAAAGTCACATGCATTTTAGGATTACTGGTTCTTTGTATTTAAAGATATGATTCAATACAAGAACAGTAGAGAATCTGGTATTTTGACTGCCATTGTTCATCTCTTTCTGAAAATGCTGACCCTCACTTTCTGTGGCTGTGAAAGCACTGGAAATAAATGCAACAGGGTCAGCATGACAACCAGGCAACTAGTATGTTTAGACATAGAAATCCTGAGTGGTAGCCTCCATGTTTCTCTTATAAGCTCAGTCCTCAACCGCTGTAATTCATGGACTATTCTGTGCAGACAACAGGCAGATTCCCATGATTTACCGGAGTGCGACTGAACTAAATTATTTGCATTTCTTTGCTAATTGAAATGACAGCTGGCATCATACTACTTTTTGTCTAGTATTTAAATGGTTACTCTTTGTAACTAGCACATTGAGGTTGCTGTTTTATGAATTGCTTGTCACTTGAATTTAATACATTTTTTCACTACTGGAACAGTCCAGGGATTCAGCATTGAAAGCAGATACATGAGCCAGAGACTATCATTTAATATCTGTGTTCCTTGTATCTATTATTATTTTTTATTTCCTTTGTGCTCAGGGGTGTCCGTTGCCATATGCAAGCAAGACCATTGCAACAATGACAAGTCTGCAGCTAAAATAAAGTCTTTTTAAATATGTAATATTTTGGTTGAAAGACTGCCTTTTTCAGTACATGGTACAACTAAGGTAGTCAATATTTGAATAAAAGAACAGTAAATATTTTCTAACTGTTCAGAGTAGTTCTTGCATTATTACTTATATCGCCAGCAAAAGGTATATATTTAGGATATTTTCAGCTAAAAATGTTGTGAGGTGCATTGCTATGTGTGTGATGTGTTAAAAAAAGAAAGTATGGGTTAACAAAAAAAAGTTATACTCACCTAGGTGGATGCAGCATCAGTCCCCTGCTGCTCTAAGACTGAGAACTGAGCAATCAAACACGCTGATTGCTCAGTTCCCAGTGTTCCGTGAGCAGATGCTATCTGCTCTGCCCCTCCACTCTGGTGCAGCCGGTGTGTCTGCTGGCTAGCCAGACAGCCAAGCAAAGCCAGGATCACCTTTGATCAGCTGTTCGTAATGATAACCCGGAAGCGCTGACATGACATCACTTCAGGTTTACTTGGAAACAATTGGTGCCATATTTTTGAAAATTATTGAAAAGTATTTAAAAGCACCGATCTTGGTGTTTTGAATGCTTTTAAGTGCACAGGAGCTATTTGGAGTCTTATAGACCCTGGATCTCTCCACTAAAAAAAAAAACCTGTCACAAGGATGTCTACATTTCATGTGACAGCAATAAAAGTGATCAAAAAAAAAATTTGAAGCAAGTGTAAAAAATAAATTAATAAAAAAAAAAGTAAAGTGCTCGCACGCAAAGGCGAATGCGTGCGCCGGTCCCGCATGCATGCCAAACCATGATCGTCCCACACGTGAGGTATCACCGCAAACATCATATCATGCCAGAAAAGACCCATTTTTCTCCCGCATCCAATTCACATGTGTGACCGGCTCTCAATGGAGCAGGTTCACGTGGCTCCGGAGCGAATTGCACAGGAGTTCTGTGCCTCTTCTGGTCTGTTTCAGGTCCGAATTCAGCCAAAAATTTAGACCAAAATTGAACCTAAAATGGTGAACAGGGATGCACCGGACCCCTGCTGTGAGCCACTCCGTACAGCAGTGTGAACCCAGCCTTAGGGACAACCTGCAGGACTTTCCTGCCACTTCACCGCCTTGCAGATCTGTTGTGGTAAGGCTCTGGCTTGTTCTGCCCAAAAAGTGGCTAAGGTCCTGGTAAATGTACTTTTACACCAGTAGGACCTTGCTGTCTTAGAACTCCATCGGCTTTCACGATGGAGTTTTTTAGCTCCATCTTTTTTTTTGAGAATTTAAGCCCTTTTTGTAGACCTGAAATAACTACAAAATGACTCTTAAATCTTCCCTTTCGGGATTTTGTGATTTCTAGAAGCACCTTGTGACGCCCAGGGGATGAAATGATCCTTCAGTGTTAGGATTAGGGAAAAAGGATGAAAAGACCATGTCCTGTGGTTGGTGAAATCTAGATATCACAAAACCCTGTGTTTACATACAAAATGATTTTGTACAGGAATATGGTACAAAATAATTCTGCAATGGACAGAGCTTGGATCTCACTAACTTTCTGACACTAGCGCCATTAAAGTGGCCGTTTTGAATGTTTTTCTTTCTTTTCTTTTTTTTTTTTGTACCTTCTGCATTGGCTCAAATTTCTTGGAGATCCCCCTGTAGAAATCACTAGTGGCATTGGTTTCTTAAAAATGCACCTTTCCCCCATTTCACTAAAAATCACAATAGCATACAGCTTCTTCCAATTAATGTTTTTTTACTTCCTGTTTTTTTTAAGACACTTGTAATGTCACACTGGGTGCACAGCTGCATCCTGGGAAGTTCCTGTCCTATATTAGAGGAGACAGTCCCAGAGTTCAAGGAGGAGTTCCAGGAAGTAAAGACAGATGGATTTATCTGCCCTTAGTAAAAATAGCCACCATGAAAATAAGATTGCCATTGCAAAACATGTTCAACGTTGCCTTTGTTGTAATTTTTATGAGGGGAAAGTTCCTCCTTAAGGGCCCATTCATACTATAGCAGAAAGCTGCGTTTTTCTGCATAAGAAAAATTTGGCTCCCTACAAGCGCACACAGAAAACAATGGTTTTCTATGTGCCCCTAGCACACTTCCTGGCAGCTCTCACCTGCAGTGCAGAAAACTGCAACATTGCTGCAGTTTTCCACACTGCTCCACAGATTAACAGCAGCAGGGGTATTCCAATAGACGGTTGAGGGTGATTGGTGCGAGGTGGGGGTGGCAATGGTGATGACAATTATGAGAACTTATCACCCTGTATGTCGCTTCATGAAGCAGCTGAAAGGCAGTTTCTCCTCCTCTCCCAAGACCTCATTCACACACAGAGCTTTATTTATTACCCCACTACAGCTTTATCTTTTAGATTTAGAAGGAATTTTGTAAGTTATGTTGTGTTTGTTTCCACTAATAATAATTGTATTATTCTTTGTGAAAAGGAAATGATGGCATGGATGTGAAAACTCACAGAAAAAAAAGCAGCTAAACACAATATGAGTTTAAAAATATGCATAAAAACAGGTAAAAGCACCTAAAAATGCAGGTGACCATATCAGTTTTTACTTGCATATTTTATTCTCACAAGTGTGAATCAGCCCTGAGGGATTTAAAGAATCTCTAACCCATGTTCTTGTCCTCACCTGTGTTTACAAGAATAAACAATAATGCAATGGTCTGCTTACCAGAAGGATCTTGTCAGTGTCTGGTTTTTAAAAGTCCAGAACCTTACCCAAGCCCAAAAGGGAAGGGTCCTAGTTTCTCTGTAGCCATAAGAAGTATGTTTTCCATACCTTGAGGTAATTGGTTGCTATTACCTTCTTATGACTAACCAGTATAGTTGAGATGACTATCTTGGATTTGCTTTGACTTTTCAGAAGTCTGTGTTCCATTCAACCATCTGACTCTAAAATTGGCAGCCTGGTTACTGAAGTGCTTGATGGCTTCAACCACTGCTTACAGCTCCCTCACATTGGGCTATGCTAGTGCCAGGTGCCCTCCACCACAGTGTATTCCAAGATGTCCCCATCCAGGTCATCTGCAGCTCTTGGAGTGGATGTTAAACTCAGCCTTTGACCATTCAGTTCTTAAACAGATCTGGTGGGGTAGAATAATATTTGAATCTAAAGATTCTCACTTTTCATCTCCGTGTGTCAAAAAGAAATTTTGATCTATCTCTTATGTAGTTGTATACTGTACTGCCAGCATTGGTCCAATCACTTTAATGAGTTTTGTACTTTGTGGCTTGTACCTCGATTTCTGGTAAAAAAAAAAAAAAAAAAAAATTACGAATTCATTAGATATCCTAGGTCAAGATTCAGCTGTAATTTTGCTAGGTTTAGGATACATCCTAGAGAGTGTAAGGGCTGTAATGTCATTTCAGGATTCATCCCTACCTGACTGCTTAACTTTGAGAAAGAAAGGTTGCCTAAATATGGTAGCACCAATATGACCTGCTATCTGACAGCTGTTTGTGCTTCTGCCAGTACTGTGGTAAATATCCTCAGCAAAGATAATAGGACAAATGGGAGAGAAGTAACTTGTAATTGTCTTGGGAATATATGAGACAATTTTCTGATTGTGAGGGGAAAATTATCAGGGAAGTTCCATCTTATTAAAAATTTACCAAACACTTGCAAGTAAAAACCCTTCACTGAAAATCCACCTCATTCACTTGGAAATGTTATTGGTCAGTGGCTGAAAGAAAGACATGCACATCTTGATCTACAGTGGGGACAGAAAGTATTCAGACTCTTTGTTATATTGCAGCCATTTGCTAAAATTATTTAAGTTCATTTTTTTTCCTCATTAATGTACACACAGCACCCTATATCAATAAACACAGAATTGTTGACATTTTTGCAGATTTATTAAAAAAGAAAAACTGAAATATCACATGGTCCCAAGTATTCTGACCCTTTGCTGTGACACTCATATATTTAACTCAGGTGCTGTCCATTACTTCTGATCATCCTTGAGGTGGTTCTACACCTTCATTTGAGTCCAGCTGTGTTTGATTATACTGATTGGACTTGATTAGGAAAGCCACACACCTGTCTATATAAGACCTTACAGCTCACAGTGCATGTCAGAGCAAATGAGAATCACAGATCTGGCCATGGTTACAAAAAAATTCTGCTGCACTTAAGGTTCCTAAGAGCACAGTGGCCTCCAAAATCCTTAAATGGAAGACGTTTGGGACGACCAGAACCCTTCCTAGAGCTGGCCGTCCGGGCAAATTTTCTCACCAAGGGGGAGAAGAGCCTTGGTGAGAGAGGTAAAAAAGAATCCAAAGATCACTGTGGCTGAGCTCCAGAGATGCAGTCGGGAGATGGCAGTTGTAGAAAGTCTACCATCACTGCAGCCCTCCACCAGTCGGGGCTTTGTGGCAGAGTGGTCCGACGGAAGCCTCTCCTCAGTGCAAGACACATGAGAGCCTGTATGGAGTTTGCTAAAAAAAACACCTGAAGGACCCCAAGATGGTGAGAAATAAGATTCTCTGGTCTGATGAGACCAAGATAGAACTTTTTGGCCTTAATTCTAAGCGGTATGTGTGGAGAAAACAGGCACTGCTCATCACCTGTCCAATACAGTCCCAACAGCGAAGCATGGTGGTGGCAGCATCATGCTGTGGGTGTTTTTCAGCTGCAGGGACAGGACGACTGGTTGCAATTGAGGGAAAGATGAATGCGGCCAAGTACAGGGATATCCTGGACAAAAACCTTCTCCAGAGTGCTCAGGACCTCAGACTGGGCTGAAGGCTTACCTTCCAACAAGACAATGACCCTAAGCACACAGCTAAATTAGCGAAGGAGTGGCTTCACAAATCCGTGACTGTTTTTGAATGGCCCAGCCAGAGCCCTGACTTAAACCCAATTGAGCATCTCTGGAGAGACCTAAAAATGGCTGTCCACCAACGTTTACCATCCAACCTGACAGAACTGGAGAGGATCTGCAAGGAGGAATGGCAGAGGATCCCCAAATCCAGGTGTGAAAAAGTTGCATTTTTCCCAAAAAGACTCATGGCTATGCTATATCAAAAGGGTGCTTCTGAATACTTAGGACCATGTGATATTTCAGTTTTTCTTTTTTAATAAATCTGCAAAAATGTCAACAATTCTGTGTTTTTCTGTCAATATGGGGTGCTGTGTGTACACAAATGAGGAAAAAAAATGAGCTTAAATGATTTTATCAAATGGCTGCAATATAACAGAGTGAAAAATTTAAGGGGGTCTGAATACTTTCCATCCCCACTGTACATCAAGGCAATGAAAGAAAATCTAAAAACTGGAGCCACACAGAGGGGTAGAGAAACAGTATTCTGGCTGTGATGAAAGGCTGAGACTACCTTACAAAGGAAGTTCTGGGTCTCGACACCAAGGTCTTGTCCTTGTGTAAAACCAGAAAGGACGCTGCAGGACAAGAATGCCAAATGAGACACTTGTATTTTAGAGATGATGGATTGCAATGAGGAACGCAACCTTGAGAGAGAGCGGAAAGGGGAAAGCCTCTGATACGTTCGAAGGGCAGTTTTTGAGACTCTGAGCAAACCAGCCTTTAAAACATATACATAAAGGTTAATCCTAACAGAGAACTTGCACCCTCCTGCTGGAAACGAACACCCCGTAGTGTTTATGAATTATCATAATATACTGTATATACTAGCACTATATCAACTCTAGACTTAACATAAAGTGTCAACAATTTTAAATTTCATAATTATTTCCCATCAAAAAACAAATGCATGAAGTCAGTGAAAAAAAAGAACAAAAGTCTCTAACCAGGCTGTGTTCAACGCCACCACTTTAATTCCACCTTTTGTGCTCTTATCTGATATAAGTAGATGAAAGGCTCACCAGATTCTTCTTTTTTTTCTTATTTTGCCACTTCAGTGAACTCTTTTGAGAGACTATGGCTCACCGGATTCTCATGGCACTTTATAGATAAGTGAGCCATGAAACAGTTATCTTCCATTAATGTGGGTGGCATTACATCAGAATTTTCCCTGTCAGAGCTTACTAGTATAAGCATAAGCAGTCTGCTCACAAAGCTTTTTCTGGATTGAAAGTTCTTGGTCTCACACCAAAGTAAACCTTCCATGAAGAATGGTAGATCTTATAAGAAGTAGATTTCCTAGCTGTCACTATTGTGGGAATCAACAATTTACATCTGCCCGCCTCTTAGAAAGTGGGCTTTAACAGCCATACTGTTAAAGCCAACAACTATGAAGCTGGATGGACTTTGAGACAGAACATCTGCAAGAACAAACTGGGCATCTGCCAGGAGTTTCATCAGGTCAGAGTACCACATCCACCTGGGACAATTTTGGTGCTACTAGAATAATCGGGACGCCCTCCACCTTGATCCTGCAGAGCAGAATAGAAAGAAGTTTAGGGGGAGGAAAGGCATAGATCAGGCCATGCTCCTCCCACAAAAATACCAGAGCATCCACTGCTTCTGCCAGATGATTACTGTACCTGGAGACAAACTGTCCTTAGTTTGCTATCGAACCTATAAGCCATGAAGCCCTTATAGGTGTCCCCTACATGTGGCACAGGGCCTGGAACAACTCTGGGGGAAGAGACCACTTCCCTGGGCCCAGGTACTGCTGGCAGAAGCAGTATGCTTCAAATGTCTACATCTCGGATTTAAATTGTGGACAAGGCTGTCCCCTTTAGTTCTGTTAAGAACAGAATTCTTGTATATCTCTCTTGCCACGGCAGGACCTCTGGTTTCCCCCCTTATGGTTTATGTATGCCACTGCCCAATTGAATCCTGATCAGATGACCCTCCAGATTGGATATCCTGCATTGCAGGAACAGCCAAATCACACAAAGGTTCAAAATGTTGATCGGGAGATGATCTTTCCTCTGGCAAGTCCCCAGCATCAACAAGGGGTCCAGGACACCTTCACAGCCCAACAGACTTGTAGTTTGAAGTTCCTTCAGTGTTAGAGAAACCCTGACTTAAGCTGTGTCTAGAACAAGACGTAATTATTCCCCAAGTGATGAGTCGGTTCCAGCACTGACTTCAATGCAGGATACTGCCGGATGCACAGAAGGAATGGTCCACTTTTTGACAAAGTTTCTCTTAAATAGGTACAGGGCTGCCAGCTGTTTGGGAGACATAAACAGCTTGTCAGGGCTCTCCATGTCCCCATAAAGAACTACTGTTAAATAGAGGGATGCATCAGAAAGGTCTTGTGGCCTTTACAGAAACCTAAACTGAGATTGGCACTAGCAGAAACTGCAAATTGTCCTTTAAGTTTTAATGCAGTGTGAACTGTATGTATAAGCAGAGATATTCTCTTCCAGTCTGGGAGTAAGAGTAGATGCCTGTGGTTTCTCAGGTGTAATACATTATGAACTCAAGGAGCTCAACATCCTGTTAAAGACTTAAAGGACTGTCCCATGATGCCATAATTTTTGTGTTGAAGGGGTTTGGAGTGAAACTAAGCAAACAGGATTGCCTACAAGATCCCTGAAAGGCTATCATCAACCCCAGGGCTCTCATGCAGGATTCAGGAGTCTGGAGACTAATGGACTGAAGAGTGAGTCTGCGAGCAGAGAATTTGAGGTTCCTTATGGAAGAGAAAAACTCTGACTTTTGTCGAGGGGTGATTCTTCCCAGCCTGAAATCTTGGCTTCTTTTGCTGAGGAATATGAGTACTTTTGTCACTGAAATCCTTGATGAGATCTTCCTGGGCAATCCCGAAAAGGTGTTGTCCCTAAAAAGAAAGTGCTTTCTGCATGTGACTCCACACCCCAAAATTCAAATGAGAGATGAGGCAGGAAATCATGCTGTAGTTCAAGGCTGCAGGCATTAGTTCCAAATGCTCGTTTACAGTTTTACGATCAACTGCTATAATAATTAATCTTTCATTGGCCCTAGACCAGTCAACTAGTGTTTGACAAATTGGGTCACGGCAAAGAAAAGTTGTATTGAAGAACTCACCAGGGAGAACAGAGCTCTAGCAAGGGCCTCCAGCCGCTTGGTGATGGATGGAACTGGCCCCTTATAGAAATCTAAATGCCAGAGGCGTTTCCTGTGTTTCTCGACCATGTCACTACTGTGACTGGCTGTCGAAGAAACTCCCAATCGTGTGATCACTTTAACTGGCTCCTGATTGTTGCCAAGTGACCAGAAGCTGTCAATGACAACAGTCACAGGGCTGGGGGTTATGTGATTGAGCATGTTCTTTACAAAATAGCAATTCTGGATATGATATGTACAGTTTGGGGTTGAAGCCCACCACCATGCTGCTATGTAAAAGTGTGCAGTTTGTACAAGACTGGTACATCCTCCACTGGGATGGTGACCACTTTAATAAGATGAAATGCTGCCTGATCTAAAGAAGGGCAGCTCAGTTTCTACCATAATGCTCCTCACAGCGGTACAAGGCTGAAAGATGCGTGGGAGGTACAAACATCGTGTCAGTCCATAAAAGGAAGACATCAAACAGCGAGTTCACCGGAAAGGTCCTTTCTGCCTTAGGAGCCCTAAAGATCTGATGTTGTCAGGCATCTTGGAAGGCATTTTAAAAGGTAGTAGACATGCACAGTGCAAGGCAAAAGGCAATGCAGCTCAGGGAGCAAGGCAAGGCCTTGTGTGCTTATGAACCCAGCTGCTTAGGTAGCAGGTTCAGGGTCAGGCAGCCAAAGGTGACCAGGTCACAGTAGACTGATAGTAGAAATGAACTGAGAACCAGAGGTCCACAAGTCTCTTGAAAGCAGGGGCAGCAGCAAAAATATGTTTCTTTAGGGTTGAATGGTGGGAAGAGAGCATACATGTGACACTCCACCCAAAGGATGACATCAGTGCGCAACCTCTCAGCATTAATCCTTTCCTTGACAAAACTGGCAAGTCAACTTTATTGCTGATGCGAAGAACTGGAGAATGTCACAATGCAGAGTCCAGTGCATGAAGGCCACATACCAGTCTAGCTCCGCATGTCCAGTCCATCAGGGTCTGGGTACAGAACTCTAAAGTCAGGGTTAGAAAAAGGCCAATCTGGATAGCTGCATATAGAGACCAATTCACCAATTATGGAGCAGGAATCTTGATTGAAAAAGAAAAATCGCAAAAAAAGCAGAACTGTGAAAAGACATCCATCCTCCTACACTAGCAAAAATGAGGCTTGCTGGGAGTAGTTTTTGTTTGCCAGTGTCCAATCTTCCTGTAGGTGGTGTAGTATTATCCAACAGTATAAGACTTTTGGTGCCTCTCAATAGACATGAAAGAAATATGTTACTTCTGGCCTGACGTTTTCAAAAGGTAAGTTTAGGGGGTTGTCAGAGCTTTCACTGACTTTGAGGTCCAATTAAAAAAAGTTTAATAACCATTTATATAGACTTAATCTTGTGTATAACTTTTATACAAAAAGTATCTGTATTGCCCATAGCAAGCAATCACCTTCATTGTTGCACATTGCATATCTGAAAATTGAACTGTTTGATGTGGGCAAAACAGGTCCTTTGGACAAGCACACGTGTTTTTTCAGGATAATGTCAACTGGTTTTCCCATTCACAATGAGCAAACATAAACCTTTCCTTAACACTCATCTTTATTGGTCCTGAAGTAAAAAACATGGTTGGCTTTAAAGCAATGCCGCCATGTTATAAAGAAGAAGAGATAAATACATAATGAAGTATGTTTATAAAAAAAATTGTTTTTGTGAATAGTGATGCATATCTTTATAGGGAAAGCAGCAAAGTTTTACTACATGCACGTATAACTGTTTTTACAAATACTATTTTCATTGTGTCGGAAATGGAACCTTTCATATTGCCGTGACTCATGTCACAGCGATTATGAAAAAGGTTTCTGCACTGCTTTTTCTGATTTTATTGCGACTTGCATAGACTTCTGTTAAATGAAGTCGTAAGCCGCAATTAATTCAATGGTCCACATCGCACAGATCTGAAGCTTTAAAATTGCGCTAAAGTAGCACGAATTCAAAGCCGCACCAATGTGAACCAGGGCTTATTCATTTAGAAACAGGAAAACATTTTTTACACAAGTAATACTTTTTCAGTAAAGAATGAACCAAGGATTTAGTTTGTAATTTCTGAGGTGCATTTTCTGCAGAGAGATGTCCCAGTGAGTACTGACACACTTGTTTTGCCCAAAGAGATCGGAGAGTTAGATTAAGCTGAACCCTGAAGATCTGTCCCTAACTAAGCTCATCTCGAGATGGTACCTTGATGTTCGCTACCCTCCTCTTCAAAGTAAGCAAGCATTCTGAAACAACCCATCTTTGGTGTAATGTGGAAAGTGAACACTTTCTTCTCCAGTGACAGCTTAGCAACTAGCAATGTCACATGAGAGGCATGCTTACAGTGTAAGTTCACCCCACCTGCCCTTGCAATTCCAGATCCCATAAGTAGTACATACCAGCAATACTCATTTAAAAATGCTGCTCCTGCTTTATTTTATAGATGCAACCATGAGGGCCTTTCTGCAGAAACTTCTGGCCCCTCGAATTCCCTCTGTCATGCCGTTTGCTGGACACTACAAGTGTGGGCCTCCTAGCTGACGTTCCTACCCACTCAAACTGCGGTTCTAGCTGCAGTGGGCGAGCCCAGGTGCCACGGCTAGAGAAAGAGAAAGTACACTGCATACTCGCAGAAAGAATGAACTGGATGGGCCGTTAGGGGGCACACACTTGTAGCAGCCAACCCATCCTGAAAATAGAAAAACAGAGGGGGGGGTTGAGGGACTGGCAGTTTTTGTGCAGAACACCTCCCCCCATATGTGAAAGAAAGCAGAAGCAGCATTTTAAAATAAGCGCCAATGGTATACTGTATACCATTTTTTGGAATCTGCAGTTACACCGGAGAATGTTCATAAAAAAGTTACTAAAGGTGAATTTTACGTTTTTGGATCTTATAAATACTGGCTTTCAGAAAGTCAGTGTCTGTATAGGAATGTCTGCAGACTCTATCGGCTCTTTGAAGAGGTGACACCAAACGTGGAACTACCTTATTGTGTCCACTATCCTGTGCTAAGCTTTGCTGATCATTTTTCTTTATAATAAAGGAATAATATAGGGTGACCTTTGACGCTGTTAAAAATATAGCATACGTTTTTAGAATATTGTTTTTTTTTTTTTGTTTGTTTTGTTTTTTTTAATAAATACACAATAGTAGCATGGCAAATACCACTGTTTCCTCCCAACTCATCAATCCAGAAATGATAATGGTAGACTGACAAAATTCAGCAGATTTCACACCAGCCCCTGGGTACAATGTCTACTAGGTGTGGTTATTAACCCTTTCATTTTCAGGGAACAGTGGACTGTAAAGTGTAGTCATACAATAATATCCATATATTTATTTGAAACTGTTACTATCAAACTGTACATAGCACAAACAAATTTACAGTTACTTTGTTGCAATGAAAATGATCTTGTTGACATTGATACATTAAGAGTAAAACAATCGCTAAAATTCATATCCTGCACAAAATGCTTCTACAGGATCCCTTCAATGCTGGTCACATATTTGAAGGCCTAGGCCAGTGATGGCGAACCTTGGCACCCCAGAAGTTTTGGAACTACATTTCCCATGATGCTCATGCACTTTGCAGTGTGGTGGAGCATCATGGGAAATGTAGCTCCAAAACATCTGGGGTGCCAAGGTTTGCCATCACTGGCCTAGGCACTTGGTTATGTAATCTCTGTTGAAGGGGACAGAGTTCAGATTTGTTGGTCTTCCTGTTCCATACAAACAGGTGGAGCAGAACTTCATCCAGAAAAGGTATGTATTTAAACCCTCGTGTCACCCTTTATCTACAAGACTATGTTAAGATTATGTTATCATTTCACTATAGGCCCACTTTATTGTTTAATTCCTGGATACCACACAAGCTGAAATGAAAAGCTTACATTTGCAACTAAAGTTCATGCTGCACTCAGTACTAATTGGCCTATTATGGTGCAACACACCTGGAAACCAATGGCTAAAAATGTATTGCTGGTGGTGCACTTTGCTTATTATGTTTAGGTACTAAAATCATTAAAAAATTAACTTTGTTCACATAAGTTTATGCAGATGTAGCACAAAAGTGTAAACCAAATACAGTATATCATGGTTTGAAATGAGGAAGTTAATTCTAGAATCTCTAATACAGTATCATGTCAACTGGTAGATAAAGCATTTTAAAAAAGATGGAAAAAATAACTATAGCATTGTATTCTAATGCCTACTAAAAAGTCTATATTACTCAAAAGATGTATGATAAACTGGAGCAGCTGTCGATTCTGGAAGTGTGAAGATTGGTTTGTACATAGGTGGCTGGAGCTCATTTATGTTATCGGCTTTCATGGCTTTTTGTTTTTTATTATTTATTTTTTTCCATTCGATTTTTCTCTATTTGTTCCATTAATCAAAAAAACTAATTCTCGAAGAGTATGTAACTACACAAAAGGGTATTCATTCCTTTCTGTATCAGTTGTCCAAAGGCTTTGCCCATAGTAATACATGATCTGTAAAACAAACATACACTGTTATCATTCCTGTTGAGGTTGCACAAGTCAAGAACTGACTGATATAATATAAGGGGGTAATAAATAATCTATGATGTTATATTACTGGGAAAGTACAGTTTAAAGTCTATAGTATTAACATCAAACCTGGTTCCTATTTTTTTCCCAAGCTAATAAGGTTTCGGTGTATTTAATAATATGTATGTTGCTTCAGACATCCAGTTACAGTGGCAAGAAAAAGTATGCAAACCCCTTGGAATTAAAAGAGTATTAAACCGAAAAGCAAACATTATATTGCAACTTACCAATTATTAGATGTGATGGCTGCATTCGTTTTCAAAAGAATT
Organism: Aquarana catesbeiana; assembly: GCF_042186555.1. Lineage (NCBI taxonomy): Eukaryota > Metazoa > Chordata > Amphibia > Anura > Ranidae > Aquarana > Aquarana catesbeiana. The sequence goes on along the minus strand of NC_133324.1, from coordinate 580,377,497 downwards.
AGCTCTCTTGCATATGTACCAGTTACAAGGATGAGACAAACCATTTGACACTGAGAGGTGCTTACAATAATCCACTTTTTTTTACTTTATTTTTTTTTATGTAAAACCTTTATCCCAACAGGAAAACAGTTGCTGTAACTGCTTATAAGGAGTTAGCTGGAGTTTGGCTTCAATGTGTTAGCGTATTTAAATCTAACACTCCTCTCCCCCCAGACTGACAATGCTACTGTCCAAATGTCCAAACTGTAAAGCGCTACGTAAACTGTTGGCGCTATATAAATCCTGTATAATAATAATGTACCCCTGTGCTCCTTCATCCAGAGTGGAGGCACTCTAATACAGGAGGTATATTACTGATCAGATCACCAGGTGATAGCAGAGGGAAAAACACCTAAAAAAATAAAAATGAATGCAGCTAACACATATAATGATTGGTAAGCTGCAATATACTACATTTCTGGTTTTGGGTTTAATGCCACTTTAACTGGTTTTCTGCAGTAATTTGCCATAAAATGTGATCTGATCCTCCTCTAATTCCCAACAATAGACCAGCACAATGTGCTTAAAGCAGAACTTCACCCAAAAGGGGAAGTTCCACTTGTATGCATTCTCCCCTCCACTGCCACTTTTTGAGGAGGAGGGCGGAGTGGGTACCTGGTTTTGACAGGTTCTCGTCCCCACTTCCGGGTCAGATCTACAAAGATGTCCAGCCCCCTCCTCCTTCCCCTGCAGCCTTCTGGGACACACACAGGTGACCCAGAAGACTGCAGGACCATTCACAAAGCCCAGCGCGGATCGTACATGCATAGTAGGAAACTGTAAAGCCGGAAGGCTTCACTGCCGGTTTCCCTTACCCAAGATGTTGGCACCTTCACACAAAGCCGATTGAAGAATCGACTCTGGTGCAGATATCACTGGATCCCTGGACAGGTAGGTGTGCTTATATTAAAAGTCAGCAGCTACAGTATTTGTTTTAGGGGGGAGACTGGAGCTCCTGCACTGTCCCTCCCTGGCATTCAGTGCCCCACATGCATCCGGGACCGGTATTGCAACACAGAGAACCTATGAACCTAGTTGGTAGTACTAGGAGAGAGTGAGAAGTAGATCCACAAAGAGTTAACGCTGTTCTACATACTGTCCCTGGACGTGAGGTGGCAGATTATGGCTAAGCTGGTGGAGCGGGACACGGGCACTGCGGTGTCCCCTCAAAATGCTGCACACGGGAAAAGTGCTTCACAGTAAAGTGCTCAGTGAATTAAGAGTTTCTGCGCAATGGTGGAACAGCTCGCATCTAAGTTCGGGGTGCTGCTTTAATGCTGATTTTCACATAACCGTGGCCGTCCCCTATCTCCCAGGCATTAGCAAGCGCATCCGCGAAGGGTTTCTGCTTAGGGCAAGTAGGCCCCTACCACACACGATCTCCACCAATCGCGAGTGCAAAGCTTAGGAACAAATAATAAATGGACATTTTTTTCTGCACAAAGATGAACATTTATTATTTATGTATGTGTTACACGGTTGGCAAGAGATTACCTAATGATGGCCATAAACTACTTTAAACAAACTGATAAAAACCCGACACAGGTTCTAACCCTTCCATGTAAGTTTTGGCTTTAGATGCACTTTAATTAAAGTGGTAGTAAACCCGCTGACTTTTTTTTTTTTTCCCTACACCTGTAAGGGAAAAGGCATAATGAGCTAGTATGCACCGCATACTAGCTCATTATGAGATACTTACCTTAGAATGAGGCGCCAGCATCTCACCCGGTCCACGCTGAGGGAGCTGACCTTTCCCCTCGACGTGTCTTCCAGGTATCGTGGCTCCGGCGCTGTGAGTGGCGCGCGGGAGACTTCTTTCCGGCAAGGTCCGGCGTCTGCCGGGCTTTCAGCAAAGGATCCCCTGTGCGCATGCGCCGCTGCAGTCAGCGGCTCATTGCGAGGGGAATATTTCCTAAACCGTACAGGTTTAGGAGATATTTTTTTTTACCTACAGGTAAGCCTTATTAAATAAGTATACAACTGCTTTAACTGAGATAACATCCATTGAAAAGTCCTTCCATTGTTTTATAGGAATTAAACTAGCATTAGTAAAAATAGCCGTTTCAAACTGTAAATCCATTTTGTTTCATGATACAGCTCTGATTGATAAAGTCTGCTTTGAATGCCAAGACAAACTGCAAACTCTACAGAGTCTGTGTGTTCACCACTCCTTCACCTATTGTTTTACCTTACAAAACAACTTTACCTCTCCTGAAATCTCGGTGTCACCTTCAATAACTATTTATAGTCCGTAGCTAGAACAGTTTTCTCTTTCAAACCTGCTGTTAAATTGTAACAGTAGGAAATATATGGCATGACCTTCTATTGTAAATGCTGCTTGCCTCTGACTTCAAATTGTTACTAAAGTCAATTTTTTTTTTTTTTTTTTTTAAATAACAAACATGTTATACTCCCCTCCTCTTCTCGGGTCCTCCTCTTCTTAGTGTGTCCCCATAGCAAGCTGTTTGCTATTGGGGAACACGTTGTCCACTCGCTCCCGAGCCTGACTAAGCCCGCCCCCACTTCCTCCTCACTGTTGTGGGTTTAGTAACACTTTAAAAAGGAGTTGTAAAGTCTCAAAGTTTTTCACCGTAATGCATTCTATGCATTATGGTGAAAAACTTTCTGTGCTGCAGCTCCCCCCAGAGCCTCCCTTTTTCTTACCTTAACCTGATCGTTTCAGCGCTGAACATGAGTCCAGCGGCTCCAGCCGCTGTCTCCATCCTCATTGGATAGATCGAAAGCAGCGGGAGCCATTGGCTTGTGAGCGCGCCTGCACGGGTGCCCCCAGGGAATGCGGGTCTCCGTGGGGGCACCCAATAAAGAGGAGGAGCTAGGAGCGGCAACAGGACACCCCAGAAGAGGAGGATCGGGGCTGCTCTGTGCAAAACCCTTGCACAGAGCAGGTAAGTATAACGTGTTTGTAAAGGTTCGTTTTTTTTTTTTTTTTTAATAACAATCACTTTAAGGCTTCATTCACCCAGCTATAAAAAAAAAAAAACGCATAAACAAGTATTTTTTGATTACAGATCTGCATGTAGCTGCATTGTTTTCAATAGAGCCATTCACACAGGTCCGTACACATGAGCTGCTTTTAGATCCGTAACACAGAATCCAAAAATCTGCGTCTAAGAACATGCGCTTTACACATGTATATGCGTTTTGTACGCGTGTAAATTAAGTATAAACAAAGGGGAAGAATAAATTATCATTATGTACACTTATGTGTCTTTACACATTTATACACATCTGTACGCAAGTATTTTGCTGATTGTTACGCAGGAGCTTTTCTCGTAGAAAACACGTGTATAATAACATCAGTAAAATTTGACGGCCCTGTGAATAAAGGCTAAGGGTACTTGCACACTGTACTGATATATGAACATCAGACATTTCTAGCAGAAAAAAATGTGAGGATGGGCACTCGTGCGTATTTGTGAGTACACTTGTACACAAGCATAAAAATTCCTCTAGCTTTATCTTAATGAAAGAAGTGTGGTGTATGTGTGTATTTGTGCATATCATGCACTGTATTTATTTTTTAACGATGTATATGTGGCATATGTTTACAGGCCAGTGTGTACAGGCACATTGGAAATCGCTACATCAGTAAAGAAAATGCCTGTATGTCTATAAACGCAGGGTTTTTAGGCAGCAGCGTGCTGAGGCCTAAAGCAGTATTAAACTCTCAGTGTATTTAGCTTAACATATTGAGCACAATAAAAAAAAAAAAACATTCCCAAGTAAACTATTTGTTAAAATGTTGACCCCATTAAAGAAGAAGAGAATGTGCGCTGCATTTCGAGATTCCATAATTTACCGCGTCACGAATGTTAATTCTCCATTACGACCACTAGTTTACAAGACCGACCGCTTCTGGCTCGTCCTTGCTTCTGATCATGCGTGTTTGTACTTTGGACTTTTGTCCTACGGACTTGTGTACACGCGCTCGGAAAATCCGACAACAGACATATGTTTGGAAAATTTTAAAGCCTGCTATCCAACATTTGTCTGTGGAAAATCCAACAACAATTGTCAGATGGAGCATACACATGGTCGGATTTTCTGCCAATAGTCTGTCATCACACAATTCCCATCGGAAAATCCAATCGTGTGTACGAGGCATTAGAGCATATGCCTGTAAACTCCTGAAAAAACCATAGTGAGCATAGACACATTGGCCAACATAGAGGGGAGTTTGCAGGCAGAAAAAATGAGAGCTCAAAAGCCCGTAGGAGCAGCTTCTTTGAGATGCAGTGTGCGTGAGCCCAACAGTTTCAGGTCAATGACTCAAAATATACAGTAGTAGGCAATGGGTCAGCATGGCAACCAAGGAATTAGCAGTCTTTCAAGGAGAGCTCAACAATGACCTTTTCGTATAGGCAGTGAGGACAGTGGCGTCTCCAGCTTTCATATTTAGGGGGGGCACATGGGGGGGACAGGGACAAAAGTAAGGGGGCCAACTATAAAATGCAAATATATATAAGATCTACCCTGGGGCGCTTTACTGCTGTTGTGGGGCCCTTTATTACGATCCCGCAACTAGACCCTTTCACATGCAGTGAGCTCCCTTCCCACTGTATTGGGGCCCCCCGGGTGGCAGAAAACAAGAGGTATGTCACCAGCACACCAGGAAAATATAAGGATCCAAAGCAGTGGGAGAACTGCCAGGTTGCAAAGGTTGTCTTGCGACCGGGCCTTGGGGTTCTGCCACTGTGGGGTTCCCCAGCCTCCTCTTGCTGTCCTGCCCCTGCTATTGACAGTGCTGGTCTGTCTGTCTGTCTCTTTGGCAGCGGTGGCAGTCTATTAGGACCTAGCAGGGACAGGACAGCAACAATGATAGTTCTGCCGCTGGTCCACAGTGGGAGGATTCCCCCATCCACCTGGAAAGTGTAGATGGGGGGATAGGAACATTCTTTTTTTTTCCATTCAACCTAATAGTTGAATCAAAAAAGTGATCAATGTATGGTCTGCCTAAGAGCTAAGATCAGCCATAGACAGTTAAAATCTTGGCCGTTTCAGCAAGAACTGGCTGAGTTTTAAACCATTAATGGACAGGTTGAATCTACCAAGTTGATCGATCAAATTGGGTACAACCAGCCTGCCAGATTCTCTTATGCTTATCGCTAGCGGTTGCTATATCTGCTAGTGATAATCGCTATTTATTGGGAGAATACAATTGCTCAGCGGGAGGGATTCCCCTGTCAGCACTGACTGTGTTGATCATGCAAGTTTCTTTCCTGCAATCTGTGGTTGCAGGAAAGAAATTTGTACCGTCTATGGTCTGCCAAACTGGAACTGAAAGTTAGTAAATGTCTTGAAAGAACAGGAGAGGGGGAGGAGGAGACCGATGGGGGAGAGAAGGCGGGCAGATAGGGACAGTTCAGTGTTCACGGTGTAATGCAGTGTGCACTCACCCACAGGTCCAGGCTGGAAGATCAGGCATCTTTGGTACACAAAGGAATCTGCAGCTGCTGGTTTTCATATTTCCCGCCCACACATTCCCTCTCTTCAGATACAGCTGAACGTCGGGGATAGTGTGGGCGGGGCAGGAAGACAGAGGAGGAGAGCTGTATTCCTCTCTGATCTCCCGTCAGTGAGGGGGGGTGAGTGTGTTTGCTGGGCTGTGTAATGCCCTGTACACACGATCAGACATTCCGACAACAAAATCCTAGGATTTTTTCCGACGGATGTTGGCTCGAACTTGTCTTGCATACACACGGTCGCACAAAGTTGTCGGAAAATCCGATCGCTCTGAACGGGGTGACGTAAAACACGTACGTCGGGACTATAAACGGGGCAGTAGCCAATGGCTTTCGTCTCTTAATTTATTCTGAGCATGCGTGGCACTTGCGTCGGATTTGTGTACACACGATCGGAATTTAAATGATCGGATTTTGTTGTCGGAAAACTTTATATCCTGCTCTCAAACTTTGTGTGTCGGAAATTCCGATGGAAAAAGTCCGATGGAGCCCACACACGATGGGAATTTCCGACAACACAATCCGTCGGAAAATCTGACCTTGTGTACAGGGCATAAGAGTGTCACAGACACTCTTTAAGAGCTGCAGCCACCAGTGTGAGAATTTACAGGCTGATTTTCCTGTCCTACGGATGGGAGAAATCAGTCTGTTTTTTCACTGTCACTTAGATAATGGGAGGCTTTTTGGGGGGGGTCAGGGCCCCCTCTGGCCCCCCCTTAGTGATGCCATTGAGTGAGGAGGCGTTCTGTCACCTCCCCACCACCTGTTTTACCTCTAAAAACCTGCACCACCACACCACAATGAGGTTGTAGGCCAGTTATGGCATGGTTCCATTCAGTTGGATGGGTTGCATTCAACAGGTGGTACTGCCCCCCAAAGGGAGAACCATTTTGCACTGTGGTCACAGCATGTGCACACCCCATGCGCTGCATTTGAAGCTTAAGTGGAAGTGGTTGGGGGGTCGTAAAAATGCAGCTCATGTTTTTACCGCCCCCAACTGCAAGTGTGAACTGCAGGCAAGCAGCTACATACACTGATGAAATGTATACTGTAAGGCCTAGTTTAGACTTGTGTTCGAAGTGGGGCAGTAAAAATAAGCAATTAATCTACGGTTTTACTGCCCTCCGACTGCCCCCGTAAGCTGTAGAGGCAGCTGGATGGGGTTATATACATTCCGTGGCTGCAAAGCAAAGTATACCCTTTCAGCTGGCAACCCCTACTCATTCAGCTGGCCACCAGCAAACATAACCCATTCATATTAGGAAGCCAATAGTGCTTTCATGGAAAAAGTCTGCCCCTCCGACTATTTCAGCATGGAAGGCTCTTGTTAACAAAGCTCCCCCCTTATACAAGGCTACTTACACTAGCAGAGGTATAACACATAAGTGTGATAAAGTGTGGGGTAGTTTGATGAACAGTACATCCACGGTGTCTGATTAAGTGGCTATTTTTTAAATGAATAAGTGATGTAAACTCTAACGTGTGGATTCTGATCTGGGGATGTGGAATATCTGTCTGCTCTTACCCTTGGAGTGAAAGTGGGCTCATGCATTAATATAAATGACAATGTTGTTGGTATATTGAAGGAAGGGGGTGTATATTGGATGGGTGAAGGAAATATTTACTCTCTTACTATGATTTATGTATTGTACATGAGGGTCTTTGATCTTGTTCTTATATCCATGGGTATTGGTCATGGGGTTATACAATGAGCCAAATGCTGAAGAAGTGTATTTGAGTTCTTGTGTGTGGCCCGTTTGGGCTATTTTTTCAGTTGTAATTTTAATTGTAATTGTTATTGCAAAACTTGAAAAAAAAACACAACATGACCCATTCAAGTAAGTGAGGCCCTGCCACAACAAGACCTGGTTGCGGTGTGGTGGTGCAAGTTTTTGAGGGTAAAAACTGGCAGTGAGGAAACAGCTGCCTGTCAACTTCTGCCACATCTGTAAACAAGCTGTAAGGTATTTTAATTGCTTTCTATTTCCGTCCATCTAGTTGTGACATTTACACAGCTCTGACACATAGCACATCCCTCACTGGCAGGAGAGGGGACCTGATTCTTCTCTGCTACAGCTTCACGTTCACTTACAAGTCCCCAACCCTACCCTGTGACTGGACATTGAAAGGAGAAGCAGCACACTGATTAACTCATCTCTCTGTTACTTTACTCTCTGCTCCTAAAAGCGTGTTCCTGGAACTGCAGCACACCCAATTGCCTACTGTTGCTGATTCTCCCTCCTCTCTCTAAGCTCTGCTGTAGAGATTATACAGTAGACTTCAAGAGGCTGATACTTGCTCATATTTAAGGTACACTGCTTACAAAAATACATATGAAAATGTATTAATTATCAAAGAGCTGCATTCCTTGGTGCCCTTTTATATTTGCCCGGGGTTCAGCTATAAATGCTTTCCATGGTTCCAAGATTCTGAATCCAGCCCCAACATGTATAAGCCTTAATTATTACATGTACCCTTTTCCATGTCCTAATCTAGAAAGTATGGGTGCAAATAATGTTCCTGCAGATGTATGCACAACATTTATTACTGCACATATGAGTAGCATTTTTTTTTTTTCGTGCGATAGTAAAACGGCAAGAATTGTCTGAAATGCTCCAATATAAAAGGTTATTGTTTTACATGAACATAACTTACCAGAATTCCCCAACTATATGTGTATCACGTGAATCCTAGTTTCCTGGAAATACTGATAAAGAAAATGGTTTAATTAATTACTGTAGGTCACAAAGAGATATACTTTACATTGACTGATGTATGGAAGGTTTTCTAAGTACTCAAAACTGCATATAAACAGAGGATTAACACCATAATAGCAAATTTCTGTAAAGTATTTGAAAAGTAATGAGCTGAACATACCTGGGTTCGGAGAACATGCTTAAGGTTCGGGTACTGAAGCTAAACCCCATTGAAGTCAATGGGAACCAAATGTTAAAAAACAGTAATGCAGAAATTTCTAGGCTAATAGTCAGGACTCAGGAGATTGTAAAAAAAAAATGGTACGGGGGCTGAGCACCGCCCTGGGGAACATGTACCAAAGAAAGAAAAAAAGTTAAAAATCAGTTTGGCGAGGAGCATCAGTTTTAGTAATGCTTTAACTAGATAAAAATAAAGCTTGTAGGCATGGTAAAGGGAACCTATGCTGATACATTTGCTGCACTGCTGACTTCCCTTTTGACTCCACAAGGTTCCATAAAACTGTCCCTGAGCAAGTATACAGATAAGGAGTTCTGTGTTATCTCTGACTTCCCAGGCAAAACTTATTTTGAGTCACTGAGGTTGATTTACTAAAGGCATAGAAAGTTTGCAAGGGATTTATTCCCAGAACTTCGGGCTGGTGCACACCAGATGCTGTCCAGTGCATTTTAAATCTGCATCAAAAATGCATGCAGTGTTTTCAATGCATTCCAATGACCCTAGTTCACACCAGTGCAGTGTGTTCTGGTACAGTCAACAAAAGTAGAACATTTTTTTCTGTATGGAATGCATCTGGAATATGGCAAAACACATAAAAAACCAGGGTGGATAATAATCGATTATTTTAACCCCTTCCCATGAGGGGAAGGTGCCATTAAACCATATGGTGGGTCATGTGAAGTGAGCACATATAGAGACCGGTGGAGGACACAGTGGGGTGCTTGATCACTTATTTTGGATTTGTTACTTATAAAGATATAGACATGTTCACTGAGAAGAGTTTTTCTTGTGGATTTAATGGCTTGAATCTACTAGCAACAGTCACTATATATACAGTCAGTGTCTCACAAAAGTGAGTACACCCCTCACATTTTTGTAAATTTTTTATTATATCTTTTTATGTGACAACACTGAAGAAATGACACTTTGCTACAATGTAAAGTAGTGAGTGTACAGCTTGTGTAACAGTGTAAATTTGCTGTCCGTTCAAAATAACTCAACACACAGCCATTAATGTCTAAACCGCTGGCAACAAAAGTGAGTACACCCCTAAGTGAAAATGTCCAATTTGGGCCCAATTAGCCATTTTCCCTCCCCGATGTCACATGACTCGTTAGTGTTACAAGGTCTCAGGTGTGAATGGGGAGCAGGTGTGTTAAATTTGGTGTTATCACTCTAATGTCCCGTACACACGGTCGGACATTGATTGGACATTCCGACAACAAAATCCTAGGATTTTTTCCGACGGATGTTGGCTCAAACTTGTCTTGCATACAGACGGTCACACAAAGTTGTCAGAAAATCCGATCGTTCTGAACGCGGTGATGTAAAACACGTATGTCGGGACTCTAAACGGGGCAGTAGCCAATAGCTTTCATCTCTTTATTTATTCTGCGCATGCGTGGCACTTTGTCCGTCGGATTTGTGTACACACGATCGGAAATTCCGACAACAAAATTTTGTTGTTGGAAAATTTTATAGCCTGCTCTCAAACTTTGTGTGTCGGAAAATCCGATGGAAAATGTGTGATGGAGCCTACACACGCTCGGAATTTCCGACAACAAGGTCCTATCACACATTTTCCGATGGAAAATCCAACCGTGTGTACGGGGCATAAGGCCGCGTACACACGATCGGACATTCCGACAACAAAATCCTGGATTTTTTTTCCGATGGATGTTGGCTCAAACTTGCATACACATGGTCACACAAATGTTGCCGGAAATTCCAGACGTCAAGAATGCGGTGACGTACAAGACATACGACAAGCTGAGAAAAATGAAGTTCAATAGCCAGTGCGGCTCTTCTGCTTGATTCCGAGCATGCGTGGAATTTTGTGCGTCGGTATTGTCTACACACCCTCGGAATTTACGACAATGGATTTTGTTGTCGGAAAATTTGAGATCCAGCTCTCAAATTTTTGTTGTTGGAAATTCAGACAGAAAATGTCCGATGGAGCCTACACACGGTCGGAATTTCCTACAACATGCTCACATCCAACATTTGTTGTCGGAAATTCCGACCGTGTGTACGCAGCATTACTCTCATACTGGTCACTGGATGTTCAACATGGCACCTCAAAGAACTCTCTATGGATCTATAAAAAAAGAATTGTTGCTCTACATAAAGATGGCTTAGGCTATAAGAAGATTGCCAAGACCCTGAAACGGAGCTGCAGCATGGTGGCCAAGACCATACAGCGGTTTAACAGGACAGGTTCCACTCAGAACAGGCCTGCCATGGTCAAACAAAGAAGATGAGTGCACGTGCTCAGTGTCATATCCAGAGCTTGTCTTTTGGAAATCGACGTATGAGTGCTGCCAGCATTGCTGCAGAGGTTGAAGGGGTGGAGGGTCAGCCTGTCAGTGCTCAGACTATACACCATGAGCAGCCAGGACCAGCCTCAGCCCTCTCAGGTATACCTATGGCCCGCACATTATTGCGCCTCATACTGTTCTCCAAATCATCCAGACGTGCAGCATGTTGAGCAGTCATCACATTCTGTTTTACATCTCACAATAAAGGCTCCATATCATCCTCCACATGACCCGTCCCTCTAGAGCTGATGTTCTCTCTCTGTTTTTGAAGGTTATGCCTGATGAAAAAAACATCTGTTTTCACCCATTTTATCTCGTCTGTCAGGACAGTAATGTAGGTGGTGCATTGATGTCTCTTAGAGTGGGCTCCGGGCTCTCCCTGGGGGATGGGGATGATGCAGTATGGGGGAGATTTTGTGCACTTACTGTGTCCCACTCTGTCTTCAGCCCGGCCAGCTCCTGCACTGGTATTGTGTCATCTGCCTTGGATCGTTCTTCTGAACTGTCTTCCCTATATGAGAAGGCAGCATGCAGTAACTTCGGTGTAGATTTTGAAAGAAACTTCTGCGCCACCTCCTTATACTTGTCTTTTGACGAGCGCTGTGTCTGGGCGCCATCTTGGATTGCCAGGTCAGGGAAGGAACGGGCTTCTGTTAGATTTTTATCCATCTTATTTTGCAGTATATACTGCCCAGAAGACGCCGCTATGCTTTGCGAAGCTGCCAGTGTGCGTGCAGTGCAGGTCAGGTACTTTAACAGGTCACCCCAAGGATTATGAACAGGATCTTTGGCAGAGAGAGCAGTGCACACGTCTGGTCACATCCGCCGCTCAGCCTCGCCCCCGAGTCCACCATTTCTGGTAAGCGTGCCAATCTTATCACTTGTAGATTGCGCTTTAACCACTTAAGCCCCGGACCATTTGGCTGGCAAAAGACCAGAGCACTTTTTGCGATTCGGCACTGCGTCGCTTTAACTGACAATTGCGCAGTTGTGCGACGTGGCTCCCAAACAAAGTTGACGTCCTTTTTTTCCCACAAATAAAGCTTTCTTTTGGGGGTATTTGATCACCTCTGCGGTTTTTATTTTTTGCGCTATAAACAAAAAAATAGCGACAATTTCGAAAAAAAACGCATTCTTTTTTACTTTTTGCTATAATAAATATCCCCAAAAAATATATAAAAAATACGATACGTATTCTTCTACATATTTTTGGTTAAAAAAAAATCGCAATAAGTGTTTATTGATTTATAGGTTTGCGCAAAAGTTATAGCATCTACAAAATAGGGGATAGTTTTATGGCATTTTTATAATTTTTTTTTTTTTTTTTTACTAGTAATGGCGGCGATCAGCGATTTTTATTGTGACATTATGGCAGACAGATCGGACACTTTTGGCGCTATTTTGGGACCATTCACATTTATACAGCGATCAGTGCGATTAAAAATGCATTGATTACTGTGTAAATGTGACTGTGGCAGTGAAGGGATTAACCACTAAGGGGCAGTAAAGGGGTTAAGTGTGTCCTAGGGAGTGATTCTAACTGTGGGGGGGGCTATGTGTGACACGACACTGATCACCGCTCCCGATTACAGGTTGCTGTGATCAGTGTCCTGTCACTAGGCAGAACGGGAAAATGCTGATTTACATCAGCATTTCCCCGTTCTTCCTCTCCGTGAGACGATCGCGGGTATCCCCGCGGACATCGAGTCCGCGGGACCCACGATCACACTCACGGAGCAAACCGCCTCTTAAAGGGCAACATACAGGTACGTTAGTATGCCTGTACGTGCCCTTCTGACGACTTATATTGGCGTGAGCCGGTCGGCAAGCGGTTAAAGATCAAGTTTTCATTCACCTTGAACAGCACGGGAGATTTCTATGTTATAGGATTCATTTTCTATGATGGACTACCTATGATGTTCATTCATGAACATTGATTAACTTCAAACATTGCCTAATTTTATTTTTCACTTATATTACACTTATGATCCTTTTTTTATTATTATACATTTTCACATTCGTGATTGTTCATCCACCATATATTCATTTATACCTTGGACCACCTAGGTTTATATGTTTTTTTATGGATTTTCAGCATTTTGAGCACCACATTATTGTTGTTCATGGTTTTTTGCACTATATTGCCCCGTACACAGGGTCGGATTTTCCGACGGAAAATGTTCGATGGGAGCCTTTTGTCGGAAATTCCGACCGTGTGTAGGCTCCATCAGACAGTTTCCATCGGAATTTCCGTTGCACAAAATTTGTGATCTGGTTCTCAAATTTTCCAACAACAAAATCCGTTACGAGACGGAAGTGCTCGGTCTGGTAAAACTACCGCTCGTAATGGAGATAGCACAGTCGTCACGCTGCAATTTTTAAAATAGTTTAATGCAGCGCGTTCTCTTCTTCTTTAGAATGCTAGAGCAATGAAGTTGTTTTGCTGCTCATATTCACACAGAGTTCTCACAGAACTTCTTTCTTTATTATTTCTCATGATCTCATGAATAATAATTTTATTTTTCGTCACATCTCCATTATTAATTTTTTTTCACCTCAAGGAGGTTGGTTGGAGGCTGAAAAGCGCGAATCGTCTGTCACCAAACTTCTATTAACACGAGATTAGCGGAAGGAGCCCAAAGGGTGGCGCACTTGGTATTGAACTTCCTCTTTCTAGTGCCGTCGTACATGTTGTACGTAACCACGTTCTTGACGTTTGGAATTTCCGACCAACTTTGTGTGACTGTGTGTATGCAAGACAAGTTTGAGCCAACATCCGTTGGAAAAAAAAACATGGATTTTGTTGTCGGAAAGTCCGATCGTCTGTACGAGGCATAAATCTAGTGGAGTGTTGGCAGCTTATCAGTCTCTAAAGCGTAGTCTTTCTACTTTTTTATTTCTATGTACACTACAAACTGTATGATTGAATCGGTTCTGATATCGCTTTTTTACTAACCTGACAGCTTATTATTTTAAATAGGATTTTGTTTGCAAATATTAAAGATTCTAACTACGAGCAAGAATGAGTCCTTAAGTGGTTAAATGTAAGGACTGGAAGGATTTGCCCCTTAATGACCTGGCCATTTTTTGCGATACGGCACTGCATCGATTTAACTGACAATTGCGCTGTCGTGCAATGCTATACCCAAACAAAAATAATGTCCCTTTTTTTCCCACAAATAGAGCTTTCTTTTGGTGGTATTTGATCACCTCCTGAGTTTTTTTTTTTTCCCGCTATAAACAAAAAAAGACTGACCATTATGAAAAAAAAACAATTTTTTTTTTACTTTTTGCTATAATAAATATCCCCCCCAAAAAATATGTAAAAAATATATATTTATATATTTAGACTGATATGTATTCTTCTACATATTTTTGGTAAAAATAAAAAACGCAATAAGCGTACATTGATTGGTTTGCACAAAAGTTATAGCGTCTACAAAATAGGGGATTGATTTATAGCATTTTTAATATAAATTGTTTTTTTTTTAGTAATTGGGGTGATCAGCAATTTTTAGCAGGACTGTGACATTGCGGCGGACAGATCGGACACTTTTGACACTTTTTTTTTTTTTTGGACCAGTGACATTTATACAGCGATCAGTGCTAAAAATAGATTACTGTATAAATGTCGCTCGCAGGGAAGACGTTAACACTAAGGGCGAGCAAAGGGTTAAGTGTTCCCTAGGGAGGTGTTTATAACTGTGGGGGGAGTGTAGTGACTGGAGGAGGAGACAGATTGCTGTTCCTAATCACTAGGAACAGCAGATCTGTCTCTCCTCCCCTGACAGAATGGGGATCTGTCGGTTTTCATTGACAGATCCCCGTTCCGTCTCAGGAGCAATCGCAGGTGGCTGGCGAACATCGCAGCCGCACGAGCATCGGCTCCGGCGTCTCAGCCGCACGCTCCCTACAGGTCTTACAGCAGCCGATGTATAATGACGGCGATTTGCCCAGGAGAGCTAACCTGCCACAGTACAACTGTGACGGCTGGTCTTTAAGTGGTTAAAGTGCACCTGTCACTTCAGAACCAACATGGCAGCGCCTGTTAGCGGGCATCCGCTTACCTGCTGCCGCCACGTCCCTCACCTTGTTGTGTCACTGCCGCATCACCAGCCGTCCCGATCAAATGAGTGGGACTTTCAGTGAGTCAACAGCGGGTCACAGGAGGAGCCGCTGCGTGACAGTTGCTACATTTCTATGTTGTACTCGTTTACTTGGCCTAAAAAGTCCCATCAGGGGGGTTTCCCTTTGCTCTTTAGTTTGTTGTGGGATGTTGGCCTACCTCTTCTCCTGACCTGATTCCTTCCCTCCCTCTAATACACTCAGAATGAAAGAGCAACAGGGATACCTTTGGACAGCAGCATCGTCGGTCTGGGGTGAGGTTAAAGTGATTGTAAATGCAATTTGTTTTTAATAACAAACAGGTTTATACTTACCTGCTCTGTGCAATAGAATTGATCTTCTTGGGTCCCTCACCAGACCTCCTGGCTCCTCCTTTTAAGTGTGCCACCATTGGAAGCAACTGTCTATCTTGTGGAACACCTGCAGGCTGGATCCCGAGCTGTGCTTCCTCTGTCCATAGACAGACAGTGCGGCATGGTACCACTCCCTGTCACAGGATTTGACTGGCAGCAGCAGGAGCCAATAGCCCCCAATGTCTCAGCAAAGTCTGTGAGACCGGGAAGTGAGGGGAAAGAGCCTCTGCAAATGGGCATAGCGCTGGCTTGAGTGAGAACTCAGGCAGGTATTGTAAGTATTACCAATTCTAAAGCCAATTCGTTCTGATTTACATGATATGGTCCCAGGGCTGGCTTCAGTGTAGAGGAGATATACAATACAGTATATTAGGTTCATTTACCACAAACCAGTCTGATGTTTGCTTTTTGTGGCTGAACCTTAGTTGTGTGCAGGGTATCAATATGTCAGCAATCAGCAGCAGAGATGGCCAGATCTGCGTAGCTACACTGGGACCAGACGGTATGCTTTATTTACAGTAAAACAAAATCCTTCCAAACAGCATCACACAGCGAACATGAGAATATAAGTGAACCAAAAAACCCAGTGACAGAATACCTGACTATTAACTAGCAAGCAGAAGCCTAACAACTATCTATATTAGAAAAAACAACAAAGAGAATGAGTATCTCTCAAGAGGACAGAAGACCCTCAGGCACTGTCTGAAAAACCAAGCCAATATTTTATTAAATTAAACAATGGTTCAGCTGATGACCGGCATCTCCTGCACCTGACCACCTTACCCTGCACGGCAAGCGCAGCACTTGGCGGATACAGCAGTCAAAGCAGCAAACCGGCCTCACACGGTCTTAGACTCCAAGCCACATGCTGGGGATAAGCACGGCAAGATACGGATGTCGGTCACTGTTTGGGTGGTGAGATGAATATCCCCTCTGTATGACCATATGTTTTTCATATTGTTCTTTAGCCAGCCTCCCCCTTTTTCTGCTTGCTGCTGCCACTCTGCTCTTCTCTATATATATATATGATCTGCTAGATGCTGCGGGCTTAATGTTGCTGTGCTTGACGCTGCCATACTAATATGCTTACCTGCTTAACCAGATGAACTGTCAGCCACTGCCGGTCACTTTTGCTGTGTCCCCCCGGAATCTATCCCGGCCAGCTCCTGTTGATCCGGACTAACCTCATCTATTGCTTGAACTATCTATATCTCTCCCATCAGATTTATTGGCCTCTGGACTTCCACTGCTCCCCATCCACAACTACCCGCACACCTGATATACCATGCCCCTGAAGAGTGATTCACTGATCATGTCACTCTGGTCTAACTGCTTTGTGTTACACACAATGGTGTATGAGTGGTGAATGGAGTGTGTCTGTCTGTGGTATGCTCGGCCATGGCTCCCCTTGTTTTTAAACGACAACGTTGTCAATTTTATGTCTAGGGCCAGTGTTAGTCACTCACCATAGCCCTTTTTTTCTATGAAGTGTTATATACTAGTGTGATGTTTTCTGTAATTGTTTAATTTAATAAAATATTGGCTTGGTTTTTCAGACAGTGCCTGAGGGTCTTCTGTCCTCTTGAGAGATACTCATTCTCTTTGTTGTTTTTTGTATGCTTCAGGACATCCCTGACTGGTATCCCGCAATTTTTATGCGATTGATTGCCTGACATAAGCCTGTCTTTAAACTAATTAAAATCGGTGGTTGATCCGGGCTAACCTCATCTATTGCTTGAACTATCTATATTAGGTTTACTGTGCAAGGTATGTCTTTTTGCTAATGGAAGATTAGTCAAAGCAGTGGAAACTGCAGTTCAGCATTTCTAACTGCAAAACAACGCGCTTAGGGAAAAATAATCCCCCAACAGTAAAATAATAGGAGAACAAAAGATTGTAAATGAGCAAACAGGGTGTGGTCAAGCAGTGGACAAAGCAAATAGAATTCTGGGGGTGCTACCATCAGGATCACCAGAAGGAGGAAGAAGGTCCTGATTTCCTTATACAGATCTCCAAAAACCTAACTTAAAAAGCAGTCCAGAGATTGGCAATTAAAAATGGTGAGGTCTGAAGGATATAACATAACTAGACAGACTTTAGGAATGTAATATTTACAATCCTGAGGGAAAATGGAGAAGATATGTTTGTAACCTTTAAATACATAAACAGTGTGAATAAGGTTCACCAGACCAGTAATTTCATTCCCCCTATTGTAGAGATTTCCCTTCACTTTCTGTCCAATAACCAAA
This sequence comes from Aquarana catesbeiana, assembly GCF_042186555.1. Lineage (NCBI taxonomy): Eukaryota > Metazoa > Chordata > Amphibia > Anura > Ranidae > Aquarana > Aquarana catesbeiana. Next base: position 580,359,996 of record NC_133324.1, on the reverse strand, counting down.
ACAGAAAGTGAGAGGAAATCCCTTCAAAGTGAGGGAATCCCTGCTTGTCCCCAGGGTTACCATATAGTGTCCCATTGGAAGATTTCCCCTCTATTCCTATTCTGTTGACAACCCAAAATTTGTTTTTGTTTTATTTTTACTTTCACTTTTGGTGATAAAAGGTAAACAGGATGAATTGAGAGGGTGAATCTTCCTAATGGGGGCACAGACAGCAGCAACATTCTAACAGGTGTTATAATCCTTCTCCACTTTATCCAAATATACAAAAAAGTTTTACCTTTTATATTATATATTTACATTAGGCCATATTGTATAAAGCAGCATAATTTTGGTATGCATGACGGCCTTTTAACAAAGTCATTATGGCATTTTAAATAGGTTAGATTTTCTACTTTTCACCACATGCAGTAAATAATTTCCCTAAAAAAATGTCATTCTAAATGTCCATGCAATTAATATACTTATATAAGAAGAAAAAAAAAATCACCATTCACATAGGCGTTTTCCCATCCACGCTGTGTTGGCCCAAATCCGTCTATAGACAATTGGTTCACTAAGTTTCTTACATTAGACTGAGGAGAGGTCTTCTTAGTTCCCACTTGAACACCACAATCTGTAAGGCAATAATAACAGGAAATTGGAAATGTACATGTGCCCATTCTGATATACCAGAATCTACCAATTTGAACTAAATGTATAGCAAAATAAGAACACCATTTTACTAATGGAAAAAGTTTATTGTGTTAAACTTAAGAGCTAGTCTACCCTATCCCTTCCACTACTCTTGCACTATGAGAGATACATTTTTTTTGTTATGTAAAAGAAGGTCTGGCACGTATTAATTAATTTATGGATTTATTTGCACCCTTTCTATCTCTGCTGAGCAGTCAAAAAGCGGTGTTCGATAACAAATCTTTCAAACACTGCAGATGTTGACATTGCTTTATCACCACTACATAAAAGTAATATATGGGGGAAATAACCAAAAATTTACCAAAATATATGCTTTCAAATGTGCTTCTAAACTAAAGCCATATACTCCCAGGTCTATAAACACTAAACTACATATGTTTGCATCCTAATCAACCACATAACAACCCAAATAAAAAAAAAATTAAAAAAAGGAACACAGAAGCTGTAGACAAATGGGTTATACTGCTAACTAAAGGAAGTCGGGACACTGGGAAACAAAAATTGTCAAGCCAAGCCCTTGTATAATGTCATGTCCAGACACCATGCCTCAGCTTTTGTGAGCAAGCAGTACATAAGGCAGATAGGCAAATAATGTGGGGGGGGGGGTGGGGTAGCGGGATCTGTGTCCTTGAAGGATGTCAAGAAAAAAAATTTGCAGTAAGTGCAGACATCTTATTTTCTTTATCGTACATTGAGGGAATTGTGGAAAAATCTAAGAAAAGTGGGTCATCCAAACAAACAGTCCAACTGAGGGGTAGGCAACAAGCACTGAGGCGGAAATCGTACTATACATAGTATAGACAAAATCAAACCTTAAAAGAAGGCTGGATAGTAAACAGCCTTTTCAAATGGAGAAGCCCTGACTAAAAGATAAAGTTCTGAGGAGAAAGCTATGAATCGGAACAGAAAATCACTTCAAGGGGCAAACTGCACCTAAGAACTTTGGGGGTCAAACATGAAATGTACAATCAAGAGAAGCATTCCACCAAAAATACAGACTTGGAGACCTTTCCAACCAAAAATCCTTTGGGTTACTGGGTCTTGAGGATGGATCACTGGCCAGAGCTTGCACAGTATGCAATTGAGCTACTGGTCTGTCCTGCATCCAGCGTTCTTCCGGAACGCACATTCAGTGCCGCCGGAGGCTTTGTAATCGATCACAGAGTGAGCCTCTCCACCAACTTGGTTGATCGGCTCACCTTCATAAAAATGAATCGGTCTTGGATCACCAGCTACCAAGCGCCTGATGCTGATGTAAACGATTAATTTTTTTTTTATGAATGTGAGATCCCTTGAAGACTGCCTATGCTGATGCTGAGTGACTATCCTGTTATGCTGAGTGACTATCCTATTCCTCCTCAATGTTCATGTTGATAGCTTTTAAGAACATTTTTGGTTCTGGGCACCACCACTGCCTATGGCCCAATTTCTCTGCCGCTGTTTAACAGGGGCGTGTAATTACAATTTTTGCTGTAATATTTAACAGCAGAGCTCGTTCCTGCGCTCAACAAGAGTATCTGTGAGGGGTTGCTGTGTTGTGGCACCACCACCACACCACCACCAAAGGCCCAATTTTTCTGCCCCTGTTCAACAGGGGCATGTAATTACAATTCTTGATATAATATTTTACAGCAGGGCCCATTCCTGCGCCCACCAAGAGTAACTGTGAGGGCTTACAGTGTTCTGGTACCACCAACACCTAAGGCCCAATTTTCCACAGAGTGTATAGGGCAGGCCGTATAGTATATACAGGCGGTCCCCTACTTTCAAAAATCTGACTTACAAACGACTCCTACTTACAAACGGAGGGAGACAACAGCAAGTGAGAGGAAATCTACCCCTAGGAATGGAAATTCTCTCCTGTAAGAGTTAATATGGGAAAAAGGTGTCTCCTCCACTGATTTATCACCAATCCTTTTTTCCCTTAAAATTTCAAAATCCAATTGTCATTGGGAAAGAAAGTGAGGTGAAATCTTCTGAACAGACAGCAAAACAAATGTTACAGGGGTGAAAACCCTTTCCAATTATGTTTTCCAAAAAGCTTTAAAATAGATTTTTTGGCTGGAGCTACACTTACAAAATGTACCTGTTCCAAATTACAAACAGATTCTAAATAAGAACAAACTACTGTCCCTGTCTTGTTTGCACCGCCTATATACTGCTGTTCAGAGTATATAGAGCCTGGGGGCCCAACGCCTTTTCTTTTTTTTTATTTGGGTGCGGGGTTCCCCTTAAAATCCATACAAGACTCAAAGGGCCTGGTAATGGGCTGGGGGGGGGGGGGGGGGGCAACATTACATTACAGCCACAAGCAGTTTTAAATGACTTTTTTTCCTTTAGAAATGTCATTTTGTGCAGGGACTGTTCTAAACACGGGAAACACATGCCACTTTACAGGCATACTATAGACACCCCCCAGCTACGATATTTAAAGGAATATTTCACTTTTATTTTTTCACTTTAAGCATCATTAACCACTTCAATACAGGGCACTTGGACACCTTCCTGCCCAGACCAATTTTCAGCTCTCAGTGATGTCGCAGTTTGAATGACAATTGCGCGGTCATGCTATACTGTACCAAAACTAAATTTTTATCATTTTGTTCCCACAAATAGAGCTTTCTTTTGGTGGTATTTGATCACCTCTGCAGTTTTTATTTTTTGCTAAACAAATAAAAAAAGACCGAAAATTTTGAAAAAAATAAAAGTTTTGCTTTTGTTTCGGTTAAAAAAAATTGTAAATAAGTAAGTTTTCTCTTTCACTGATGGGCACTGATAAGGCGGCACTGACAGGCACTGATACGGCGGCACTGATGAGGTGGCACCAATGAGCGGGCACTGACGGGCACTGAGGATGGGCACTGATATGCGGCACTGATGGGCACTGGTAGGCGACACTGATGGGTGGCACTGATATGCAGCACTGATGGGCATTGATAGGCGGCACTGATGGGCACTCATGGGTGGCACTGATAGGCGACTGATGGGCACTGAAAGGCGGCACTGCTGGGCACTGATAGGGTGGCACTGATAGGCGGCACTGATAGGTGGCACTGATGGGCACTGATACGCAGCACTGATATGAGGCACTGATAGCACTGGCAGTGGTAGGCATTGATTGGCAGCTGCCTGGGCATTGATTGGCAGCTGCCTTTGCACTGATTAGTATTTCCCTGGGGGTCTAGGGGGCATACCTGGTGGTCCAGTGTGGCTAGTTTCCCTGGTGGTCCTGGGCGGCTTCCTGGGTAGGAGCCGAGGGGGGGCTGTGCTGATAAACAATCAGCACAGACCCCCCCTGTCAGGAGAGCAGCCGATTTTGTTGTCGGAATGTCCGAACAAAGTCCGACCGTGTGTACGGGGCATTAGTGTGCTCCCTTGCATGCTTATATCATTTACTAGAGACAGATTCCAACTGATCACCTTCCAAACCAAAAGTAATGTTTTCTACAGTTTCTATGCTGTGTAAAATAAATTGTGTGTGCTCTGTCCTGTGTATTCACTGTATCCTCTTGTGTTTGTGCTCTGTACATGTGCATGCATGCGTGCGTGTGTATTTTCCCACTCTTATGCCCCGTACACACGGTCGGACTTTGTTCGGACATTCCGACAACAAAATCCTAGGATTTTTTCCGACGGATGTTGGCTCAAACTTGTCTTTCATACACACGGTCACACAAAGTTGTCGGAAAATCCGATCGTTCTAAACGCGGTGACGTAAAACACGTACGTCGGGACTATAAACGGGGCAGTGGCCAATAGCTTTCATCTCTTTATTTATTCTGAGCATGCGTGGCACTTTGTCCGTCGGATTTGTGTACACACGATCGGAATTTCCGACAACGGATTTTGTTGTCGGAAAATTTTATCTCCTGCTCTCCAACTTTGTGTGTCGGAAAATCCGATGGAAAATGTCCGATGGAGCCCACACACGGTCGGAATTTCCGACAACACGCTCCGATCGGACATTTTCCATCGGAAAATCCGACCGTGTGTACGGGGCATTATGCTGTACATGGGCCCAACCTTGTTAAGCTTGCAATCACTCACACAGTTAGTGCACCCTTTTGGGAACAAAAGTAGTAACGTCAGCTTATCCTCAAATAATGTGACCTAAATTGGATTCCTAGCCTCTGTGAACTAGTACTTTACAGGTGCTAATCATCAAATACAAATAAATACTGAATAACGAACAACAAGAATAAACTTCTTTAACAAATATTTGTTTTGCCAAAAAGGGCCACTATAAAATGGCACAGAAAAGTCCCAGTTCCTTGGTTTTTCCCTTTTTGTTTATCCTATAATAATAATGATATAATGTTAAGCTCATACAACCTGAAAGGTAGGACGTCACACCTAGAACACAAGATTTCACTGGTAACCTAGCGCAGTTTTGATAACATGGCTCTGTTCTTGCTGCAGGACACTGCTGTGCCTATCAGGGCTAGATATACAGTGAGGAAAATATTTAATTGATCCCCTGCAGATTTTGTAAGTTTGCCCACTTACAAAGAAATGAAGGGTCATATGTGTATTTTAAATGATAGAGACAGAATATCAACCAGAAATCCAGAAAAAAAACCACATAAAACAAATGTTATAAATTGAGTGGTAGTTCTGTGAGTAAAATAAGTATTTGATCCCCAAGCAAAACATGACTTTGTGCTTGCCAACGAGGGTGAGACATTTCTTGTAGTTGGTGATCAGGTTTGCACACATCTCAGAAGGGATTTTTTTCTACTCTTCACAAATCTTCTCTAAATCCTTAAGGTTTCTTGGCTGTCTCTTGGCAAATAGAAATTTTACCTCTCTCCATAAATTTTCTATGGGATTAAGGCCTGGAGACTGACTAGGCCACTCCATGACCTTAATGTGCTTCTTCTTGAGCCACTCCTTTGTTGCCTTGGCTGTATGTTTTTGGTCATTGTCATGCTGGAAGACCCATCCACGACCCATCTCCAGTGTTTTGACTGAGGGAAGAAGGTTCTCATCCAAGATTTCACAATACATGGTCCAATCCATTGGCTCCTCAATGCAGTAAGTTGGCCTGTACCTTTAGCAGAAAACAGCCCCAAAGCATCATGCTTCCACTTGTGTGCTTGACTGTAGGGATGGTGTTCTTAGGGTCATAGTCAGCATTTTTCTTCCTCCAAACATGGCGAGTCGAGTTAATGCCAAAGAGCTAAATATTGGGCTCATTTGACCACAGCACTTTCTCCCAATCCTTCTCATCTCAATCCTTTTCTCATGAAAATCATTTAGATGTTCATTGGCATGACTGTACATGTATTATTATTATTATACAGGATTTATATAGCGCCGACAGTTTACGCAGCGCTTTACAACAACATTAGGGCAGACAGTACAAGTACAATACAATTCAATACAGGAGGAATCAGAGGGCCCTGCTCGTTAGAGCTTACAATCTAGGAGAACCTTTTTTGAGAAGGGGGATTCGCCGTATTTGGAGGAAGAAAAACGCTGACTATGTCCCTACAATCAAGCACGGAGGTGGAAACATTATGCATTGGGGCTGTTTGTCTGCTTAAGGTATAGGCCGACTTTGCCGCAATAAGGAGCCAATGATTGGAGTCATGTATTGTAAAATCTTGGATGAAAACCTTATTCCCTCAGCCAGAACACTGAAGATGTGTCTTTCAGCATAACAATGAGCCAAAACATACCACCAAGGCAACAAAGGAGTGTCTCAAGAAGAAGCACATTAAGGTCATGGTGTGGCCTAGCCAGTCTCCAGACCTTAATCCTATAGAAAATGTATGTAGGGAGCTGAAACTTCGAGTTGCCAAGCGACAGCCAAGAAACCTTAAGGGTTTGGAGAAGATCTGTAAAGAGGAGTGGATCAAAATCCCTCCTGAGATGTGTGCAAACCTGGTAACCAACTACAAGAAATGTCTTATGCTGCGTAGACACGAGCAGACTTTACGGCAGACTTTGCCCGGCGGACTTTTCGACGGACTTTATGGCAGACTTTCTGAATGAACGGACTTGCCTACACACAATCCACCAAAGTCCGTCGAATTCGTACGTGATGACGTACGACTGGACTAAAACAAGGAAGTTTATAGCCAATAGCTGCCCTAGCGTGGCTTTTTGTCAGTCGAACTAGCATACAGACGAGCGGACTTTTCGACCAGACTCGAGTTCGACGGATAGATTTAAAACATGTTTCAAATCTAAGTCCGTCCAACTTTTGAGCAAACAAAGTCCGCTGGAGCCCACACACGATCGAATTGTCCGACGAAATCCAGTACGCCAGACCAAGTCTGCCGTAAAGTCCACTCGTGTGTACGCGGCATTATGCATCGTACACACGGTCGGATTTTCTGACGGGAAATGTTGGATGTGAGCTTGTTGGAAAGTCCGACCGTGTGTATGCTCCATCGAACATTTGCTGTCGGACTTTCCGCCAATAAATGTTTGATAGCAGGTTCTCAAATTTTCCGCCAACAAAACTTTGTTATTGGAAAGTCCGATCGTGTGTACACAAGTCCGTCGCACAAAAGTTCACGCATGCTCGGAATCAAGCAGAAGAAACCGCCACTGCCTACTGAACTTCCTTTTTCTCGGCTCATCGTACGTCTTGTACGTCACTGCGTTCCCACATTCGTAATTGTTGGCCAACATTTGTGTGACCGTGTGTATGCAAGACAAGTTTGAGCCAACAACCTTTCAACAAAAATCCACGGTTTTGTTGGCGGAAAGTCCGATCGTGTGTACGCGGCATTACCCCTGTGCTTACCAACAAGGGTTTCTCCACCAAGTACTAAGTCATGTTTTGCTTGGGGATCAAACACTTATTTTACTCACTGAACTGCAACTCAATTTATAAGATTTGTCTCATGTGTTTTTTCTAGATTTTTGGTTGATATTCTGTCTCTATCATTTAAAATACACCTATGATATAAATTATGGATGCTTCATTTCTTTGTAAGTGGGCAAACTTACAAAGTTTGCAGGGACTTTAATAATTATTTTCCCCAGTGTACCATTAGGCTATTTTTCCACTATTGCGTCCTCAAAGTTGCGCGATTTACACTGCGACTTTGCTATGCAATTTGTGATGCGATGTCATGCGACCTGTGAAAACCATGTGAGAACAAGTCGCACTGATTTCGGAATAAAGTAGTGCAAAAACCTTTTTTGGAGTTGCTGCGACTTGAGTCGCACCAATTAGAACGGGGACTATTAAAATACATGGGTTTTGACATGTCATGCGACTTCACATGTGTCAAGTCGCACAACAACTCGCAGTATTGAAAACAGAGCCTTAGGCAAAATAATCCTGGTCAGATAGGTAAAAAGGAGGTTTTCTCATCTATATAGTATCAGCCACACATACTTTCTTGTGACCAGTAGAAATACATTAGTCTCATAGGCTTATTTACCCACAGTATTCAAATTTGGGTTAGGGTCGGTAAAATAAATAGTTCTGGGTAAAGGGGGAGATCCTAGCAGAGAAGAGTTGCATTAGTCACCAAAATAGTGTTTTTTTTCAACATGATTAGTAGTCCATATCTGGATAATAAAGATTTCATACCAATATTTGTCTCATATAAGTTTGAATGATATGGTTTCAACTTTCCTCTGGTTTCAGTAATAAAGTGATTCACAACATCCCCAAGGCTGTTCAATATGACCTAGAGAAGGAAGAAATTGCTATATGTTTTAATTGAAACATAAAGGTGGCTTGTACACAAAATGTGTAAAATGACATAATAGACACATTGACCCTGGCTTCCTAAAGGAGTAGAGCATGTTCACTTTCAAGGTTTTCACTTATCTATATATTAGACATTTGCAATCCGTTTCGTAACGAATCGAAATTCGGCCAAATTTTGCATCTTTCGGACATTCGGATGCATCCGAATGTCCGAATAAAAAAATAACGAATTTCAACTAATACGAAAGAAATTATAGCGGATATAACAAATGAATTCGACATGATTTGGTAATTCATTAAAGATCTAATGAAACAAAAGGTCAACTCAAAGTAAATCTTACAGTCCAATCAGCTGATTAATTTTGTGCTGGAGGTTGGATTACTGGCAAAGTGCATTCCTGAGAACTAAGTGAGAAGGGTGTTGTATTGTATTTGAGCAGAGGAGAAGAGATATTGTCATTGTGTGTGTGTTAATAGATTCAATAAACAAACCACTTTCCTATCTACGAATCATTATCACGAATATATATACACACATAAATATCGAATTTCAACTAATATGAAAGAAGTTATAGTGGATATAATTAATGAATTTGACATCATTCGGTAGTTCATTAAAGATCTAATGAAACAAAAGGTCAACTCAAAGTAAATCTTACAGTCCAATCAGCTGATTAATTTTGTGCTGGAGGTTGGATTACTGACAAAGTGCATTCCTGAGAACTGAGTGAGAAGGATGTTGTATTGTATTTGAGCAGAGAAGAAGAGATATTGTCATTGTGTGTGTTAATAGATTCAATGAGTTTACAAACTACGAATCATTATCACGAATATATATACATAAATAAATATTGAATTTCAACTAATACGAAATAAATTATAGCGGATATAACTAATGAATTTGACATGATTCAAGATTCAGTACAACGAATATCGACACTCTACAGAAATAACGAATTATCTGAAAACTAACGTAATATAACGAATATAACAGAATGAAATGATGTACTTTACGAATGGCAACAAACCGAAACTAAACTAAATTTTACGTTGTGCACAAGTCTACTATATATAAATGAGATGAAACAAAGTGAAAATTCACTTTGCAAAGAATATCCCGTGATGTGCAAGGAAAAATAAAAAACAAAACAGGATTTTTACTTGCACACGATCAGACGATTGAAGTCTGATCATGTGCAATGATGATTGAACATAACCGCATTCACTAAGCTAAGTGAAAATGTATTTTCTGAGAGAAAATTCACTTCTCTCTGAACTAGTTCTCACCTTAGAACATCCTACTTATGCATTAAGATTGGCTTCTATCTTCTACCCAATGCATCACAATGGTACGGTACTATGAAGATCACATATGATGTGTGGGTTGATGACACAACTATCAGGTCACCAGTCCAAATGAAATGTCAGGAAATGTTTTATTGATGTGCCTGAGTGCTATACTCACAAAGCTCTGCCCCTTTCAATAAAACTATATTACTGTACATTACTAAAACTACTATGTACCTTGGCTGCATTAACACATATGCAAATACATGTTCAACACAACTTCACTATATAAATTGTACTGTACATTCAATAATCAATATGTTCTACAGTCCATATATATTTTCAATTGTCCAAATGTAGTATGTATATATCATACAGCAGAGTGTATAGTGTGGAGGCATTTGGAGTACAGTGTGTACAACACAACTCACTGAGTGGAGAGATGTGCAATAGGGAAGTATAGTATATGAATACACCATAAGGTACAGAGTGGAGTAGTCTGCATCATATAAACTACAGCACAGTGTATAAAGTGGAGCAGTGTGAAATATAGAATATACAGCTAGGGTTGCCAGCTGTCCGGGATTCATCCAGACAGTTTGGGTTTGGAATCATGCGTCCGGGTTTCAGACTGCCTGAAACCCGGACACATTATTCAGACCGGACTATGGCTTCCAAGCAGGGTTGTTGGCTGCAGTTGTCTAAGCTGAGAGTGTCTGTTACACTCTTTCACACTGCCCAAAGCCAGCACTAAGAATCTCCCCCCAAACAAACACAGACGGGAGAGGAGAGAGGGCTCGATCTCCACCCCCCACCCCTCTGTGTCTGCCCACACTCCAATCCCCAGCACTGTACCTCAGAAAAGGAAAGTTGGGGCCTGAAATTTGAAGTCCAGCAGCCTCAGATACATCTGGATGAGAGGTGCTGACTGCGATGGGGTGAGTGAGCTCACCATCCATCCCTGTTTGTGACTGAAGTTTCCCCCCTTCTCTCTCCTGCCTCTGAGTAAGTACACTAAGGTAAATCAGGGTTCTCAGAGCACCCCTTACATCAGAGTTCCCCTTTACACCAGAGCCCACAGTGTTCTCCCTTACATCAGAGTCCTCTCTGTACATCAGAGTTCTCAGTGTTCCCCCTTAAATTAGGGTTCCCAGAGCATCCCTTATGTAAGAGTCCCCAGAGTTCTCCCTTACATCAGAGTCCTCTCTGTACATCAGAGTTCTCAGTGTCCCCCCTTAAATTAGGGTTCCCAGAGCATCCCTTATGTAAGAGTCCCCAGAGTTCTCCCTTACATCAGAGTCTGCAGAGTCCCCCCTTACAGTAAAAGGGAACTCTGCGAGTTCAAATGTAAAAGAGGAACTCTGTGGATTCAGATTTAAAAGGGAACTCTTGTTATTAACTTCATATGATTAGAAATGTTATTTAAAAGCAAAATATATGTATAGTTTATACTATTAAAAAAAAGATTGCTGTGCGCAGCCTAAGTGTTCGGGTTTGACTTGAAGAAAAGGTGGCAACCCTATGTAGTGACTCCACTGCTATACATTCCTAAATTCACACCATTTCACATTTTACTCTGTGCTATACTTTATACACTTTACACTACCACACTCCTATACACTGTGTACATTCTATACTTCACACTGTTCCACTCCACACACTGCGTTGTCCATTATATGCTGCACACCACACTGTACACTATGCTGTATACTATGTTGTTCAGTGATACATACATTATACATTTTGTAGTGCAGCTCATAGCCCCCGGTGACCAAGGAACTAGACAATCTACATCTATTAAACCACAATTCCAACACCACCCACCCACCCACTTGCTTAAGCTTTAATAGACAAAAATTACTGTACATAAATTTCATGCACCTTTCAAATTGACTTTGAGGTCTATAATCCCCAATAGTATTAATAACTTTGTATGTAAATTCCTAGGAGCATTTTACAATACTGTTAATACTGATCCTTTCTGCTCATTTCTTTTATTTACACTCACATGTCTCAGTCAATCTCTATAATCATCCAGGATTAGTAAGCAGTCACTGTGGTTACTAGGTACTGACAACAAATTCAGTATGACGATGTAACACTGGCTATTGGGTTCGCACTATTGCAATGCAAGACATCGCATGTGATTCGCACTGCATTGCTGTGCAGATCACGTGCGATGTGAATTCAGCCATACAGATTGTATGGCTGAATTCGCATTGCATTTTGACCAAAATGGTGCAGGACCCTTTTTTTGGATTTTTGGGATACCTGCCCCATTTCACAGTTCGCACTGCGATCTGCAAACCGATCTGGGGGTGTCATTAAGTTTGTATTGACACCCGCAGCAGTTCGCATAGGGCAGTGTCAACTGCCTGCAAGAGACATGCGAGGAACCCGCACAGGAATTGCGCTGGTTCCCGAATCGCATATGTGTGAATCCAGCCTTAATCTATATTGCTAGAGACAAAAAAGACTATAAACTGTCATGTGGTCTCTGATTTTACCTTGAAGTAGAACTAAAAGGCAATTAATTTTTTTGTATAGAGTAAGGGAGGGTTTTAACCCAGGTCAGTTATTTTTGCGATTTCCCTTCACTTCCTGTCCAATAGCTAAACCAGGAAGCGAGAGGAGATCCCTCCACCAGGGTCACCAGAACTAGTGTCCCCATTGGATGATTTCCCCTCTATTACTGTTCTGGTGTTAACCCAAAATTTGGAATTTTGATAATAGTAAACAGGACAAATAGAGAGGGTGAATATCCCGGGGACGCAGACAGCAATAAAAACTGACATTACTGAAAAAAACACAAAAAAACAAACAAACAAATTGAGTTTAGTTAAACTTAAATTTCTCAGGCTCAGGCAGTGCTAGCTGTTTTGTGGCCTTGACATACAGTAAAATCTATAAACACTAGCTATACTTACAGGCTTGTCCAGTTCAATAGTGAAACCACGGTCTGTTTTAAGAACCCTGTAATGTTTGACTTGGGACCTGCTTTTTGGAAAAAAAGACACATGTATATGTCAATAATCAATTCATGCCTGAGTTCTCTGCTTGCTTTAAATACGTGGAACGTTAGAATGCTTAACAGTTGTATTTCACCATAGATGCCATGTAGTATAATTGTAAAGGAATACAATATCTGCAGATAAACCATTTAAATGAATGATGTAAGATCAGGCAAGAATATCAGTTACAGTGGTAAAAAAAAAAAGTATGTGAACCTCTTGGAATTACCTGGTTTTCTGCAGTAATTTGTCATAAAATGTGATCTGATCACAACAATAGACAAACAAAATGTGCCTAACCAGTTCAGTTCTGGAAGGTTTTACCCCCTTCATGACCAGGCTTGCTTTGCGGCACTGCACTACTTTAACTGAAAACTGCGCGGTCATAAAATGTTGTACCAAAACAAAATGTATATCATTTTTTTTACACAAATAGAGCTTTCTTTTGGTGGCATTTTATTATTATAAATGAAAAATGACCGACAATTAAAAAAAACAACAATATTTTTTGCTTTTATATTATAAAACATATCCCATACAAAAAAAATTAAAAATCTAATCTCTTAATAAATTTAGGCCGAAATGTATTCTGCTACATGTCTTTGGTAAAAAAATCCCAATAAGTGTATATTGATTGGTTTGCGTGAAAGTTATAGCATCTACAAACTATGGAGTATATACTGGAATTTTTGTCTATTTATTTTTGTTATGCTAGTAATGGCGGCAATCAGCGGTTTATAACGGGCCTGCGATAGTGTGGCGGACAATCTGACACTAACTGACACTGGGGGGAACTAACTTCCACGGACATTATTACAGTGATCAGTATTAAGAATATGCACGGTCACTGTACTAATGATACTGGACAGGAAGGGGTTAACATCTAGGGTGATCAAAGGGTTAAATGTGTACCTAACAAGTGTTTGTGTGTGTTCTGTGTGCTGCTTTTATTGGGGATCTAGTTACTTTCATTCCCTGCTTAGCAGGGAATGAACAAACAACGAGATCCCCTGTCACTAAACACAGCTCTGTGTTTACATTCACAGAGCTGTGTTCGGGGAAGATCAGAGCCAATCACCGGGTGCCGATGCTCGATCATTGGCCTGGACCCGGTGATCCGCATGTGATGTGTGACAAGTAACAGCACAGACGGGCGGGTGCGTTCCCCCTACCCGGAAATGCAGAATCACATACTTTATATATACACACGTGATTCTCTGCATCCGGCATGCATTGTAGTAGTAAATCTAAAGTGAGCGGCCGACATGTGCTATGTCAAATCACAGCACAGACGGTTGGGCGTGTGCCCCCTACCCGGAAATGCAGAATCATGTATATATACGTGATTCTCTGCATCCGGCCTGCACTGTAGTAGTAAATCTAGAGTGAGCGGCCGACATGTACTATGTCGAAACACAGCACAGACGGTTGGGCGTGTGCCCCCTACCCGGAAATGCAGAATCATGTATATATACGTGATTCTCTGCAGCTGGCCTGCACTGTAGCAGTAAAACTACACGGCTGGCAAGTGGTGAAGCTGATAACACACAGACAATTCTAATTTGTTTTTTGTTTTGTTTTTTAACCCACCCATTATACATTCACAGTGCTGGAGAAAAAAGTAAACCCATAGACTAATTACTTTAATGAAATCTAATTGGAGTCAGTAGTTTGCACATCTGGAGTCCAATGAATAAAATTATTTTCTTGGTGTGGTTTAAAGCTACTTTGATTGAGAAAAGACACGGAAACATTTTAAGATTGCTGTTCATAAGAAGCATCAGCTTCTTTGAACCATGCCTCGCAAAAAGGTGCTCTCTGAAGACACACAATATAGAGCAGTTGATTTGCAAAGGGATACAAAGCAATTTCAAAGTGTTTAAGCATCCATCAATCAACAGATAAATTATCTATAAATTGAGACAGTTTAGTGCTGTGGCTACTCTTTCTAGAAAAAGTGGTAGCCCAGCCAAGATGACTCCCAAGGCACAACACAGAATCCTAAATGAGGTAAAGAAGAACTCAGGAGTTACAACTAAAGCCGTGTACACACGAGCGGAATGTCCGACAGAAAAAGTCAGACGGAATCTTTTCATCGTCTATTCCGATCGTGTGTATGCCTCATCGGACTTTTTTTTTTCAAAAATTCTGACAGACCTAGAAATAGAACATGTTCTAAATATTTCCGACGGAACCAATTCCTGTCAGGAAAACTGCTCGTCTGTATGCTGTTCCAACGGACCAAAAACGACACATGCTCTGAAGCAAGTACGAGACGGAAGCTATTGGCTACTGGCTATTGAACTTCCTCTAGTCCCGTCGTACGTGCTGTACGTCACTTTGTTCTGTACGGTCGGACTTTGGTGTGACCGTGTATATGCAAGACCGCTTGAGCGGAACTCCGTCGGAGTTCTGTCGGAGAAACCTTCGGAGTTTATTCCGATGGTAAAACCGGTTGTGTGTACAGGGCATAAAGGCTTCACTGGAACTGGCAAACATCTCTGTTCATGAGTCTACATAAGTCTTTGAACAGGCAGGATGTCTATGTCAAAACACCACGGAGGAAGCCGCTGCTCTCCAAAAAAACCATGGCTGCACACCTGAAGTTTGCCAAAGAGCACCCTGAATATAGAATATAATCAAAAAAATTATTTTAAGTTATACTTTTTTCATACCTGTGTTCAGAGGGCTCTCGAATAGTTACAGCATAGTTCTTGCTGTCTGCCCCAGGCCGCAGAATTAAGTTGCCATTGCCTTCGTTCTTCGTGAGCATTTCTGCAGCTTCTGAACGTGTCACATCGTAAAAGCATCTGTACGAGATTGAAGATGAATGTAATCACAGAATTTTGCAAGATACTGTAACATGTATATAATACAGGGCCATATATCTCAAAGCAATTTCTTGTGGTGCTGGGACATCTGTGCTACAGAGCAGGATAATGTGAATATGCAGTAGAACAGTGTTGTGGTAATTAGGTGCTAAGGGTTAGGTTCTAGGTTGGGAGGGAGAATAGGTTAGTAGGGCTTAGGTGAAAGTGTTAAACATATGAGAAAAAAAAATAGTTGCAGTACATCTCTAATTCATGCACATTTCACAGTGTTCTTGCCCTTTAAAGACACCACAACTACAGAAAAATACTTGTTGATCTGCAAGAATTGCTCGCAACTCCTCAATACCTATTGTGGGCTAACAACACATTTTTTGTGGACTGAGGAATGTCAGCCCTGCCCAGTTTTCTTTTGCTAAACTACTCAAATAATTCCACTATCTTCTTCAAAGCACAGGCATGATTTCACTGATAGCACCAAGAGAAATGCCGCGTACACACGAGCGGACTTTTCGACCGGACTGGTCCGGCGGACAATCCGACCGTGTGTGGGCTTCATCGGACCTGCAGCGGACTTTTTTGGTCGAAAATCTGACGGACTTTAGATTTGGAACATGCTTCAAATCTTTCCGACGGACTTGAGTCCACAGCACTTTACATATACATTGTACATTCACATCAGTCCTTAACCTCAAGGAGCTTACAATCTAAGGTCCCTAACTCACATCCATACATACTAGGGACAATTTAGACAGGATCCAATTAACCTACCAGCATGTCTTTGGAGTGTGGGAGGAAACCAGAGTACCCGGAGGAAACCCACGCAGGCACAGGGAGAACATGCAAACTCCAGGCAGGTGGTATCATGGTTGGGATTCAAACCAGCGACCCTCCTTACTGCTAGGTGAGAGTGCTACCCACTACACCACAATGCAAAATTATTAAGCCTACATACATTGTATGTGAGAAGGTAAGCAGGCTACTGCAGCCAGAAGTGCATTAATGAGGAGACTGTGGGATACCAGTTACACAGATGGTGGGGGGGCTGCTACTCCTAAGCAAAAATTTGCTTTTAACACTTGCAATGTGCGGGGAAGAGTGCAAAGGTAATTTTTTTTCTTGTCCTGTGTTGGACCTAATTTTTGGATAAAGTAGAGAAGGTAAAAATCATCTTGGGTTATTTTTTGCTGTCTCTGTCCTGCTTTAGAGATTTCCCTTCACTTCCTGTCTTGAAGGTGCAACAGGAAGTGAGAGGAAATTTCTCAAAACTGATGCGACAGCTGTCACCATAACAGGTGTATCCAATGGAATATTTACCCTCACCTCTTGCTCCCATGACAACCTATAAAATTAGGTATTTTCCCTCACTTTTCCCTCACCCTCAGTGACAACTGTTACTGGGACACACCAATGGGTAAATCTACTCAGTAGAAACACAAATAGCAAAAAAAAAAATTGCCATTGAATACACTTTAGGGGTATATTTATCAGTGGTTTCTCCCACGCACAATTTTTATACAAACATTCACCAATTTCTCTAACTAAATCTTTTTTTTTTTTAAATAGTGAATCGCAAGGAAAAGTTGACTGAACATTGATAAATAGACCCTTCAAATGTATCTAAGCCCAAAAACATAAATTTTTATATATTTCAGCCTACAAGTCCTTGGTGTGGCAGCTGCATTTATTGCTTCTTTCACTTTATTTTCTCCTGGTGATCCTGGAAATACCATACTTCCTGTCCTTAGATGGCTACATCATTCTTCCATTTTATCTATGAAGGTAGCCATGGTTGTCACCCTATGCTGCTCTCCTGATATTAAAAATATGTCTGTATTTCTTCATCTCTATTACAGAGAGGAGGCTATTGGTGGGGCAGGGCAATTGGTGGATTACAGAAGATACTGTCAGGTCCATAAATATTAGGACATCAACACAATTCTAATCTTTTTGGCTCTATACACCACCACAATGGATTTGAAATGAAACTAACAAGATGTGTTTTAACTGCAGACTTTCAGCTTTAATTTGAGGGTATTTACATCCAAATCAGGTGAACGATGTAGGAATTGCAACAGTTTGTATATGTGTCTCCCACTTTTTAAGGGACCAAAAGTAATGGGACAATTGGCTGCTCAGCTGTTCCATGGTCAGGTGTGTGTTTTTCCCTCATTATCCCATTTACAAGGAGCAGATAAAAGGTCCCGAGTTAATTTCAAGTGTGCTATTTGCATTTGGAATCTGTTGCTGTCAACTCTTAATATGAGATCCAAAGAGCTGTCACTATCAGTGAAGCAAGCCATCATTAGGCTGAAAAAACAAAACAAACCCATCAGAGAGAAAGCAAAAACATTAGGTGCGGCCAAGTCAACTGTTTGGAACATCCTTAAAAAGAAAGAACGCACCGGTGAGCTCAGCAACACCAAAAGACCCGGAAGACCACGGAAAAAAACTGTGGTGGATGACCGAAGAATTCTTTCCCTGGTGAAGAAAACAGCCTTCACAACAGTTGGCCAGATGAAGAACACTCTCCAGGAGGTAGGTGTATGTGTGTCAAAGTCAATAATCAAGAGAAGACTTCACCAGAGTAAATACAGAGGGTTCACCACAAGATGTAAACCATTGGTGAGCCTCAAAAACAAGAAGGCCAGATTAGAGTTTGCCAAACAACATCTAAAAAAGCCTTCACAGTTCTGGTACAACATCCTATGGACAGATGAGACCAAGATCAACTTGTACCAGAGTGATGGGAAGAGAAGGGTATGGAGAAGGAAAGGAACTGCTCATGATCCAAAGCATACCACCTCATCAGTGAAGCATGGTGGTGGTAGTGTCATGGCGTGGGCATGTATGACTGCCAATGGAACTGGTTCTCTTGTATTTATTGATGATGTGACTGCTGACAAAAGCAGCAGGATGAATTTTGAAGTGTTTCAGGCAATATTATCTGCTCATATTCAGCAAAATGCTTCAGAACTCATTGGACGGCGCTTCACAGTGCAGATGGACAATGACCCTGAAGCATACTGCGAAAGCAACCAAAGAGTTTTTTAAGGGAAAGAAGTGGAATGTTATGCAATGGCCAAGTCAATCACCTGACTTGAATCCGATTGAGCATACATTTCACTTGCTGAAGACAAAACTGAAGGGAAAATGCCCCAAGAACAAGCAGGAACTGAAGACAGTTGCAGTAGAGGCATGGCAGAGCATCACCAGGGATGAAACCCAGCGTCTGGTGATGTCTATGCGTTCCAGACTTCAGGCTGTAATTGACTGCAAAGGATTTGCAACCAAGTATTAAAAAGTGAAAGTTTGATGGATGATTGTTAATCTGTCCCATTACTTTTGGTCCCTTAAAAAGTGAGAGGCACATATACAAACTGTTGTAATTCCTACACCGTTCACCTGATTTGGATGTAAATACCCTCAAATTAAAGCTGAAAGTCTGCAGTTAAAGCACATCTTGTGTGTTTCATTTCAAATCCATTGTGGTGGTCTATAGAGCCAAAAAGATTAGAATTGTGTCGATGTCCCAATATTTATGGACCTGACTGTAGCTGGAAAAGAGGATGTTCTTCTGTGCATCTCACAGTAAGTAACAAGGACACTGCATTTCTGGCAAGATCAACAGGCTTTCTGTATCTGCTGAAAATATTTTTAGCTTGAAAAGGATGTTCTTGCTGAAAGGATATCTTTACTTTGATCATAATAAACAGTTCAGCTAAGCCTTTACAGGTCAGAACAAAATTAAGGCTCGGTTCACACTGCCATGATCGGAAAGTCGCTCGACCTAAAGGGCGACTTCAGTGCAGTTTGCTTGAGACTTCATTAACAGAAGTCAATGCAAATCGCTTCAAAGTAGCGCAGGAACCTTTTTCTAAGTCATTGTGACTTGAGTCGCAAGGATTACAACGGTTTCATTGCAGTTAATAGGGTGTGACTTATCATGCAACTTTAAAACTCTCAAGACGCTTGACAAGTCGCAGCAGTGTGAACCAAGCCTTAGTGCAATAGAAAACGTGTAGAATTGATTACTGGATAAATTATACAAATTATACCATGCATACATACACACTAATGCCGCGTACACACGAGCGGACTTTACGGCAGACTTTGCCCGGCGGACTTTTCGACATACTTTACGACGGACTTTCTGAATGAACAGACTTGCCTACACACAATCCACCAAAGTCCGTCGAATTCGTACGTGATGACGTACGACGGGACTAAAACAAGGAAGTTCATAGCCAGTAGCCAATAGCTGCCGTAGCGTGGCTTTTTGTCCGTCGAACTAGCATACAGACGGCGGACTTTTCGACCGGACTCGATTTCAACGGATTAATTTAAAACATGTTTCAAATCTAAGTCCGTCCAACTTTTGAGAAAACAAAGTTCGCTGGAGCCCACACACGATCGAATTTTCCGACCAAATCCCGTCCGTCGGGCAAAGTCTGCCGTAAAGTCTGCTCGTGTGTACGCGATTATCACCCCCTATAGATTACTGAGTCTGGAATGACAGGTATGTGTAAATAGCTGCAGACGCACAGCCCATACAATCCAAATGAGAGGCTGACAGGTGACTGTTCACACAACCAGTAATTACTTACAGTGATCCTGGCTGGATGCATGTTGTCACCAAAAGCTGCATGGGATGAGTGGCCTCAGTTTTTAACATATACCTATCAATCCAGAAATCACCAGTCTGCAAATGTGCATAGGTATTTTTTTTCCTGGATTTGGACAAATTGTAACTGATTATTTTTAAAACGAATTAGACAAATTATACCCCACACATCTCATTTTTTTGCAAACAGATTACCAGTTGGTAAAGTGGGTATAAGTTTTTTATTTCCCGATTACAAGAATAGTTTGATTTGTCAGTAAGCAGGTTGCTTCGGGAACAATGAACTTACAAAGGCATTTCATTTGGATCATTTGGTATGTCACAATCTTCATAAGGTCCAGAGACAGGCATATCCACAGAAAGTCTAGATGATGGAGACACAGGACTTTTTTCTTCTGCTCTCCTGGCTGTTTCTTTTTCTAGAATTTCCTTTAGCCTAATGAGTTGTCCAGGTAACAAAGTCAACCAGCCTGGAACAGATTGCTATATACAAAAAGAAACAGATATTTAAACTCAAGGTATTCAGATATGGCAACTATTCAAACTTGCACCTGTGCTTCGTTCATAAATATAATGTTGAGAAGGAAGTGGGTGGAGAGGTCCATACTTTTATAGTTAGCAGATACAGTATAAGGACATAGCTTCTCTATCTACAAACACTGTATAAGGACATAGAGGAGCTATCTACATCATGACAACACATTGCTAACTTCAAAACTACAGTTGCAGTTAAATAAATCTGAATATTGTACATGACATAAAAAGTTTAGTTTTGTTAGTGCAATGGTCGTGCAGGTTACCCAACGAATGCAGAACTGTCGAGAGTCACTTTGGGCAGGGGGCTTGTGGAACCCAGGTTACCTTGGAGAGCACTGGAAGCTCCTTGTCCAGCTCCCCCAGCCCCTCCTATGTGTAAGTCACCCTGGGGGTTATTTACAAAAGTCAAATCCACTTTGCACTACAAGTGCAAACTACAAGTGCAAAGTGCACTTGAAATTGCACTGAAAGTGCACTTGGAAGTGCAGTCGCTGTAAATCTGAGGGGTAGATCTGAAATGAGGGGAAGCTCTGCTGATTTTATTATCTAATCATGTGCAAGCTAAAATTCTGTTTTTTATTCCCCTTGCATGTCCCTCTCGGATCTACAGCGACTGCACTTCCAAGTGCACTTTCAGTGCAATTTCAAGTGGACTTCGCACTTGTAGTTTGCACTTGTAGTACAAAGTGGATTTGCCTTTAGTAAAAAAACCCCCGTGTCTATCAGTGGCACACGGTGACCGAGAACCCCAGTCTGACCTCAAGATTATATGAAGATAAAGTACATCGTTCATCGGAGACCATTGCTAGATGGTTTGAGGTGGGGTGGGGGTTGCTATGTGTTTGCTAGATGTGGCTGTATCCCATTGTTCTATTGTGACTGTCTGCCTTGTAAGCACCCCATTATGGGATGTATATGTCTATGAAGATTAGCTGTGAGAGGGGAGAGGGGGGATTCCCCCAACAGCTCTCCCTGCTGATTGGACAGTCTACTGCTGAGAAGTTTGAATATCTCTGTGTGCATGTGTTCAAAAAAACAATTCTATGTTCCAGCTTTGTAACTGAGCTAGTCTCGTCTGTTTTTTTAATTACAATATGTGGCTGTAAGATCTGATATCTATATTCAGACTGGAAGGCTGGAAGCACTCAAGCGGAGTGTGGGACGTTTCGTTACATTGGTGACAGCACAGTCGGGGACATCCAAACCTCCACCGGGATCCAAGATCAGGATAGCAGACTTTGGTCACCCCAGCGGAGATATAGATCTGGCATTAGGGTTCCCGGAGCTGCTACGGATCATCCTTTCAGCATACTCCAGGACTGTGTCTGCAGATGAATACCTGGAGCTCAGGCAGATTCGGGTAGGACTCTGGATTGGAGCCCTCCAGGTCGCTGGTATGCAACAGGGCAAGTTCTTTCCAACCCTAGAGCAATGGGAAAGTGACCAGCGGGTGTTGCGGATGGCAGAACGGCCCCAGGAGCAATGGGTGACTGAGTTGGACAGGCTGGTTCAGCAGGAGATCGAGCTGGACAATCATTATCGGGCTCTGCAATGGCACGCAGAGCAGGAATATTTAGGGGAGACAACAGAATGCTCTCCGGGAGGGATATGACTTTGGCGGCCTGGATTGCTGTGGAAGAGCCTTACAGATCGCTTTGTATTTGATGATGAAGGGGAACCTACCCTTGAGGACCTGCGAGAATACAGAGAGGCTATGCTTAGTCTTGCAGGAGTCTCAGAGCTTAAACCAGGTCTCGACTATTTGCTAAGGAAGGAACAGCATCTGGAAAGGCCATACAGGAAACTGCTAAAACACATTCAGCAGCATGCCAGAGAAACGGCAGTGGAAACTCCGGAGATTGCCGTCTCCAAAAGCTGAAGTGCTGACAACAAGGCAGAGCTCTGCTAACCTTGCCCAGCACCGATAACATCTGCTGGGTTCTACTGACAGGAGATGGTGAACCTCTATTCCCAGACACCAGTTCCAGAGACTGGGGATTTATTAGACTTCTCCACTGAGGAAGGACAACCTAGTGAGCCTCCAGCAGAAGAGCTGGCATCAGGGCCAATTATCACTGAGCTCTACCCAGCACCAACAGCAGCTTCAGCCTCCCTGAGAAAAGGGACAGTCGGCCTTTCTTCCGCATAACTGACAGAGACGTGGGATTTTCTGTCAGCAGCATTTGGAGTTACCAGAAACTACTCCAGCTGAAGTGCTGGCAACTTTACAGAGGGTCCAAGACCTCTGCCCCACACCTGCAGCAGTTCCGGAGGCCCAGGGTGAGAAGGAGATGGTCACTTCCCAGCTACAGATTAAGATCCAGGGGAGAAGGGAGAGGAGATGTTCATCCTCCCTTCCCAACAGTTTGTCAGGGTGGAGAAAGTGATCTTTCCTCCCCAGCAAAGATCAGTGCACCTGGGAGACAGTACCAGGGACATGTCATCCCAGCAGCCAGATGAGGATAAGGGAGGTAAAGCAGCTGGCTTTCCTTCCCAGCAGCAGATGGCACCCTAGAATAATGGCAGTAACGCAGAAGGGCTTGTAACAGGGCAGAGTGCTGCTGGGCTCTGCCCTCAACAGAAGATGGAATTTCTGCGGTAGTGGATGGGACTTCGATCTCCACTGACCCAACCCCAGAAAAAGTTCTGGCATTGGGACAGGAGGATGTCAGCCTTGCTTTACAAATACTGGGGGATGTTCATCTAGTAACAGTGGAAGGGACTTCAGTCTCCACCTGTATACCCCAGGGATGTTGGGCAGTCGGCCCAGATCCCCAACATCCTGACGGAGTAAGCCCAGTCACCCTGTCTTCTCTCCAGGGAGAAGGACCAGTCCGCCATTCTCCCCAGCGGCGGGTATGTTTAACGAGAGAGGCAGAGGTTGGCTGGGTGAGTAATAGTCATGGTTATGCAATAGAGTTTCTCTGTCAGCTTACCTGTCTCCATGTGTTCATCTCTAAAGACCAGCTGCCTCTCACCTTACTGGTTTTATAACCTCTCCTCTAAGAATGGCCCCACCCCAGGCCCTATCAGGGAACCCTATATTAACCTGTGCACTGCAAGCCAGCAGTGCTGATCAACCATTGTGTGTTAGCTTTCGTGTGCACTTGCTGTGTTGCCTACGTCTGATTCCAGTTACCGGCCTGTTCTTAACTATTCCTGTCTGCTCGTGACCCTGACCTTTGGCGTGTCCCCGACCATCCCTGTTTGCCTGTGACCCTGAACCTTGGCGTGAACTCTGTTGTCCTTGTCTGCTTGTGGCCCCGACCTTGACTTGTCCCTTACTTTCCTTGTTGTTCCAGCCTGCTGCCTCCTTCCTTTTCTCCTGTAGTCTACCGTGAGCGTGAGCTGTGAGACCCTGGGGGTCGCGACCTGGAGCCAGACTGCAGCGCAGTCCATCCTCACCACTGGAGGCTCTGGTGAACACCTGCTGGCTCTTAGACTCCGTGCCCTGGGAAATCTATGCTCTAGCTCCCAGTGGGATCTGTGTCAGTGATCCAGTAGACCTGCTTCCTGAACCTCCCAGGGTTCAATCCGCAGCAGTCAGTCCTAGGGTCCACTACCTAGCGGTGCACTTCTGACTCCTACTGAGTGCATCTGCCACCTAGCCTCAAGGTGACCAGACAGTAATGTTCTGTTTGGGACAATGTGTTTGGTGGTCCTGTGTGGGTATGGGCATTGGGGGACTGGAACTACGGACTAACTTCGAAGTCAACCCGTTTGGGGTCTCCTCCTGTGCTAGTCCCATTGTTCTATTGTGTCTGTCTGCCTTGTGAGCAACCTATTATGGGATGTATATGTCTATGTAGATTATCTGTGAGACACATAAATACACATATACATACATGCATACATACACAGTATCTCACAAAAGTGAGTACACCAGTCACATTTTTGGAAATATTTTATTATATCTTTTCATGTGACAACACTGAAGAAATTACACTTTGCTACAATGTAAAGTAGTGAGTCTACAGCTTGTATAACAGTGTAAATTTGCTGTCCCCTCAATAACTCACACAGCCATTAATGTCTAAACTGCTGGCAACAAAAGTGAGTACACCCCTAAGTGAAAATGTTTAAATTCGGCCCAATTAGCCATTTTCCCTCCCTGGTGTCATATGACTTGTTAGTGTTACAAGGTCTCAGGTGTGAATGGGGAGCAGGTGTGTTAAATTTGGCGTTATCACTCTCACATACTGGTCCCTGGAAGTTCAACATGGCACCTCATGGCAAAGAACAGTCTGAGGATCTGAAAAAAAGAATTGTTGCTCTACATAAAGATGGCCTAGGCTACAAGAAGATTGCCAAGACCCTGAAACTGAGCAGGCCTTGTCATGGTCGACAAAAGAAGCTGAGTGCACATGCTCAGAGTCATATTCAGAGGTTGTCTTTGGGAAATAGACGTATGAGTGCTGCCAGCATTGCTGCAGAGGTTGAAGGGGTGGGGGGTCAGCCTGTCAGTGCTCAGACCATACACCGCATCAAATTGGTTTGCATGGCTATCATCCCAGAACAAAGCCTCTTCTAAAGATGATGCACAAGAAAGCCAGCAAACAGTTTGCTTAAGACAAGCAGACTAAGCACATGGATTGCTGGAACCATGTCCTGTGGTCTGTTAAAACCAAGATAAATGTATTTGGTTCAGATGGTGTCAAGCGTGTGTGAGGCGACAACCAGGTGAGGAGTACAAAGACAAGTGTTTTTTGCCTACAGTCAAGCATAGTGGTGGGAGTGTCATGGTCTGGGGCTACATGAGTGCTGCCGGCACTGGGGAGCTACAGTTCCTTGAGGGAACCATGAATGCCAACAGGTACTGTGACATACTGAAGCAGAGCATGATCCCCTAGCTTCGGCGACTGGGCCGCAGGGCAGGATTCCAACATGATAATGACCCCAAACCGACCTCCAAGACGACCACTGCCTTGCTAAAGAAGCTGAGGGTAAAGGTGATAAACTGGCCAAGCATGTCTCGGGATTTAAACCCTATTGAGCATCTGTCGGGCATCTTCAAACGGGAGGTGGAGGAGCGCAAGGTCCCCAGCATCCACCAGCTCAGCAATGTCATCATGGAGGAGTGGAAAAGGACTCCAGTGGCAACCTGTGAAGCTCTGGTGAACTCCATGCCCAAGAGGGTTAAAGCGGAAGTAAACCCATCCATTTACCAGTTTCAAAAAACTGTTTCATTTCCAGCACGTGCCGGAAATGTAACACTCCCATTGGTTGCACTCTCAACCAAACTGTCAAACCATCCATATGGCTGGTGTCACAACTGATCACATGTGCAGCATCATGGCATCATCATCATTGTAGATTAAACAGAGGCAAAGATGGCAGCTTCCTTGGCTGAAAATGATAGGGGGGTCTACTTACACACAATGGCGACCCTAGGGGGGGGCCAGAGGGGGCCCTGACCCC
Source organism: Aquarana catesbeiana (assembly GCF_042186555.1). NCBI lineage: Eukaryota > Metazoa > Chordata > Amphibia > Anura > Ranidae > Aquarana > Aquarana catesbeiana. The sequence goes on along the minus strand of NC_133324.1, from coordinate 580,333,920 downwards.
CCCAACATTATGCTGTGCCCCACCATGTGCCCCCCCCAAAAAAAAAAAAATTTTTTTTTTTTTTTTTTACAAAAAATCAATGTCTAAGAGGGAGAGAGTCCCCAGTCAGCTCCTGCGGGTGATTCCTCCCCCCTCGCCTGCTCGCTGACACTGCATAATGCGAGCGTTCACACAACCACGGACGCCCGATCTGCTCCTTCACCTGCATCCTCATTGGCAGGGAGAAGAGCGAGTTGCAGGAAGGACTCCACCAGGACTCTCAGTTACTGAAAAAACAGACTGATTTCTCCCGTCCTTAGGACAGGAGGACCAGCCTGTAAATTCCAAGAAATGCCAGACCAGCGCTGTCAATAGCAGGGGCAGGACAGCAAGAGGAGGCTGGGGAACCCCACAGTGGCAGAACACCAGGGCCCGGAGGCAAGACAACCTTTGCAACCCTGACAGTTCTCCCACTGCTTTGGACCCTTATATTTTCTTGATATGCTGGTGACATATATCTCTTGTTTTCTGCCACCCTGGGGGACCCCAATACAGTAGGAAGGGAGCTCACTGCAGAACATGTGAAAGGGCCCGTTGTGGGGTCGTAGTAAAGGGCCCCAGGAGATATGTATATATATGCATTTTATAGTTGCCCCCCTACTTTTGTCCCTGTCCCCCCATGTGCCCCCCCTAAATTTGAAAGCTAGAGACGCCACTGCTTACACAGTGCTGGAAAATAATGGTGGTTACATTGTAGCAAAGTGTCATTTCTTCAGTGTTGTCACATGAAAAGATATGATAAAATATTTACAAAAATGTGAGGGGTGTACTCACTTTTGTGAGCTACTGTATATATATATATATATATACATATATACAGTCAGGTCCATAAATATTGGGACATCAACACAATTCTAATCTTTTTGGCTTTATACACCACCACAATGGATTTGAAATGAAACAAATAAGATGTGCTTTATCTGCAGACTTTCAGCTTTAATTTGAGGGTATTTACATCCAAATCAGGTGAACGGTGTAGGAATTACAACAGTTTGTAAATGTGCCTCCCACTTTTTAAGGGACCAAAAGTAATGGGACAGATTAACAATCATCCATCAAACTTTCACTTTTTAATACTTGGTTGCAAATCCTTTACAGTCAATTACAGCCTGAAGTCTGGAACGCATAGACATCACCAGACGCTGGGTTTCATCCCTGGTGATGCTCTGCCAGGCCTCTACTACAGCTGTCTTCAGTTCCTGCTTGTTCTTGGGGCATTTTTCCTTCAGTTTTGTCTTCAGCAAGTGAAATGCATGCTCAATTAGATTTAGGTCAGGTGATTGACTTGGTCATTGCATAACATTCCACTTCTTTCCCTTTTGGTTGCTTTCGCAGTATTCTTCGGGTCATTGTCCATCTGCACTGTGAAGCGCTGTCCAATGAGTTCTGAAGCATTTTGCTGAATATGAGCAGATAATATTTCCCGAAACACTTCCGAATTCATCCTGCTGCTTTTGTCAGCAGTCACATCATCAATAAATACAAGAGAACCAGTTCCATTGGCAGTCATACATGCCCACGCCATGGCACTACCACCACCATGCTTCACTAATGAGGTGGTATGCTTTAGATCATGAGCAGTTCCTTTCCTTCTCCATACTCTTCTCTTCCAATCACTCTGGTACAAGTTGATCTTGGTCTCATCTGTCCATAGGATGTTGTTCCAGAACTGTGAAGGCTTTTTTAGATGTTGTTTGGCAAACTCTAATCTGGCCTTCCTGTTTTTGAGGCTCACCAATGGTTTACATCTTGTGGTGAACCCTCTGTATTCACTCTGATGAAGTCTTCTCTTGATTGTTGACTTTGACACACATACACCTACCTCCTAGAGAGTGTTCTTGATCTGGCCAACTGTTGTGAAGGGTGTTTTCTTCACCAGGGAAAGAATTCTTCGGTCATCCACCATAGTTGTTTTCTGTGGTCTTCCGGGTCTTTTGGTGTTGCTGAGCTCACCAATGCGTTCTTTCTTTTTAAGGATGTTCCAAACAGTTGATTTGGCCACACCTAATGTTTTTGCTATCTCTCTGATGGTTTTTTTTGTTTTTTCAGCCTAATGATGGCTTGCTTCACTGATAGTGATAGCTCTTTGGATCTCATATTGAGAGTTGACAGCAACAGATTCCAAATGCAAATAGCACACTTGAAATGAACTCTGGACCTTTTATCTGCTCCTTGTAAATGGGATAATGAGGGAATAACACACACTTGGCCATGGAATAGCTGAGCAGCCAATTGTCCCATTACTTTTGGTCCCTTAAAAAGTGGGAGGCACATATACAAACTGTTGTAATTCTTACTCCGTTCACCTGATTTGGATGTAAATACCCTCAAATTAAAGCTGAAAGTCTGCAGTTAAAGCCCATCTTATTCGTTTCATTTCAAATCCATTGTGGTGGTGGATAGAGCCAAAAAGATTAGAATTGTGTCGATGTCCCAATATTTATGGACCTGACTGTATATACACACACACACACACACACACACACACACACACACACATACATACACTGTATATAGCTTCAATAATTTTAATGAGCAGACAGATAGTAGGAGTGCCTGCCCTGACCAACTATTGTAATAAGGCGGCAAGGTGAGGCAGGGGTTTAACAAGACATAGGAGGTCAAAAAGTTTATTGTTTGGAAAACAACACTGAGACTCCCTAAAGAAATCATTGTAGCTTTGGAGAATTGGAGTTTCTTTTGGATAAGTAACGCCTAGTACATAACCAGAATTTAGGGCTTAATGATGGTAGGGCTGAACGAAAAAAAAACTTAAAGCTCAGGAGGATCCGCTGTACTAACTATCCCACATTAGTACAGCAATCTCCCCTGCTGTTCTATCATGTTTGCAGCCAGAACACTCGGTCAGCACTCTCAGCCATTGGCTTCTGTTGGGCCGACTCAAGTACACACAGGCCGAATGTCAGCCGGTTTCTATTTAACTGGCCGATGCCACCCGGCATTCGATTCATGCATACTAGGCTTAAGTCATACAAGTAATAATATAATAAAATTAAAAAGATACAGGTAAACAGTGGCCAGTCTAGTCACTGCACTGGAAAACAGGAAGTTATTGATTGGAATTCCTCATAAGGAGGCATGAGATTACTGGACAGTATGAAAAGTGATAAAAATATATATATATATTTATTTTTTTAATTGTACCTCAACCACGGTCAATATAAAGCCTTTCCACTCTTCAGCATCTTCGGCAATTTCTGTCTGCAAGATAATTCAAGTAATAAGAAAATGCCTTTTATTTAGCATCATCAACTTATTGTAATTTTTTTAGCATTGTAGACATATTCAAAAAGCTTACAGCTGTGGAAAGAAATTATCCATTGTCTGCATTTATTAGTGGGAGTATTGTTTAGGTCCCTGTCACACTAGTCATCCTTTTAATAATGTCAACTTGCTTAGGGAGCACTTACTTTTAAGGCTGTGTCACACTAGTTATCCTATCACTTGTGCCACTGACATCAACCTGATTTGAGTGTATTTACGTGCTCCAACAGCATCACTCCTTCACTATATATCTATATATATATATATATATATATATATATATATATATATACACCGGTATATATATATATATATATATATATTCTTTAGGACCATGTCACACTAGTCAACCTATCACTGACCAGGGCTGCCTTTAGAATTTGACAACCCAACAGCCCCTATCATAAGCTTCTCCTAGGGAACGAATAGGGATTACAGGAGAGTGATGGGACACACTAAACCACAGGGAGAGGAAAGAGCCACAGGCAGACTCTGCTGGGCCCAGGTCCCCCTGCTGACCCAAAGGGTCCTGGAACCAATATGAGAGGACTGACAGTACCCTCCTATTGACAGCCCAGACACTGACTTGGTAAGAGATCAAAAACCTGCTCCTACAACATCATTACAAACCAGCAAGGTGTCAATCCAGTTCTGCTCCCTTACTGGCAAACAAAATTTTGCAGTAATTTGGCATGGTAGTAGCAGTTGAAAGGTCTCTTCAGCAATGCTGCTGCTGGCAAGTTGCCTCCAGTGACAGGTTTGCTAATGTGGCATGGGTCTTGAAAAACACAGTAGTGACATTGGTGATATACAGACAATCATAAGTTCTACAGCATATGAAATACAATTTAAGATCATGTTTGAGAATACAGTGCCTTGAAAAAGTATTCATACCCCTTGAAATTTTCCACATTTTGTCATGTTACAACCAAAAACGTAAATGTATTTTATTGGGATTTTATGTGATAGACCAACACAAAGTGGCACATAATTGTGAAGTGGAAGGAAAATGATAAATGGTTTTCAATTTTTTTTTACAGATAAATATCTAAAAAGTGTGGCGTGCATTTGTATTCAGCCCCAGCTGCAAGTCTTTTTGGGGATGTCTCCACCAGCTTTGCACATCTAGAGAGTAAAATTTTTGACCATTCTCCTCGGCAAAATAGCTCAAGCTCTGTCAGATTGGATGTGAGCATCTGTGAACAGCAATTTTCAAGTTTCAAGTCTTGCCAGATTCTCAATTGCATTTAGGTCTGGACTTTGACTGCGCCAGTCTAACACATGAATACTGTAGGTTTTGATTCTAAACCATTCCATTGTAGCTCTGGCTGTATGTTTAGGGTGAACCTCCGCCCCAGTTTCAAGTCTTTTGCTGACTCTAACAGGTTTCTTCTAAGATTGCCCTGTATTTGGCTCCATCCATCTTCCTATCAAGTCTGACCAGTTTCCCTGTCCCTGCTGAAGAAAACCATCCCCATGGTGTGTTCAGGGTGATGTGCAGTGTTAGTTTTCCGCTACACAAAGCGTTTTGCTTTTAGGCCAAAAAGTTACATTTTGGTCTCATCTGACCAGAGCACCTTCTTCCACATGTTTGCTGTGTCCACCACATGGCTTCATGCAAACGGCAAACAAGTTAAGAAAGTTAAGAAAGCAATTTATGGCTTTCTTTCAACAATTACTTTCTTCTTGCCACTCTTCCACAAAGACCAGATTTGTGGAATGCACGACTAAAAGTTGTCCTGTGGACAGATTCTTCCACCTGAGCTGTGGATCTCTTCTACTTCTCCAGAGTTATCATGGCCCTCTTGGCTGCTTCTCTGATTAATGTTGCCTGGGTTGTCCATTTAGGTGGACAGCCATGTCTTGGTAGTTTTGCAGTTATGCCATACCCTTTCCATTTTCGGATGATGGATTGAACAGTGCTCCATGAAATGTTCAAAGCTTGGGATATTTTTTTTTTTATTTTAAAACCTAAGCCTGCTTTAAACTTCTCCACAACTTTACCCTGACCTGTCTGGTGTGTTCCATGGCCTTCATGATGCTGTTTGTTCACTAAGGTTCTCTAACAAACCTCTGAGGGCTTCACAGAACAGCTATATTTATACTGAGATTCAATTATACACCGCTGGACTCTATTTACTAAATAGATGACTTCTGAAGGCAATTGGTTCCACTAGATTTTAGTTAGGGGTATCAGAGTAAAGGGAGCTGAATACAAATGCACGCTATACGTTTAACATATTTATTTGTAAAACAAAATTGAAAAACCATTTATCATTTTCCTTTCACTTCACAATTATGTGCCACTTTGTGTTGGTCTATCACATAAAATCCCAATAGAATATGAAATCCACACCACATCAGTGTGAACTGAGACTCATTCTCTATAGTTATAAAGTAATGACAGACAAGATAGTAAGTGGCTGTCAGGGCTGGGCTCAGCCCTTCCTTCTCTGAGCTGGCCACTCAGATGTCGGCTAATTGCCAGCTCCCATCTCTCCATAGTTACTCAGCTGTTGATGATATCCTGCTCTTAAGTCCTGCCTCCTGCCTACAAGCCATCCAGTCCAGAGAAGCTCTGCCTTCGCCTTGGTCAACATCACAGAAACTGATATTCTGTTCAAGACTTGCTTTGCTGACATCCCTTCTGGTTCCAGATCCTGCTTGCTGTTCCACTACATTGATCCCTGACTTCTGGCTTGGCTGACTATCCGTTCCGGTTACTGAACTTTGGCTATGTTTTGACTACGTTTGTTCTTTTTACTTTTATTATTAAACAAGTGTGATTTAACTGTACTTCTGTCTCGGTCAGATTTCATGGTTTCTGACAGTGGTAGGCTATAGGTCAGTTCAGATCTGTAGTCCACCCTCCAAAACAGGAAGTTAAAGATGTAAGAAGTTTCAAACATACTCCACACATCTATATTTTTGTTAAAAATAAAAATAACATTTGATTCTTGTGCGAACCAAGGCTTGCATAGGGGCCTGCTTGACAGGTCCTATATGTGAAATATTTCTAAGGTTTCCAGTGCTGACAAAGGTGATGAAGCAACAATGAAGTGGGGAGTCGGGACCTGCAGCTTTCAGCGTTGATCATCTTGATAAATTCTACATCTATTTCTCATTAAGTTTATTCATACCATTTGCACTACGGCTTATGATTTAATAATACAAAGAAGAATAATGCCATTATTTTTGTTCATTAAGCAGAAACAGAAATCATTCATTTCAGCATGAGTCAATATTATTTGCTGTCTGCTTATGTAATTAAACTCACCCTTATAATCACTTCCTCCTTGTCCAAGGTCAATATAACTTCTGCCCATTGTTTCTGATTGGAAGGTCCATCAGTTATATTTGACATGTTTCGCAATTCAATGCTGTCCGTGTACTATTACAAGCAAGATATACTGTTACATATACAACATGGTAAAAGGTTCATGACTATTTTCTCATCAGTCTAGGCAAGGTGAGAAGAACAATAGTATAAAAAAAATGTACTGTTTTATATATTGCCTTGCCCATGCACACCTTTCCCTCTTTGCTAGTTTTAAAATTGATCACTGTGTCTGCTATCATTGCTTCAGCTGCAGATTGGTGTAAGTACATTTTCTGCAAGCACAGAAAAATACCTGTTGATTCTACTAGAAACCTTGTGTTCTTGTAAATTTATGTGGCCTGAGCGGAAATTTTAATCAAAGCAAACCCTCTGTATGTGTGGGGTGGGGGCTGTGGGTTTGAAAAAAGAGCAAACAAATAGAAAACACAATATCCAACTGATTATCTGAAAAATATGAACATTTTGTTTTAAGGCTTAGATAAAGAGTGGAACTATCTAACTGTATCTGAGAACCACAAACTGAAAATGCTATTTAATTCATTTTTAATATTTTCAAAGCAAACTCGCCCATCCATCCATGTCCTTGTGCTTTTTTTGTTGAAAAACACCCCCTAAATTTCTAGCTGTGGCCATCTTGAGTAAGGGCAGATGATTTATGTAGTGGTTACTTCTTGGAATCCTTAGCTCAGGTATGCAGGCAGGAGGGTGTGCTTAGCTGAGAAAGCACCTCATCCCCTCCTCCAGATGCAGCTAAAAAAATGCCCATGAAGACTCCTGGGATGTATGACATAATTTTGGCCAAGGACAGAGAAACCAGAAAGCATATGAAGAAATGTAAAAAAATGTTTTAAAACAAGTACATATGATATACCTTCTATATAATAATAATAATAATAATAATAATAATTTACTAATGTTAAGTTACGTGGTCAGAGATCTGTGTCAGAGTTTACATGAGATATGGCACCAACATCCCATTTAGACAAAAACAAGACATATGGGAGATATGGGACTTTAAAGGTGCAAAACATTAGAGACAACAAAGTATAAAAAATATATACAAATTTTAATAAATGAACAACATCAATAAAAACAATACATTCAGTACAGTCATGGCCATGGGTGTGTGCAAGGCATCCTATTATTGACAATGATTTACTGTGATCACGCTCATGTTTTCTACATGTTTCGCCATGTGGCTTCTTCATTCCCTGAACAAAAGCTAAAGGGCCCTACCTCAAGTTGTGAGTCTAGAGGCCCAAACAAAATTGAATTCAAGTGAGAAATGGAATCCGCTAGACATGTGCACACTGAAATATTTCGTTTCAGAATTTCGTTTTCGTCCGAAAAATAAATGTATTTAGTTACTCCCGAAATTCGTTTTTATTTATCTCGTTTTTCGTTAAAAATTGCATTCGTCCGAAAATCCAAATTAAGGTAGAATCTGTCATTGAAGGCTTATGGTGTCTGTCGAATGTGCATAGAAGATTTGACGGAGCAGCTAAACTGTACAACGCCGTATAGTTTACCTGCTCCGTCGAATCTTCTTAGAACTTTCAACAGACACCATAAGCCAAAGTACGTGTGTACTTAGTTCTAGCTATTTTACTGCTCCTCCTCTTTGGTTACAATCAGCCAATAACATTCATCATCATCATTAGTTTTATTTATCTTTTCTCCCCTACGTCGAATCTTTTCTCCCCTACGTCGAATCTTTCCTCCCGCTTTTCTCTCTATGTAGAATAATCTTGGACTAATAGAGCTAAGCTTAGGCACATTCGACCACAGGTTTGATGGACACAGATTGTTATTGTCATCATCATGTCGAATCTCCTATCTATATCAAACTGTTGTAGCAACGAAAACGAAAATAAAGCATTTGTTTATGTCGGATCTTTCGTTTTTCGGACTCTGCACTTTCGTTATCGTTTGTTAAAACGATAGCGAAAATACCTGAAATTCGGACGAAAATGCATTCGGACGAAAACGAATGCACATGTCTAGAATCCGCCAGAATACTGCATCCACAGTTCAAAATCCCCCGAATATTGCCAGGTCACCTATAGGGAGGGGTGAAAAAATGGCATGGATGCAGCAACGCCAGAAATGAAAAAACAAAATAAACAAAAACAAGAACAAAACAGTACAATACGAAACAAAACAGGACTAAAATAAATTAATCAAAACAGAAATAAATCATAACAAGATCAGAAGTATAGGTATGTATTTTTATTTTTGAATTCAATTTTGTTCGGGCCTCTAGATTCACAACATGAGGTAGGGCCCTTTGGTTTTTGTTCAGGGAATGTCTTTTGCCTTTCACTTAAGTGCAGTCATAGATACACATAAGATACAACTTGTTCATATTTGTTATAGTAATTTGTATTTTTTCCATTTTCATTGCACAACTAAAGTTGTCGAATCACAGGTATTTAATGAATCTTCATGTTCTTTCCTGAAGAAGCCACATGGCGAAACATGTAGAAAACATGAACGTGATCACAGTAAATCATTGTCAATAACAGGATGCCTTGCACACATCCATGGCCATGACTGTACTGTATGTATTGTTTTTATTGATGTTGATGTTGTTCATTTAATAAAATTTGTATATATTTTTTATACTTTGCTGTCTCCAATGTTCTATTTACTAATGCTAGCAGCAAAAGGAATAAAAATAGTCGATTGATGTTGATTGAGAAAGTTTAGTTGCATTTTAATGAGGAAGCAGATGCACCCAGGTAAGTCCGCTCTTAATTTATGCATTGCTACAGTGATATGAGTACACCCCATGAAAATCGTTGACTTTTTCAACATATTTTAACAGACAAACATTAGATCTTTCAAATAGTGCCTAAAGATAAAAGGTAATTTGCTTAAACAAAATGACACACAATTGACATGGTGTATAAATTTAATGATCTAAATTAACATAAACTCAGATTGGTCGTATGAAAAAAGTAAGTACATCTGTAAACTTACTAATACTTCAATCAGTGAAATTAGAAACCGGTGCTCCATATTAGGTGGCAATAATTAGAACCTCAAAAACAAATCCCTTTGTGCTCGCCCTCTTTTTAATACAACTAAAAAGAAGCTGCAGCACACAAAGAAAGCTATCTGCTTTAAAATATTACTATATCATAAAGTGCTGCGCTATCAAATAATCCCATGTGCAAAGAAAATTATAGTGACATCAAGCAAATGTCCGTATTTTTATGGTGCCAACATTCAAATATTCAGAATTTAACACAAGGTTCATGTTATTTTTGGTACTGACTCCAATTTTGAGAGCTGTCTCTTACAAATGTATATTTTTATTTCTGGTATCGTATTCTTAATGGTATTTGTTTACCATTGCTCTCCCTTCCCCTTTTCTTTAATTTGTATCCCCTATTGCTTTACTTAAAAACAAATAATAAAAAAATATTCTCAACCTTAAAATCTCTTCCTTTAAGATCAATTCCAAAGTTAGAAAATGCAGCTCATAAAAGGATATAAAAAAGACTAAATAGTGCTATCTGTGTAAAATACCAAGTCTCTTTTATTCAATATCAAAACTGGACTTACAAAGCAAATTGAAATGAATGCAGGGCATGTAATCACAGAGCAGGATCAGAGCCGTGGCTCACCATTGGCTAGAATCTCTGGCCAACAGCTCAGATGTAAACACAAGATGGGCTGCGGCTGGACAGAAAGAATCATCTGCTTTGGATCATAAAGAAAAGCATAAAAAAAGCTCTGCCCCACGAGTTACATTGGAAAACAAGGTATTCAAAGAATTTGACACTGAAGGACTGATGCATGGAAATACTTGCTGGTTCACAGTGCACCATGAATAGTCAAATTCTTGGATATTTGAATGTTATCACCACAAAAAAAAAATGCACATTGGTTTGATATCACTTTAATTTTGTTTGTACATTGGAATATTTGATAATGCTGCACTTTATGGTATAGTGATGATTAGAACCTCATTAGGGAGCATACATCTGAAGGGAGGTTAACTACCTTTTTAATGTAGCACCCTGACATGTCTGGGCCGGTCTTCCCTTTCTCCTGCCAGGTTATCTAAACTAGGGATGGAACCAAGTGTCGATGGGAACAGTGAGGCCATGGGGAACTCCAAAGACTAGTGGTAAGCTGGCCACGTGTTCCCCTCAGTGGGCTCCCTGCTTTGGGCCCAACCAACTCAGTAAATTGGAAGATATCCAAGAGCAAAACCCAAGGCAGATTGGAGAGACTTTGACCATGGGCCACTTACCTCTGAGAAGGACTGTTTATTATACTGATGAGAGACTGTACCTTGAACATTTTTAATGCACTGGCATTATTTGGATTCTGTTTATTTATTTAGTAAAAAGCCAAAAAGCAGGTTGTCAGGTTGAATATTCTATTACTGACCAAGTTGGGATGTGTGTAGTGCGGTGTATGGTGTGAAGGATTTATTTGCCTTTGTGGGATCCTATGTACAGTAAGGGCAAGTATACTGGTAACTTTTCTGTGGCCCTCAGGGTGTCAGGCTGTCAGGGCCGGGCTCAGCCCTTCCTTCTCTGGCCGGTCAGCTGTCGGCTAATTGCCAGCTCCTTTCTCTCCACAATGACTCAGCTGTTGATGATCTGCTCGTCAGTCCTGGCTACTTTAAGCCGTCCAGCTCACTTCTTCTGGCTCCTGATTCTGCTTGCTGTACTACTACGTTGACCTCTGGCTCTCTGACATTGGCATTGGCTGACTACCCGATCTGGTTACTGAACTTTGGCTAAGTATTGACTACGCTTATTCTGTTTACCTTTTTATTATTATTAAACAAGTGTGATTAACTGTACTTCTGTCTCGGTCTGATTCATCGTTTCTGACACAGGCAAAGAGGATTCAGCTGCTGTTGAGTATATAAAAAGAGAGCAAGAGACTGTCCTGTGGATGCTTTGTGCACATTAAGTCTCTGTACTTATACAGGTAAAGCACCTATGGACTGTGAGGTTGATTGTCATTCTGGGCCTTGTGGCCATCCACTACCTGCCAGGACCCAGAGGTCATATACAATAGTGGTGATGAGTACTCCAGCTGAAAGGAGGAGATAGTCCAGACCCCTTGTACACAAATTTTACAGTGGGGTCCCAACAATATTTGCTAGAGGGTGCTACAAGCAGGTGCAACTTGTTTTATTTAAACATCGGACATCTGGGGTCTGGTGTTCTCTTTGGTAATAAAAAATCAAAAATAGATGCGCTGTCACTTGAAACCCCAAAAATCTGGCAGCTGAAGGAATTTAGCATGGAGAAGCAGTCAAAATTTCAAGGCGTTGATAGTGGGCACTTATACAAAATACCTACAAGACATAATTTCTTGTACAGGGGGCAACACCAGCTTTTAATGCCAAGGACATACTTTTTTTCCCACTGTAAACCATTACATCTATTGAAATTTGTTAAACACATTAAAAACATAACATTTTCTTGTGTTCCTATTTCAAACATATCATCTTTATCTGTAAGCACTGTTTGAATAAAGATCTAATTCTTGTGTGTTCAAATGTACCAAAAAAGTCAAGAATTTTTATTTGGCATACATAAAGGGTATACTGTATATGGTCAAAATGTAAAATCATATTTATTTCCACATTATATTTCAATTATTTCTAGCCTACTCCTATTACCCTAAAAATTATTGAAGTTTGTAAACTTACTTTGTGAAGATCCCCACACATTTACTTCCCTGAATTTTGTGACACATACTACTATGCCCTGGTGTAAGCCAATGCTGTATCACAGAATTCATAGAGCCTGACTTCTACAGAGGTGCTGAGAGGAGGAATTTCAGGAGGCTGAGTCAGTACAGTAGTTACTGCTTGCAGGGAGCAAGGTACCATAGGATATGTAGTCCTAAGAAATACAAAGTAAACAGCAGAGGAGAAACTGCAAAGCATGCAGAGAATCCAGGAAGTGGTGGAAAGAAGTGACCAATAGACAGGCGGAACTCACACCATGAAAGGAGATTTTTTTTTGAGTACGCGTATATTTGATTGTCAAAAATAACTATTGTTTGTATTAGTATTATATTGCTGATATAAAAAAATAAAAAGCTATACTGTAACCAGGGCCGCTGATAAGAGGGTACCACTGGTCCCCCTGTACCGGGCACACGGGGGGGCCTGGGCAGCAGAAAAAAAAATTGCATGTGGGCAGGATAGGAAGGATGATCGGCAAGGCAATTACAGGAATGATCCCCTGTGTGGCGCTCTGCAACAGCTGAAAGCTGGTTTCTCCCCCTCCCACTGGCTGCTGGAGGGAGAGACACATAGGGCATCTTTCCTGTAATTGCTCCCCCACCGCAGCAATCCCCCTCCCTGTCCTGTCCATATCTGATTCCCATGTTCGCTGTCCCCAGTATATTCCAGTAAATGCCCAGCTACTGTGTATCCACGCCAATCAGCGGATCAGGGAGAGAATGTCTGCCGTGGGAGGCACAGGGAGGGATACCTTCTAGATGGCTAAAGGAGATGAAAGTCAGGAGGATACAGGGGGAGTCTGGAGGATGGTAAGGGATGGTCGGCACTCAGGATGACATCCAAAAAAATAGAATTTCTTTATTAAGTAACCATGTACAATGCTACGCTTTTTGGACGTTAGTCCTTGTCATGACTCTGTTGCCTGAAAAAGTTGTTTCAGACTATCTGGCTACCATCAGTGTGTCTTTCCGAACGGTGCGCAACCTTATCTGCGGTAATCAACACAACGAGGAGGTATACTCCCTGGCAGAAGCACGGCTAAACACAGACTGATGTCTTCAGTTATCAACCTCCTGGGGTAGAGTTCTGCTATATGAGGACCATGGAGACCTTCCAGATGGTGAGAAAAGTATTGATCCAGTTTACATCTGCTTACCAGGATGTGTCCCTCTAGCTCCTAGTACTCCCCCTGCTGCTTTTGAAATGCCGCTGTCTCTGCGCTATTTACCCAAGGTTTGCAATCTCAACTAGCTGGTCTGCTGACTGTATCTGCTGCTTAATCTGCTTATCAATATGGTTTGGTTTTTATGCCTACCGACACAGCTGAACTTATATAGTCTTTGAACTTCCATTAGCACTCTCCATCCATTCACCCATAACCTATATACCACGTCCATGACCGATGATTAAGGGAACACTTACCATCAGGAACCTGATTTGCATTATATTATTTAATTAACCCTTTTGTCATCGGCAGAAGTGTATGGTGAGTGTGTGATGTATGTGTGATGTATAGCCGCGGCTTCCCTTGTTTTTAAACTCATAGACAACTTTGTCTTTATTTTAATGGGTCTCTGATAGCCACTTATCTTTGCCCCCCCCCCCTTTTTTTTCTTTAATTGAATAATCAGTGTGGTGTTCAAATGTAGGAGCAAGGTACAATAGGATATGTAGTCCTAAGAAATACATAGTAAACAGCAGTTTTTATTTTTAATTGAATAATCAGTGTGGTGTTCAAATTTTTTTGCAATAATAAAATTAAATTGTATTCCTCATAGTGTTTGGGTCTTTGTCCTCTTAAAGAGAACTCTATTCTCTTTGTTTTGTCTACCATCAGTGCAGTTTGAAATAAATAATTCTATAACATTAGGCCGTATTTGCACTATACACCATGGAATGTGCATCCAGCCAATGGAGCATAAAGCAATGGTTTTAATTGCTCCACCAGCTGTCCAAAAATGAAAGATATAAATATCATCTGTTTTAAGAAGGCTTTAGTGAGCAAGGCACTGAATAGAGTGAGGGCTATATGGTTGTTTTAGTCTCTTCCCACCATAACATATACCTAGTAATGCAGTCTCTTCAACACCTAGGTCAGGATTGCCAGCTCACCCCTAATTATAACTAATTACATATGACATTTTGCTGATTAAATGTTGCCAGTATTCTAAGAGCCCTTGCACACTGGGGCGGTTTGCAGGCGCTATTGCGCTAATAATAGCGCCTGCAAACCGCCCCGAAAGTGCCGCTGCTTTCATTCCAGTGTGAAAGCCCCGAGGGCTTGCACACTGGAGCGATGCGCTGGCAGGACGTTAAAAAAAGTCCTGCTAGCAGCATCTTCGGAGCGGTGAAGGAGCGGAGTGTATACCGCTCCTTTACCGCTCCTGCCCATTGAAATCAATGGGACGGCGCGGCTATACCGCCGGCAAAGCGCCTCTGCAGAGGCGCTTTGCGGTGGTATTTAACCCTTTCTCGGCCGCTAGCGGGGGGTAAAACCGCCCCGCTAGCGGCCGCATACCGACGGTAAAACGCCGCTAATAATAGCGGCGTTTTACCGCCGACGCCGCCCCCCGCCCCAGTGTGCAAGGGCTCTAAGTGGAACTAAAGGCAAAACACTTTTTTAAAAATTTTGAATAGAGTAAGAGAGGATTATAACCCGTCAGTTTCTTTTTTGTTTGTTTGCTTTTTTGCCACCTGTGTCCCATTAGGGAAGATTTCGCTTTACTTTCTGTCCCATAGTCAAAACAGGAAGTGAGAGGAACATCCTGCCAAAGTGAAGGAATACCAAGGTCACCAGAACTATGGTCCCCTTTGACAAATTTCCTCTCTATTCCTGTTCTGGTGACAGCCAAAGATTAAGGATTTTCTTTTACTCTTGGTGACAACAATAAACAGGACAGATAGAGAGGGTGAATCTCCCTAACAGGGGCACAGACATTAATAAAAACCTGACAAGTGTTTTAATCCCTCACTGCATCAGTTTTCGTATGTAGTAGTGCCATATTGAAATAGTAAATGGTAAAATAAGGAGAGACAATTATATGATGAAAAATTGAAACATAACTGATATTTTACCTTTTCTTGTTTTTTATCACTATAAAGAAAGAGTTTTGTTCCTCGAAGTTCAGTCCAATACTTTGCTTCCTGTGGATAAAACAAACATTTTATTCATTTAAAAAATAAATTATGAAATATAAAGAAAATATAAAATATACACTATATATATAATAAATAATATAAAGAAACAAAATAAAATAAGACAATGCAGTATACACTGAATTCTAGTGTATATGGGCATCCTGAGTAGGTGGCCCCAGACTCCTGAGTTAAAGGAAACCTAGAGATATAAACTGTAGATTGCATCATTGATTGTCAGTCATGGTGACCCTCTTACTCTAACTAACCCAGAATAAGTATGCTGATTATAGCTCATGACTCTGAATTTCCCATATTGACTATGGTTAAAGTGTAGTCAATTCAAAACTTTTTTTTTTGTTTTATTTTTTTGTAGACAGAGTGTGGAAGGCTTTAAAACTCATATTCCTGCATTTTTTTTGCTTCCTGTGTCCTACTGGAGAAATTCCCCCTCATGTCCTGTTCTCGGGTTGTAACAGGAAATGAGATTAAATATCCCCAAAATGAACAAAATGTCCATCCTAAAGAGTTGTCACAGGGCCAGGTGTCCCCATTAGATGATTTTTAAGTCGCCTCTTGTTTTAATGGCAACTCAAAGATGTTGGGATTTCCCTTCACTTTGTCTCCATGATGATGGTCACTAGGACAAACAGACAAATCTCCCCAGTGAGTACATACACAGCAATGATAACCTGACAAAGAATCTAACATTTCTCTATTCTACCCAAAAACAAAAAAGTTATCCTTTACAGAGAGTGAGAGCAAGATTCGATCTGTGATTGCGTGATAAGGCCCTATTCACACTATTGCTGTTTCTCCTGCATCTGCCGTCATGCTGCCATGCACGACAATGGAAATCAAATTTTTTTATGTGGTGCCCATTTATGTCAATGCAACACAGTGCAGTACAATTTTTGGAAAGGTGCAGATGTTATTCTTGATGCAGCATAGTGTGTTTTTGGAACCGTAGACTTTAATGGGAGTGCATGGAAAGTTCATAAAATAATGCATGTGTAGCACCCTCCTAGCATAGCATGCTAGGCAAATGTAGTTTTTGTTTCCTTCTGTAGTCAAGACAGCAGTGATTGTTTGTTCCGGTCTGTTCAGGGTTTAACAGGCTGGCAGTTTGATTGCTTCCCCTTGCCTCTGGAAGAAGCTTCAAGAACAAAGGGAGGGAGATTCAAATGACCAGCCTGAATATTTATCATGGCCTGGCCAATCCTTTGAGAGTGTCCAGAAGGTGGCTGGGGAGGTAACAAATAGCCTGAAGCTCTGGAGAGATTGTGCTTTCTCCCCAGGAGTTTTCCAAGCTTTTGTGGGGGGGGGGGGCTGCTGCCCCTTTAAGGGGGCACCATAGGGATTGGGTCTGGAGAAGGCTTGTCCCGCTCACGAGACCATGTCTGGAGGAAGCTGGAAGAAGTGCAGCTTTCCTGGGAACATGTGAGTAATGACCTTGAGTTGACTTTGTGTGCTTTTGGGATATAAGTGCCAGAGATAGCTTGGACTGAGACAGCTCTCATAGGGTCTTAGAGTACTGGACATTCCCCTGTCCTCAGCAGAATCCTGGAGTGTGACCCTAGAGCAGGATCTCAAACTGGCGGCCCTCCAGCTGTTGTGGAACTACAAGTCCCATGAGGCATTGCAAGGCTGACAGTTACAAGCATGACTCCCACAGGCTGAGGCATGGTGGGGCTTATAGTACCTCAACAGCTGGAGGGCCACCAGTTTGAGACCCCTGCCCTAGAGAGAATTGTCCACTGTTTACTGTGCATTGTTTTGGAGTATCCCATGCCCTAACTCCTCTCCTGTTTAAAGTTCTTCAAGCAATAGATTTCAAAAAGACATCCCCTAGACTGAGTCATTGTAATCAGAGTGCTTGCGGCGGGCAGCCTCTATACTATTAGGGAAAAACTAGCTCAGTGGCCCCTAGGAGGGTAGTACTACACATGCACATGCGTTTTGTATGTGTTTTTGACAGGGTTTTGTGTTTAACAGCCTGTCTTCTACAAAAAAATGCATGAAGCATAAAAATGCATCAAAAACACATGTAAAAAAGAGCAAAAACTTGCTACAAAAATTCACTGAACAAGGCATGATTATGCAGCAGCACCAGTATGAACCTAGGCTAAATCCTTCACATTGGGGGAATTGAGAACACTCAGTACTTAGAGAATGGAGCCTCAGAGGCATATTTTGAGCTCCACGTTTAGAGGCAGAAAAAAAAAAACCCTTCTGGTTCGCGTTTCTGATTGGAGCTTGGAGGCAGAAAAAACGTAAAACTCTCCTAAACTCGTCTAAACATTGTACAAATAATGCTCTATATGAGCGTTTTTTACTTCCGAGAGAACAGACGTTTTTTTAAGCCCAGTGTACATGGAGCCTAAAAAGCATTATTGTAGCAGAAAATTGGGTCCAATTGGAGGGTGTGACCATAGGGACCATGCCTGTGCAGGGTGTTGTCAGATTTGCTTGTAATCACCATTAGGGGCTGATTGAGGAGTCCAATTGGGAGGAGAGTTCCTCAACATGAACCCTCATGACAGGATCACAAGGAATCAGCAGATTTACCAAGAGTGAAAACAACTAACATTACCACTTGCCAGCTTATGAGGGCACTGAGGTGGATGGCTTTAGAACTGCTTTAACCCCTTTAGATCCGTGCTATAGCCGAATGACGGCCACAGCGCGGACCTACTTTGCCGGGAGGACATCAATAGTCGTCCTCCCATTTGCACACTCCTCGCGCATGAAATACTAAAGAGTGGGCGGGGCTTTGAGAGAAGCGTCACATGAAATACTAAAGAGTGGGCGGGGCTGTGAGAGAAGCGTCACATGAAATACTAAAGAGTGGGCGGGGCTGTGAGAGAAGCGTCACATGAAATACTAAAGAGTGGGCGGGGCTTTGAGAGAAGCGTCACATGAAATACTAAAGAGTGGGCGGGGCTGTGAGAGAAGCGGCGCAGGAATACTAAAGAGTGGGCGGGGCTGTGAGAGAAGCGACACAGGAATATTAAAGAGTGGGCGGGGCTGTGAGAGAAGCGGCGCAGGAATTCTAAAGAGTGGGCGGGGCCGAGAAGGAGAGGCTCCACAGTGCGCGGGAACGGTAAGGGAGTGGGCGGAGCTTCCTAGTGTGAAGATAGGGCTGAGAAGGGGCGGAGCAGGGAAGGAAGACTCCATAGAGAGAGAACAGGCTGCGCGGAGGAAGTGCTCATCGCTTTCACTTTGAGCTGCTGTAAGTAAGTGTAACACATAATGGATGATTGGTAGAAGTCCTGATTATTAATATACTATAATACTGAAGTTTAGGTATGGATAGTTACATTGGCCCACGTTGGATCAATAGAAGTAAGTGTATGTCATACTGTGTGCCATACATACTAAAAGCTACAAATCCCTCTGATAGGCACCACTACTACAGTGACTGCTGGGTTGTGTGTGGGGAGAGAGGCTGCCCTGTTTCAGCCATTCAGCACGAGTTCTATTCAGAGAAAGCTTTGTGTATTTTCAATGAATGCAAGGCTTACTCTGATTGGGCAGGGTGACATCATGACTCCACCCCCTCATCCAATCAGAAAACACGTTGAATTCATTGAGTAAATGCAAAGAGATCTCTGATTGGCCCCTGTGCTGAGCGGCCGCCCCCCTCTGTACACTAAGCAGCAGTGTAGCTGTTTGGGACAGGACCCATAAGTTAACCACTTCAGCCCCAGAAGGATTTACCCCCAGGCCATTTTTTTGCGACAGGGCACTGTGTCACTTTAACTGACAATTGCGCGGTCGTGCGATGCTATATGCAAACAAAATTTACATCTATTTTCCCCCCACAAATAGAGCTTTCTTTTGGTGGTATCTGATCACCTCTGTGGTTTTTACTTTTTGCGCTATAAACAAAAAAAGAGCGACAATTTTTGAAAAAAAAAAACAATATTTTGTACTTTTTG
The DNA here is from genome assembly GCF_042186555.1 of Aquarana catesbeiana. Lineage (NCBI taxonomy): Eukaryota > Metazoa > Chordata > Amphibia > Anura > Ranidae > Aquarana > Aquarana catesbeiana. Next base: position 580,314,452 of record NC_133324.1, on the reverse strand, counting down.
CTATAATAAATATCCCAAAAAACTAATTTCTTCATCAGTTTAGGCCAATATGTATTCTTCTACATATTTTTGGTAAAAAAATTTGCAATACGCGGATATTGATTGGTTTGTGCAAATGTATAGGGGATATATTTATAGCATTTTTATTATTAATTATTTTTTTTACTAGTAATGGCGGTGATCAGCGATCTTTAGCAGGACTGCGACATTGCGGTGGACAGATCGGACACTTTTTTGGGACCAGTGACTTTTATACAGCGATCAGTGCTATAAAAATGCACTAATTACTGTATAAATGACAATGGCAGGGAAGGGGTTAATACTAGGGTGTGATCAAGGGGTTAAGTGTTCCCTAGGGAGAAGTTTCTATCTGTGGGGGGAGTGTACTGACTGGGAGTAGATAGAGATCGCTGTTCACTAGGAACAGAAGATCTCTCTCTACTCCCCTATCAGAACAGGGATCTGTTTGTTTACACTGACAGATTCCTGTGCTGTCCCTCTGTGGAGCAATCGTGGGTGGCCAGTGGACATTGCGGCCGCCGGCCATGCGCATTGGCTCTGGCGACGCGCTTGCCTGCTATAGCCTTTAAAGGGACCACCGTACCAGTATGGCGATTCACACAGACGAGCCAACCTGCCGCAGTATAACTGCGACAGCTAGTCGGCAAGTGGTTAAGCTGTTAGTAAAATCAGTCTGTTTATGCAGTAAAGCATGCTTATTATACTCACTGTGGAACCTAAGGGGTTAATCCTCTGCATTGTGTAAAAAGGCTGTTTGATCCTGTCTTCTCTGGTCCTCCCCTCTTCCATTGTCTCCAAAACATGTCCTGATAAGACTAAGTGACTGGAGTCAGGCTGCACATGCTCAGTTTGGTGTGTATTGCTACTAGAGAGTTTTTTTTTCCTTGGGAGGGTGCTCAGCACAGGGCCAATCGGCACTGTCCAGACAGAGGATCAGGGGTCCTGCAGCTTCATAGGACAGTCAGAGTAGAATGAAAACTCTTACTACAAGCTTTAACCAGACACTGATATAAGTCACAGGACTGTTATATACTGATGATGAGAAAAGGTATTTAGCAGTTTAAATTTACGAAATAAATTGCATTTCCTTGTTCTGATTACTGTGGGAGATACAAGGTCCTGGTTTTAGTAACACTTTAGGCCCCTTTCCCACTTGTGTGACATGTCCTGCGACTTGGGACTGCAGAGTCCCATGACAAGTCGCACTTCCTGATTTCCAATGAGTACCATTCATATCTGTGCGATTTCAAGTCGCAGCCACTTCAAAATACTCCCTGCACTAATTTGGTCCGACTTCCATAGACCTCAAGGTTACACAGGCATTGCTTCAAGTCACTGCAAAAGGTCGCACGAGTGTAAAAGGGGCCTAAATGGAGATCACAGAAATAGTGGTGCCTACTACACTGATTTCCAGCTTCCATGGGGACCCCACAGGTATGACACATACTTACATTGGTCTAAGCTGGACCAATATAACAGCGTAACAAATGGCATACCTGGCATTCAGCTTTAACCACTTAGCTTAGGCAGTTTTTTTTTTCATTTTATACACATATGTTTAAATCTGCACTGTTTGCTGGAAACGACCATCAACTCCACAAAAAGTATACATTTTTTGAAAGCAGAGGCCCTGGAGGTAGTTACAGTTTTATATGTCGCATGTTATTTGCACAGTTACTTGAATGCTCAAATGTGTATTATCTGGAAATAGTACAGTAAAATACATTTTTTGAAAAACAAACACAATGTAATATCCAATTTTTTTTGTAAAATATAAAAGATGGAATTGCGTTGAACAGATAGATACCACACATGTCAAGGAAGAAATTGCGCACACCCATGGAATCGCAAAAAAAAAAAAATACCCAAAACTCTCTATAGGCGACATTTTAAAAGCCTGCACAGGTCATCTGTTTAGAGTTAAAATCACAACAGTAAAATCAGTCTGTATATGCAGTAAAGCATGCTTGTTATACGCACTGTGGAACCTAAGGGGTTAATCCTGCCCGTTGTGTAAAAAGGATGTTTGATCCTGTCTTCTCTGATCCGCCCCTCCTTCCACTGACCCCAATCCATCTGCTGATAGAACAGAGCCCTGGAGGCACTCTACACATGCTCAGTTTGGTGTGTATTGCTGGAGAGTTTTTTTTTTTTTTTTTATTATGGGAGGGTGCATGTGATCAGCACAGTGCCAATCAGCACTGTCCAGACAGAAAGTCAGGGGTCATGCAGCCTCAGAGCAGAATGAAAACTCGGACAGACACTGATAGGAGTCACTAGACTGCTATATAGAGTACTGCTGATGAGAAAAGGTATTGAGCAGTTTTTATTTACAAAGATAATTGCATTTCCATGTTCTGTGTAATGTAGGAGACCAGATATAGTGAGTGCAGGGTCCTGGGTTTAGTAACACTTTAACAATGAGCTATGGCCCTAAAATTATTGCTCATCGACGTTAGCTACGATACCTCATATGCAGTGCCTTGAAAAAGTATTCATACCCATTGACATTTTCCACATTTTGTCATGTTACAACCAAAAACATAAATGTATTTAATTGGGATTTTATGTGATAGACCAACACAAAGTGCCACATAACTGTAAAGTGGAAGGAAAATTATAAATGGTTTTAAATTTATTTTACAAATAAATATCTGAAAAGTGTGGTGTGCATTTGTGTTCAGCCCCCTTTACCCTGGTACCCCTTAGGCCCCTTTCACACTCGTGCGATTTGTCCTGCGACTTGGGACTGCAAAGTCGCATGACAAGTCGTACCCCATGTTTTTCAATGAGTACCATTCATATCTGTGCGACTTCAAGTGTGTGATTTCAGGTCGCAGCGACTTCAAAGTAGTCCCTGCACTACATTGGTCCGACTTTGATGCATCTTGAGGTCCATAGACCTCAACATTTCACAGGCATTGTTTCAAGCCGCGTCAAAATCGTGGCAAAATTGCACGACTTTCAGGTCACACAAATGTGAAAGGGGCCTAACTAAAATGTAGTGGAACCATTTGCCTTCAGAAGTCACCTAATTAGTAAATAGAGGCCACCTATGTGTAATTTAGTCTCAGTATAAATACAGCTGTTCTGTGAAGCCCTCGGAGGTTTGTTAGAGAACATTAGTGAAAAAACAGCATCATGAAGGCCAAGGAGAACACTATACAGGCCAGGGATAAAGTTGTGGAGAAGTTGAAAGCAGAGTTAGGTTATAAAAAAATATCCCAAGCTTTGAACATCTCATGGAGCACTGTTCAATCCATCATCCGAAAATGGAAAGAGTATGGCACAACTGCAAACCTACCAAGACATGGCCGTCCACCTAAACTGACAGGCCAGGCAAGGAGAACATTAACCAGAGAAGCAGCCAAGAGGTCCATGGTAACTCTGGAGGAGCTACAGAGATCCACAGCTCAGGTAGGAGAATCTGTCCACAGGACAGCTATAATTTGCACTCTTCCTCCCACTGACACCAACAACTTTGCACTCTTCCTCCCACTGACACCAACAACTTTGCACTCTTCCTCCCACTGACACCAACAACTTTGCACTCTTCCTCCTACTGACACCAACAACTTTGCACTCTTCCTCCTACTGACACCAACAACTTTGCACTCTTCCTCCCACTGACACCAACAACTTTGCACTCTTCCTCCTACTGACACCAACAACTTTGCACTCTTCCTCCCACTGACACCAACAACGGTGCACTCTTCCTCCCACTGACACCAACAACGGTGCACTCTTCCTCCTACTGACACCAACAACGGTGCACTTTTCCTCCTACTGACACCAACAACTTTGCACTCTTCCTCCCACTGACACCAACAACGGTGCACTTTTCCTTCTTCTGACACCAACAACTTTGCACTCTTCCTCTCACTGACACCAACAACGGTGCACTCTTCCTCCCACTGACACCAACAACTTTGCACTCTTCCTCCCACTGACACCAGCAACGGTGCACTCTTCCTCCCATTGACACCAACAACGGTGCACTGTTCCTCCCACTGACACCAACAACTTTGCAACCCTCCTCCCACTGACACCAACAACTTTGCACTCTTCCTCCCATTGACACCAACAACGGTGCACTCTTCCTCCCACTGACACCAACAACGGTGCACTCTTCCTCCCACTGACACCAACAACGGTGCACTCTTCCTCCCACTGACACCAACAACTTTGCACCCCTCCTCCCACTGACACCAACAACTTTGCACTCTTCCTCCTACTGACACCAACAACGGTGCACTCTTCCTCCCACTGACACCAACAACTTTGCACTCTTCCTCCTACTGACACCAACAACTTTGCACTCTTCCTCCCACTGACACCAACAATGGTGCACTCTTCCTCCCACTGACACCAACAACTTTGCACTCTTCCTCCCACTGACACCAACAATGGTGCACTTTTCCTCCCACTGACACCAACAACTTTGCACTCTTCCTCCCACTGACACCAACAACTTTGCACTCTTCCTTCTACTGACACCAACAACGGTGCACTCTTCCTCCCACTGACACCAACAACTTTGCACTCTTCCTCCCACTGACACCAACAACGGTGCACTCTTCCTCCTACTGACACCAACAACTTTGCACTCTTCCTCCCACTGACCCTAACAACGGTGCATTCTTCCTCCCTATCTTGAAAAATCAGTACTGGAAACAACTTATTGTTTTCATTATCTGAGGCTGGTTCCCGAAAGAGAAACTTCAGATGCTCCGATCTCAGACTTCTGTCCTTCAATACAGGTTCCATCCCACTTTCCACTTTTGTATGAGAGTCCTGAGTCCAGTGCCGCCATCAGAGGGTACAGGCAGTACTCCCGTAAGGGGCCCGAGCGTCCCAAGGGGCCCGCCTGGCTGGGCCCCCCTTCCCCCTTGGGGCGCCCGCTACAGAGAGGGAGAAGGGAGCATACACAAGTCTGATTAGCCGCCGCCTTTCTTTCACTAGCACCACACCCCCCCCAGCCTCCGGGCGGTCGATATAGAGAAGAAGTAAGGGAGCTTCCATTCAAGTCTGAGCTGAACCAACGCAGGCTTTCACTAGCAGCCCCCCCCTGCAGGTGATCACCAGCACTCGCTCTGCTTTTTTCCCTGCTGAGGCGGAGCCTGCTGGCTGCTGTTGCTGCTCTGTTAGTTCTGATTGTCCGGGACTCGGGCAGGGGGTGTGGTCAGTTCATCAGCGGTGAACGACCAAGCAGTATTAGGTGCATGAAGATAGGAGAAAGCGGCGTGGGAGGGTCACAAAAAGTTGGTGTGCTGCTGTGCTGTATATTTTTACTTTATTTTAATCTCCTTCGATGGGACACCTGAGGCTGACAAGCTGACATGATTAAGTTACATTGTGAAAATGGATGAGAATGACTCTGGGTGGAGATGAGTTACATTGTGGAGAGCCCCTCTTCACTATGTAACTCTCATCCCCACCCAGAGTCATCCTCATCCATTTTCACAATGTAACTCAATCATCTTTATCCCCACCAAGGTGCATGTGGCCATAGACAGACATGAATGGAAATATGGACTCCGACTATCTCAATCTGTCTGCTGACATGCAGTGCTGGTGCATCCATAAGGGCGCACGGGCGCTGTCCTCTATCTCTAGCCACCCCCTCTATGACCAATAGATAGATTCATGCATTGTATGAATCTATCTATGGCCGCCGCTGACACCCCTATTCAGGCGCCTGACCCCTTTTCTGGGCTCCGGGCAACTGAATTACAGCGGCAGGTTATTTTTTTTTTTGAAGCACCTGATTAGAGCCATAGGCTCTAATAGGTGTCAAAAAAGGTGAGCTGCGAGCGCCATGCTGGGCGATCTCAGGTCACTCAGCTGTGTTAGAAAAGTGGATTAATAGTCGCTTTCCTAACACTAAACTTCCTCTCCGCCAATCAGGTGCTTGGATCTGTTACCCATCACCTGATTGGCTGAAATGACAGGCGCTGTGATTGGACGCCTATCAGGCATCCAATCATAGCAGAGGACGAGCAGAGAGGATGGGAGAAGACATCGAGGAGCTGTCTCACCGCCACCGAGACAGGGTTAAGTACAGACGGCGGGCGGGGGGCACACTGGCAGCATTTGATATGGCACAGTGGCTGCATTAAATGCGACACAGTGAGGCTGCATTTGATGGGGCACAGTGAGGCTGCATTTGATGGGCACAGTGAGGCTGCATTTGATGGGCACAGTGGCTGCATATGATGTCACAGTGGCTGCATATGATGGGCACAGTGGCTGCATTTGATGGGGCACAGTGGCTGCATAAGATGGGCACAGTAGCTGTATTTGATGGGGCACAGTGGCAGCATTTGATGGCATGGCATTTGATGCATGCTACACTATGGCAAGACTTTGAGGGGATCCCCTTGTAATATATGCTAAGCATCATCCATCCCTCTCCACAATGTATCCACATCCACGTCCAGCATCATCCATCCCTCCAGTCTCCACAATGAATCCACATCCACGTCCAGCATCATCCATCCCTCCAGTCTCAACAATGTATCCACATCCATGTCCAACATCATCCATCCCTCCAGTCTCCACAATGTATCCACATCCAAGCACAGCATCATCCATACATCTCTCCAGTATCCACATCCAAGCACAGCATCATCCATACATCTCTCCAGTATCCACATCCACGCCCAGCATCATCCATCCATTTATCCATCCATCCATCCCTCCAGCATCCACAGCCACGCCCAGCATCATCCATCCATCCCTCCAGTATTCACATCCACGCCCAGCATCATCCATCCATCCATCCATGCATCCAGTCTGCATAATGAATCCACATACACGCCCAGCATCATCCATCCATCCATTCCTCTAGTCTCCACAATGTGGGCGGATTCGGTGGGACGGTCAGTGGGCAGGCCCTGGGGAATGTTGGTGGTCAGGCCCTGGGGGGCCCAGGCCTAAAGCTGTGCAAGGGGCCCCAAAATTTCTGATGGCTGCCCTCGCTGAGTCTAATGCCGCGTACACACGGTCGGACTTTTCGTCTACAAAAGTCCAACGGACGCCGACGGACTAAAGCTGGCTGGTAATCCGATCGTGTGTGGGCTTCTCCGGACTTTCAGCAGACTTTTTCAGCCTCAAATCCGACGGACTTTAGATTTGAAACATGCTTCAAATCTTTACGTCGTAACTACGACGGACCCCGAAATCCGCTCGTCTGTGTGCTAGTCCGACGGACAAAAACCCATGCTAGGGCAGCTATTGGCTACTGGCTATGAACTTCCTTATTTTAGTCCGGTGTACGTCATCACGTACGAATCCGTCGGACTTTTGTGTGGTCGTGTGTAGGCAAGTCCGTTCGTTAGAAAGTCTGCTGCAAGTCCGCCGAAAGTCCGCAGGAAGTCTGTCGGACAGGCTGTCGGACTTTTGTAGACGAAAAGTCCGACCGTGTGTACGCGGCATAATAGTAACTTCCTTCAGGGCAGTCCCATTTGCCCCGTTTCACTCTAGAACCCTAAAACACATTATTCTGTCATTGTGGGACAAGCCAGTCTAGTCCATGTGGCCTTATCCTGCCAAAGACCCTTTCTAGTGGCTTTGAGGTCTAGAGCTTCCTACCTAAGTGGGTTTCAGCCTTTTGCCCCAACCAGGACATTTTTTCTCCATTCCACTGTCTGGCTCCCGTTCACCCAAAGAAAAATTCCCTCTATTTTGTGAGTGTGGTTCAGGCTGTGAGTCTATCCTAGCTACTGCTCGCTTCAGATGGACTGATACGCTTTTGGTCATCTCCGATAGTCCCTGCAAGGGGGCACAGCCAGAGGCGTATCTAGTGAAAATGGCGCCTATGCCAAGTACTGAAACTGCGCCCCTGTCAAAAAACAAAAAACAAAAAACAAAAAAAAAAAAAACAGCTAACAAAACTACAAGTCAAGCTCTTTAATCTTTCTATTAACAAATTATGGATTAGTACTACATAAACTGCCCAATGGATCAGTTCGCCCCTGGTCATTAAACATTCTACATTCAGTGAAAGTTCATGTACTGCAAAGTTTGCACTGCATGAACTTTCACTGGATGTGGACTGTTTAAGGAGCTTGTTGCACAAATCACTTTATTAAACTTTATGATATCTATTTATTTAATCCATATTGAACACTATTTTATTGTGTGTGTGCCAAGCAGAAGCAGCCAATCAAATATGGTGCTCAATATGGATTAAATTAATATGCATAGCCATAAATATCAGAAATAAAAGTGTAATAAAGTGATTTGTGCAACAGCAGGTAATACTTTTAAATAGACTGCGAATGTGACTACAGGAGATGACCAGACTGCGAATGTGACTACAGCTGATGACCAGACTGCGAATACAGGAGATGACCAGACTGCGAATGCGACTATAAGAGATGACCAGACTGTGAATGTGACTACAGGAGATGACCAGACTGCGAATACAGGAGATGACCAGACTGCGAATGTGACTACAGCTGATGACCAGACTGCGAATACAGGAGATGACCAGACTGCGAATGCGACTATAAGAGATGACCAGACTGTGAATGTGACTACAGGAGATGACCAGACTGCGAATACAGGAGATGACCAGACTGCGAATGCGACATACTACAGGAGATGACCAGACTGCGAATGCGACATACTACAGGAGATGACCAGATTGCGAATGCGACATACTACAGGAGATGACCAGATTGCGAATGTGACATACTACAGGAGATGACCAGATTGCGAATGTGACATACTACAACAGATGACCAGATTGCGAATGTGACTATAAGAGATGACCAGACTGCGAATGTGACTACAGGAGATGACCAGACTGCGAATGCGACTATAAGAGATGACCAGACTGCGAATGTGAGTACAGGAGATGACCAGACTGTGAATGCGACTATAAGAGATGACCAGACTGCGAATGTGACTACAGGAGATGACTAGACTGCGAATGCGACTAGAGCAGATGACCAGACTGCGAATGCGACATACTACAGGAGATGACCAGACTGCGAATGTGACATACTACAGGAGATGACCAGATTGCAAATGCGACATACTACAGGAGATGACCAGACTGCGAATGCGACTACAACAGATGACCAGACTGCGAATGCGACTACAGGAGATGACCAGACTGCGAATGCGACATACTACAGGAGATGACCAGACTGCAAATGCGACTACAAGAGATGACCAGACTGCGAATGCGACTACAGGAGATGACCAGACTGCGAATGCGACTACAGCAGATGACCAGACTGCGAATGTGACTACAGGAGATGACCGGACTGCGAATGTGACCACAGGAGATGACAAGACTGCGAATGTGACTACAGGAGATGACCAGACTGCGAATGTGACTACAGGAGATGACCAGACTGCGAATGTGACTACAGCAGATGACCAGACTGCGAATGCGACTACAGCAGATGACCAGACTGCGAATGCGACATACTACAGGAGATGACCAGACTGCAAATGCGACATACTACAGGAGATGACCACACTGTGAATGCAACTACAGGAGATGACCAGAATGCGAATGCGACTACAGCAGATGACCAGACTGCGAATGCGACTACAGGAGATGACCACACTGCGAATGCAACTACAGCAGATGACCAGAATGCGAATGCGACTACAGCAGATGACCAGACTGCGAATGCGACTACAGGAGATGACCACACTGCGAATGCGACTACAGCAGATGACCAGAATGCGATTGCGACTACAGCAGATGACCAGAATGCGAATGCGACTACAGCAGATGACCAGAATGCGAATGCGACTACAGGAGATGACCAGACTGCGAATGTGACTACAGGAGATGACCAGACTGCGAATGTGACTACAGCAGATGACCAGACTGCGAATGCGACTACAGCAGATGACCGGACTGCGAATGCGACATACTACAGGAGATGACCAGACTGCAAATGCGACATACTACAGGAGATGACCAGAATGCGAATGCGACATACTACAGGAGATGACCAGAATGCGAATGCGACATACTACAGGAGATGACCAGAATGCGAATGCGACATACTACAGGAGATGACCAGAGACTGCGAATGCGACTACAGCAGATGACCAGACTGCGAATGTGACTACAGGAGATGACCAGAATGCGAATGCGACTACAGCAGATGACCAGACTTCGAATGCGACTACAGGAGATGACCACACTGCGAATGCGACTACAGCAGATGACCAGAATGCGAATGCGACTACAGCAGCTGACCAGACTGTGAATGCGACTACAGGAGATGACCACACTGCGAATGCGACTACAGCAGATGACCAGAATGCGAATGTGACTACAGCAGAGGACCAGAATGCGAATGCGACTACAGCAGATGACCAGACTGCGAATGCGACTACAGCAGATGACCAGACTGCGAATGTGACTACAGCAGATGACCAGAATGCGAATGCGACTACAGCAGATGACCAGACTACGAATGCGACTACAGGAGATGACCAGACTGCGAATGCGACATACTACAGGAGATGACCAGAGACTGCGAATGCGACTACAGCAGATGACCAGACTGCGAATGCGAATACAGCAGATGACCAGACTGCGAATGCGACTACAGCAGATGACCAGAATGCGAATGCGACTACAGCAGATGAACAGAATGCGAATGCGACTACAGCAGATGACCAGACTGAGAATGCGACATACTACAGAAGATGACCAAGTAGCCAGTTTTAAAATGTAAGCTTTCAGCAATGCACAGCTATACAGGGGGATAAAGAACATTGTCAGGGAGGGTTTAGTAACACTGAGTCCATAGGTAGAAAGACCTACCTGACCAGCTGGGCTCACCTCTCAGAGGTCCGGGGGCGGAGCTTTCCGTGGTAGGGGGGGGGCTTACTGCGGTAGGGGCAGGGCTTACGGCGGTAGGGGGCGGGGCTTGCGGGGGTATGGGGTGGGGCTTGCGGGGGTAGGGGGCGGGAATATTCGTGGTCCAGGAAAGGCGATGTCAGTGCTCCAAGCACATACAGAGTACATGGGGCGGGGCGGGGCAGGGCAGGGTCAGAGCGTCAGTGGAGCTCCCTGCCCCGCCCCTCCCTGCTGACAGAGCCTCCCTAGCCTAAACCGAGCCCGACAGCCATCGGATAGAACACCAGCGCCGTGATCCTGCAGGCTGGCCGCGGCGCCGGGGACTATATTAGTCTGGGAGGACAGGTGGGGGTTTTTTATTCATGCAGAGGGCGGCTTTTTCCCGCCCCTTCCCCCCATGGCGCCCATGGTACTTGCCATGGCTGCCATACCTTAGATACGCCACTGGGCACAGCTTCTCGTTCCACCACCTCTAGATGACTCAGACAGGTCATTGTTAAAGCTTATGGCCTCCAGGATTGAGTTCCACCCTTTCCTGTCAATAAGCACTCTAATGCCCCGTACACACGATCGGACATTGATCGGACATTGATCGACAACAAAATCCATGGATTTTTTCCGACGGATGTTGGCTCAAACTTGTCTTGCATACACACGGTCACACAAAGTTGTCGGAAAATCCGATCATTCTGAACGCGGTGACACAAAACACGTACGTCGGGACTATAAACGGGGCAGTAGCCAATAGCTTTCATCTCTTTATTTATTCTGAGCATGCGTGGCACTTTGTCCGTCGGATTTGTGTACACACGATCGGAATTTCCGACAACGGATTTTGTTGTCGGAAAATTTTATATCCTGCTCTCAAACTTTGTGTGTCGGAAAATCCGATGTAAAATGTGTGATGGAGCCCCCACACGGTCGGAATTTCCGACAACAAGGTCCTATCACACATTTTCCATCAGAAAATCCGACCGTCTGTACAGGGCATTACTAGATCTGTGAGTGCTTTTTGGGCTTTTCTGCATCAGGTTGCTGTTTCCTACATTAGCAAAGCTGCCACCTGGTCTTCTATGCAGATGTTCTCCAAGTGCTACCATGTGGATGTTCAAACCTCATCTGTTGCCAGCTTTGGGTGTAAGGTCCTTCAGGCAGGATTTGAGCTGCAGCCAATTCCCCGTTTTTATTTTTTTTATTGAAGCTATTAGCAGGTGTTTGTTGTGTTGACCACAATGAAGGTCGATTTAAATTACAGAAGCACTGTAAATGTAAATATTTTGTTCATTACCAAGGTGATTGGAAAGGCACTAAAATCAAAAGTAAGCGAGGCAACAGTTCAGACACAGGTCAAAAATAAAAGTACTAATTTCCAACAAAAAGCATACTAACTATTATTATTATTATTATTATTTACCTACAGAATTGACAACAAGCCAAGTGGCTCATTGCGCCAAATTAATAGTTTTGGAAAATGTATGCAAATCATTTGTTAAACACTTTACAGCATAATTAAGCTTAAGTGGCAGGCATACTTTTATTGAGGCATTACAGGACTGCTAATACTTTACAGAATAGAGAATACACTCAAATTAAATGCTGGCAAAATGAAAATTAAAGAAAAAAGACACTAGAAAATGGGCATTTTTTTATCATCTGTTGAAGGCCACAGGAATTCCATTACAGTTGGAGTTATGCTGCTGCATACAGGCAGTTGGGACACTGGCAATCAAAAAAGCAGCAAGTCAGCTCTCCTATAACCCCTTCCCTATACAGCATGTGTCAATTTTTTATAGTCGTAGGTAGGGCTGAAACAACTAATCGATTAATCGACAACTAATCGATTATGAAATTAATCGATTACTATTTTCATAATCGATTAATCGGCCAGTAACATAATGGGGTTAAAAATAATAAAATGAGCCCTTTATAGTACAAAAAGAGCAAATAATCGCTACTGTAAATATTACTTTCACAGTTCTACAGTAAAAAAATTAACCCCTTACAGTATTGATCATTTGCTTTTTTTTACTATAAAGGGCTCATTTTAGTTTTTTTCTAACCCCATTATGTTACTAAACATTTTAGACCTGGTTTACATCTTTGTGTTTTTTGGTGCTTTTTGCAGAAACACACTACAGTTCATTTAACATGGTTTTCTATGGGACACGTTCACAACTATACTTTTTTTCAGCCGCTGCGTATTTGGAAAGGGTCAGGGACTTTTTTTTTTTTTTTTTTAACGCAAAACGGTGCTTTTTTGGTTCAATATACTTCAATGGAGAAGCTGCAGAAAAGCATGTAATTCGTTTTTGCAGCAATTTGTATTTTTTAATCTGCCCAACAACAAATTGGCCAAAAAACTGTATTTCTCTTCTAATAGTGTATATATAGTATATCTCTTCTGTCTGTTATTCTCAGAGTGGATTTAATATTTTGCTCCCTAACCATATAGTTGGTTGTTTATATGTACCACTGCATAGAGATATTTAAGAATACATTGTTTTTTTTTAAAAACTTTACATACTAACTAAATTATACACCACACTTTTTATTAAGGTTATTAACCGATTAATCGATTAATCGAAACAATAATCGACCAACTAATCGATTATGAAAATAATCGTTAGTTGCAGCCCTTGTCGTAGGACATTGGCTTCTAACCTTGGCGTAGAGGCTATATCTGTACCCCACTGGATGAGTGCAGGGGCCAGCCTGGAATGTGACCTGCGGGCGCTGGACTTTGTGTTTGCCACTTTCCAGACCTGAGTCTTTTCTGTCATAAAAACCCTGGCCATCAGTGTTTTTGACCGTTTGCGGACCATCCTGCGTACACCTACTGTGGCAGGGCGGGCCACTGTGTGCTGGATCACTTATCTATGTGATCTACAGGTAAGGTGTCCTGCTGCCCTGGCTCTGCTGTGATTTGTTACAGCACAAGCCGGTCAGTGGGTCCTGGCCAATGATTGATCGCCGGAACCTGCTGATTGGCCCCATCATTCACAAAAGAGAGCTCTGTGTTGGTAAACAACACAGAACTCTGTACACTGACAGGCAGTTTTGCAATTTTTTAATCCCTGCAGGGAAAAGCATCAAGTTTCCTAATATTACACACATTACACATTGTAAGGCAGTTAACCCTTTGATCGCCCTAGGTTGTTAACCCCTTCCCCAGCCAGTGTCATTAGTACAGGGATAGTGTGTGTGTATATATATATAATATATAATTTTTTATTTAATGTTTATTTATAAGACATAGGAAAAAAAAAAAAAAAAAAAAAAAACATGCCATAACAACCATTGGCAAATTTGTAGGGTATTTGCAGACACGAGGACAAGTGCAAATGTACCAGTGTATAGAAATACAAAAATACAAGATATCAAATTAAGAAAGAAAAGGATAAAACACAACCACAGGAGGGCTAACTCTCAATTGAGCCAGAAGCAACCCCGAAGGGGGGCATACTGACCTAGCCATATAAAAGTCCAGACATCTAGGTCCAAGAGCCAACCTAAGCGATCGAGGGAGGCCTCATGCTAAAATAGCTACAAAGTGGCCCCACTGGCTTCACTGTTGGAGGAGGGGGGGTCACAAAAACCTCCATCGAGCCTCCTTCAACTGGTCGCCGTACCGGGGGACAGACATGAACCCATACAGGACGGGAACTTCGTTTACTTAGCAGAACATTAGGTCAGAATGCTACAAACGACAGGGTGCTCAGATGTGAACAAGGGCTACTGAAAACAATGGGTTTTTGCTTGTTGAGCGTTTTTGATCTTCGAGCTACAAGCTACAAAAAGTGTGAACGGGGGCCTCAAATCATATTTTGATGAAACGGAATAAATTCACAAAGAGTATGGCCAGCTTTATTATTATTATTATTATTATACAGGATTTATATAGCGCCAGCAGTTTGCGCAGCGCTTTACAACATGAGGGCTGACAGTACAGTTACAGTACAAATCAATACAGGAGGAATCAGAGGGCCCTGCTCATTAGAGCTTACAAGCTAGAGGATTTAGACAGCTGTCACTAAAACACATGTCTCACATGTCTGGAAGATTTTACTTGTATCCCTGCTCCAGTGACAAGTAGAGGGAACATGGACAACAATTAAAACAAAAAACAGAGGTTATAATCACCCCCACTCTTTTCAAAATGTCCTGACATGTTAGTATTTTTTTTTTAGAGTGGTCAGTCAGCTCTTCAGGGATACTGATGTGGCTAAAAGCCGCTAGGCTGTTATCTCGGAGGAGTGGGAGGGGACATCCCCCCTCCCGGTGCCTCCCGCCGCTCTTCCCATCCCACCTGGGAGATCCGATCCACGATCCGGCACTTCCGTCGGCTAGAGTGAGACTGGAAGGAAGCCAGAAACAGCTTCCTTCCAGTCTCCTATGTGTAAACACGGAAGTGACGTCACAACGTCACTTCTGGTTTACTCGGCTGCTAATGGAGGCGATTTAAAAAAAATGACAGTATTTTGAATCGCCGTTTTTGGTGATCTGAATACTTTGAAGTGCAAAAGAGGGATTTGGGACGATGTAAAAAAATAAAAATTAATAAAATAAATAAGAAAAAAAAAATATATATTTAATGCGCCCCGTCCCCACAAGCTCGCACAGCAAAGAAAATGCACACATAAGTCGCGCCCACATATGTAAACAGTGTTCAAATCACACATGTGAGGTATCACCGCGATCGTCAGCGCAATGATTCTAGTGCTAGACCTTCTCTGTAACTGTAACCTGGTAACCGTTATTTTTTTTTAAAGCATCGCCTATGGAGAATTTTAAGTACTGTAGTTTGTCGCCATTCCACGAGTGTGCGCAATTTCAAAGCATAACATGTTAGGTATCTATTTACTCGGCGTAACATCTTTCACATTGCATTAAAAAATTGGGCTAACTTACTGTTTAGTTTTTTTTAAATTCATGAAAGTGTCTTTTTTCCCAAAAAATTGCATTTGAACGATTGCTGCGCAAATACAATGTGACATAATATATTGCAATGATCGCCATTTTATTCTCTAGATTCTCTGCTAAAACATTTGGGGGTTCTAAGTAATTTTCTAGCAAAAAATATGGATTTTAACTCGTAAGCAACAAATGTCAGAAATAGGCTTAGGCATGAAAGGGTTATCAAATGGTACACAATTAAGAAAAAATTGTCAGGGGTTATAACACTCACTTATTCTATCAAAAAAAAAAAAAAGTTTGCTTTTAGTTTTGCTTCAAAGTGGTTATTAACCCGCTTCCAGAAATGTACACTATCCGTTCTGTCTCTAATGCAGTACCCCCCCCGTCCCTGTGTTTCACTAAAATAAATACCTCCTTCACCGTATCTCACGGCAGCTCCCGACACTCATGTAACCGGCTGTGTCTCTTCTCTGCCTGTCTTGCAGAAGCAGCGGGCAGGGCCAAGATTTCGTGATCGCCGGGAGCCGTCATGAGATACGGTAAAGGAGGTATTTTTTTTAATAAAACACAGACAGGGGGACACTGTATAAAGAACGGATAGTATACAAATCTATATGTTATTCCCGAAGCAGGAATAACATATATAAGAATGGGGGGCACTGTCACTAGGTGACACGCAGAGAGGGGGGGGGGGGCAGGACAGAAGAGACAGACACAGAAGAACAGATTGCGGATGACGGAGGCACCCAAACAGACCACGGTATCAGGGGCTCAGCAGCCTTGGTTATCATGGTCTGTTTGCAGAGGGGAGGGTATAGCCAGGCATTACAGGTGTTATAGGGGGCCAAATTACACAGCACAAGCACTGTGCTGTATAACATGCTTTAAAGGAACATAATCTGTTTTTTTTTTTTTGGGGGGTTAACAAACATTTTAAGGACATCTGCTGGTTTTAGGTAAATCTGATGATGCCTGAGTGATGCAAAGTGTATCAGATTTAGGGTTTCTTCACACTGGCCTGCATGGCAAAATACAGCTAATAAAGTCAGCTCTGGCAGGGAGCTGTATGATGCACATATGCACTTTGAAGCGCTACATAGTGATGCTGCATGTCACTGTACAACAGCATGCGCAATGACATGAAGTGCCATCCAATGGGCTGTGGAAAAATACAGACATGCTGCATTTTCCCCATGTTGCAATGCACATCAGAGGAGCCTTGTGGTGTTAATTTGGTGCATAGAAACTTTTTTTTTGTAATGGGCTCTAGCAGTGACCTTGGTTTATCCAGTACAGAAAAAAGCAGATCACTGTACATAGTGCGAACGAGCCCTTAGAGAACAAATCCAGGCAACTTATCTACAGTATCTCACCGAGTAGTACACCTTTCACATTTTTGTAAAGGTCATTGATATGTTCTTGCTGCATTTTCAATGCATTGGACAAGTGTGAAGACATACATAGAATTTAAAGGGGTGCATTTTCCTGAGCTTTTCTTTCTAAAGATGCCGATAATGGCCGACAATAAATTCATATTCATTTAAATTTATGATATTAATTAGAAAGTTGAATATAATATTAATAATAATTATATATAAAAAAATATATATGTATTTTAAAAACTCTCATTTTGGTTTCGGTTTTTGGCCAAGTACATCCTGCATTTTCGGTTTTGGCACCAAAATTTCAATTCGGTGCACCTCTAGGGTGCCCTTAGAATTAAAAGTCACCCACTGAAGCCAAATGCAATTCTTCTGTTATTACTGGAAGAATGTTTTCCTGGAGAAATAAAAGGAGTGTAAATGCTGTTTTTTTTAAAATTAAAATAACAAATATGACATACTTGCCTGTTCTGTGCAATAGTTTTGCACAGAGCAACCTCGACCCTCCTCTTCTGGGGTCCACCGCCGGCGCTCCTGTGTCAGCAAGATATCAGTGGGGTGCCAGGTATGATAAGGATAAGGAAGACAGAGGGTGGGGTGTTAGCAAGATATCAGTGGGGTGCCAGGTGTGATGAGGATGACAGGGGGTGGGTGTCAGCAAGGTATCAGTGGGGTGCCAGATGTGATAAGGATGACAGGGGGTGAGTGTCAGCAAGGTATCAGTGGGGTGCCAGGTGTGATAAGGATGACAGGGGGTGAGTGTCAGCAAGGTATCAGTGGGGTGCCAGGTGTGATGAGGATGACAGGGGGTGGGTGTCAGCAAGGTATCAGTGGGGTGCCAGGTGTGATGAGGATGACAGGGGGTGAGTGTCAGCAAGGTATAAGTGGGGTGCCAGGTGTGATGAGGATGACAGGGGGTGGGTGTCAGCAAGTTATCAGTGGGGTGCCAGGTGTGATAAGGATGACAGGGGGTGAGTGTCAGCAAGGTATCAGTGGGGTGCCAGGTGTGATAAGGATGAGGATGACAGGGGGTGGGGTGTTAGCAAGGTCGCGGTGGGTTGCCAGGTGTGATGAGGATGACGGGGTGGGTGTTAGCAAGGTATCAGTGGGGTGCCAGGTGTGATAAGGATCAGGATGATAGGGGGTAGGTTGTTAGCAAGATATCAGTGGGGTGCCAGGTGTGATGAGGATGACAGGGGGTGGGTGTCAGCAAGGTATCAGTGGGGTGCCAGGTGTGATGAGGATGACAGGGGGTGGGTGTCAGCAAGGTATCAGTGGGGTGCCAGGTGTGATAAGGATGACAGGGGGTGAGTGTCAGCAAGGTATCAGTGGGGTGCCAGGTGTGATGAGGATGACAGGGGGTGAGTGTCAGCAAGGTATCAGTGGGGTGCCAGGTGTGATAAGGATGACAGGGGGTGAGTGTCAGCAAGGTATCAGTGGGGTGCCAGGTGTGATAAGGATGACAGGGGGTGAGTGTCAGCAAGGTATCAGTGGGGTGCCAGGTGTGATAAGGATGAGGATGATAGGGGGTAGGTTGTTAGCAAGGTATCAGTGGGGTGCCAGGTGTGATGAGGATGACAGGGGGTGGGTGTCAGCAAGGTATCAGTGGGGTGCCAGGTGTGATGAGGATGACAGGGGGTGAGTGTCAGCAAGGTATAAGTGGGGTGCCAGGTGTGATGAGGATGACAGGGGGTGGGTGTCAGAAAGGTATCAGTGGGGTGCCAGGTGTGATAAGGATGAGGATGACAGGGGGTGGGGTGTTAGCAAGGTCGCGGTGGGTTGCCAGGTGTGATGAGGATGACGGGGTGGGTGTTAGCAAGGTATCAGTGGGGTGCCAGGTGTGATAAGGATGAGGATGATAGGGGGTAGGTTGTTAGCAAGATATCAGTGGGGTGCCAGGTGTGATGGGGATGACAGGGGGTGAGTGTCAGCAAGGTATAAGTGGGGTGCCAGGTGTGATAAGGATGAGGATGACAGGGGGTGGGGTGTTAGCAAGGTCGCGGTGGGTTGCCAGGTGTGATGAGGATGACAGGGTGGGTGTTAGCAAGGTATCAGTGGGGTGCCAGGTGTGATAAGGATGAGGATGATAGGGGGTAGGTTGTTAGCAAGATATCAGTGGGGTGCCAGGTGTGATGGGGATGACAGGGGGTGAGTGTCAGCAAGGTATAAGTGGGGTGCCAGGTGTGATGGGGATGACAGGGGGTGAGTGTCAGCAAGGTATAAGTGGGGTGCCAGGTGTGATAAGGATGAGGATGACAGGGGGTGGGGTGTTAGCAAGGTCGCGGTGGGTTGCCAGGTGTGATGAGGATGACAGGGTGGGTGTTAGCAAGGTATCAGTGGGGTGCCAGGTGTGATAAGGATAAGGATGACAGGGGGTGGGGTGTTAGCAAGGTCGCGGTGGGTTGCCAGGTGTGATGAGGATGACGGGGTGGGTGTTAGCAAGGTATCAGTGGGGTGCCAGGTGTGATAAGGATAAGGATGACAGGGTGGGGTGCTAGCAAGGTTGCAGTGGGATACCAGGTATGATGAAGAGGAGGATGAGAATGACAGGGGGTGAGGTATTAGCAAGGTGACAGTGGTGTGCCAGGTGGGATGAGGATGACAGGGGAGAGAGAGAGATAAAGAGGAAAGGCAGAGAAAGAAGGATCGCAAATATGAAAAAAAGAAAACATAACACATTTTTGGCACGATCTGTATTATTTATGAATTTAGAAATTAGGAAAGAAATATATTTTTAAAAGTTTATAAATATCTATTCCCTCAATATGCATGTCTGCAGGCTGTACCTGATGCTGTTGAGAGGTCAAAAAAGAACACTGCAAAAACATGTACAGTGTTGTTAACTCCTGTATGGGAATCACTGCCTCCTGAAATCCACTATAGCCTGTGTCTTCATGCTGTTATGGGAGGCGGATCATCCATCAATCAAGATGTAACATCCCACCTACTGTGTTCTTTTTTTAGTTACTGGACATGGAGGAGGAGGGAGGGACTGAGCTGTCATTTAGGATCCGTATACACACCCACATGTGTTATGTCAATATCATGTGACTTGAATAGCTCAACTCAAACAAGAAATGTTCTCTCCACCGAATGTTCTCTTAATAGAAACCAAACTGAGCATGTGCAGCAGGCCTACTTTGACTGTGGCCTATCTGGATTTGTCTAGTGTGACCCTGCAGGAGGGGGAGGATCTGTGCATACAGGATCAAAGAGCCTTTTTATACAATGCAGAGGATTAATCACTTCAGTTCCACAATGAGTATAACAAGCATGCTATTCTGCGTATACAGACTGATGTTACTGTTATGGGTTTAGTAACACTTTAAGGTTTACCACCTTAAGGCCTCATGCACACTGGTTTCTTATAAACGCTGTTTATCCTGACAGGAGATAATCAGCGTTATGAACTCCCCTAAGCTGCGTTTTTTCAAAACAGTTTAGGTGAGTTTATCAGATTTTAACAGAGTTTGGAGTTTGGGAGTTGATTTATTTCAACGGGCAGAATTTTCATTTATTCTGGCCATTGAAATAAGTAAACGCTGAAGTGCTAAATGTGCCTAAACTTTATACGCGTTTATGAGCGTTTTTCAGCATTCATCGTTTTTTGTGGTCAGAAGAACTGCTCTTGAACGCAATTTTAGGTCGTTCAGACATAAGTAAGCATGGCAGGGCGCTGCAGCAAGGGGTAGTGCCGGTACCGAGGGTGTGTGCAAGCGTGTGGGCGGCAGCGGAGCCACCTGAATGCTCTCACCTGACAGGAGTCTGCCGGTCAGTTTCACAAACAATCCCAGTGGCTGCAGCCACTGGATTGTGTGTAATACCCTCCGCCGTTAGGTCCGTACAACATACGGACCTGGAGGCAAAAGGGTTAAAGGAAAATCATATGATCTGGTATTGTATGAGAGAAATTTTCGTGTTTGTCCCATCGGATGATTTCGGACTAAAGCTGTCAGATTATCGTACGATTGCTTCGAAAGCAGTATTTTTTGCACAATTTTCTGATTGTGTGTAATGCCCTGTACACACGATCAGACTTTTCGACAACAAAGCCGTGGATTTTTGTTCGAAGGATGTTGGCTCCAACTTGTCTTGCATACACACGGTCACACAAATGTTGGCCAACAATTACGAACGTAGTGACATACAAGACGTACGTGATATCTCCATTATGAACGCTAGTTTTACAAGACCGAGCACTTCCGGCTCGTACTTGATTCCGAGCATACGTGAACTTTTGTGCGATGGACTTGTGTACGCACAATCGGAAAGTCCGAGAACAAAGTTTCGTTGGCAGAAAATTCGAGAACCTGCTAGCCAACATTTGTTGGCGAAAAGTCAACATACATTCACATACATACACAGGGTCAGCCAACAAGCTCACATCCAACATTTGTTGTTGGAAAATCCGATCATGTGTTCGGGGCATAAGGCCTCATGTACACAGAATGTTTTTTTTTTTTTTTTTAACTCTCCTAGAATCCAGCAGCGTTTTTGCAGAAAAAAATGCCTGATGCTTACAAGCTTTTTGAAGCTTTTACAGGCTCATGGGTGTTAATTCATTTGATTGGCGCGTTTTGCAGCTTTTAGCAGCTTTTAGTAGCGTCAAGCATTTTTTCTGCCCAAACTCTGCTGCTCCTGGACGCACTGGCAGTTGAATTTTTTCCTGCCTTTCTAAAAGCTTCTGCCACTAAAGCTGCTAAAAGCCTATGTGTGTATACACATCTGATAGGGTAACAATGTTATATGATCTCTACAGCCATGAGTCGGGAACAGCACTGAGTCCAGGTGACAGATGCACACCGTTTGGGTCAGGAGTGCACCACTAAGGTAGTGGACCCTATGGCTGACTTCTGCGGATGGAACTCTGGGTGGTTCAGGAAAGCAGGTCCACTGGAGCACCAACATGGATCCCACTGGGAGCTAGAGCATAAGATTCTCCAGGGCGTGGAGTCTAAGAGCCAGCAGGTGTTCACCAGAGCCTCTAGTAGTGAGGATGGACTGCGCTGCAACTGGCTCACGGTAGGCTACAGGAGGATAGAGAGGAAGCAGCAGCCCAGGACAACAAGAGATAGTCAGGGGATAGGCCAAAGGTTGGGGCAACTAGCATACAAGGATAGACAGAGAACACGCCTAAGGTCAGGGTAACAAGCAGGCAGGGATAGACGAAACAAGCCAAGATCGGTAACAGAAACAGACGTAGAGCACACGGCAAGCAGGGGACAGGAAACCAACCACACAATATTTCTCGGGCAAGGCAGGCTTGGACAGAACAGTGTTAAATAGTGTATCCTGTAGAGGTTAGGGTGGAGCCACGCTGAGGGAAGATTACTTAACCATGCAGGTGTGAGAGTGCAAGCCAAAGCTGATACACACACCAGAGGTAAGCAGACAGACAGGGCATGAAGATATTACTGGCGATTCATGACAAGCACATAGTTGGTCAAGAATTGGGTTATCCCATAACGAAAAACTACCTGGTAGATCTTAAAAGCATACCATTCATTTGACCTCATTCCATACCAACATGGCCAGTTTCAAAATAGGCAAGTGTTGTATTTGAGGAAATGATCAAGGGGCCTTCAAGAATATCAACATCTAATATATAACATCTGTAATTTCTCTAGTACATATACCAAGGGCGCTTCTGAATTAATTGGTGTATTAGGGAGGCCTACATAACTAGATGTGGTTCTGAAAATCTCTACTGAATGACAAAAAAGCATGTACAGCACATTCACCTTTCTATGCAGGATAACAATAGGACTAGCTGTCATACTTAAAATTCCCAGGTATAGAAACTGTCACTAGCCCAAAGTCACAACAGATGTCTAAAAATATTATTTATAAAAATAAGATAGACTTTTCATACCATATATATTTATTCTATAACTTATTGTTTTACTATTATATTTTGTTGACAAACTAATTTCCATAGTTGAAAAGGAAACTAGAACAAAAGTGGAGACATTGTCCAGAGTAATCGGTGAGATTACTGGTTTCATTGTTTTGATATCTTTGTATAAAAGCTCCAAATAGTTTATGCTTTACTCCAGCAAAAAAAGTTTTTGTTTTCTATTTATTGAATGACCCAGAGAAGATCTCAGACCTGAACTACTGGGTTATAGGTACAAAACACAAAAAAAACAGCCTAGGGACATCCCTTTCTGGTGGCTAAACCAATTCCCCCCTCCCTCCCCAGCTGACTAGAAACAACTTCAGTTTTTTTTACCCAGCTTCAAGGAGTTAGGACCTAAGAATCCCACACAGGGTTAATTTTTTTCAGTTGTTTTCTTGCTTGTAGTCTCTCCAGGCCAGACATTGTTCCTTCCTCCTCCTTGGAGGGTGGTACAAGGGACGAAAGCCTGAAGGACTGGGGCTGGATCTACAACTCCTTGACTGCTCAGGTAGCCTTGTCCATAAGATTGACTCTGCCAACACTGGACCCTCTTTTACATGGTCACCCAGTCAGGGTGCAGTCAGACAACACCATGGCTGTGGCCTGTATAAACCACTAAGTCTAAGGAAAGTGATTCTTCAACCATGAGATCTTCCTGGTGCTCTGTCAGAAATGGAGAACACCAGATGTGGTCATCATGGCCTCAAGATACAACAAAAAGCAGGACAGATTCCCTCCATTGCACATTCTTTTTTGCCTTATTCATAGTGGAAGAATAGATAATTGACCCAGGAAAACTTGGTACACAGACATACACAGACTCCTGAGTGGTTGAGCCTTAGGCCCCTTTCACACTGGGGCGGTAGGGGGCGTCGGCGGTAAAACAGCGCTATTTTTAGCGCTGTTTTACCGCGGTATTCGGCCGCTAGCGGTGCGGTTTTAACCCCCCGCTGGCGGCCGAAAAAGGGTTGAAACCATTTGTATAGCGCGGCTATAGCTGCGGTATTGCCGCGGTATAGCCGCGCTGTCCCATTGATTTCAATGGGCAGGAGCGGTTTAGGAGCAGTGAATACACCGCGCCTTCAGCGCTCCAAAGATGCGGCTGACAGGAGATTTTTTCTTCTCCTGCCAGCGCACCGCTTCAATGTGAAAGCCCTCGGGCTTTCACACTGAACAAACAGCGGAGGCTGTTTTGGGGCGGTTTGCAGGCGGTATTTTTAGTGCAATAACGCCTGCAAACCGCCCCAGTGTGAAAGGGGCCTTAGGCTTAATGTACACGGGACGTTTTAAAGACTTTCCTGAACGATTTAACTTGACAGATAGTAACCGACATTTAAAAATGTCCATTTTGCCGCGTTTACATGCCACGTTTAAAAGAGTTTTTTTGCGAATAGTCAAAAATGAAAAACGCCTGTAAACGAAACGCGTTTACAAGCTGTTGCAGGCATTTGGCGTTTCGAATGCCTCTGAACATCCGTTTTGAACGCATTTTTTTTGCTTTCCAAAAAATGCTTCTAAACTCAACTGCCTAGAAACGACTATAAACGACCCTGTGTACATGTACTGATAAGATAACATAAAGGAGAGTACAGGGGCAGCTAAAAAAAAAAAACGTCCAACTGCTCCGAAACGTCCGTTTACCAGCAGCAGTGTACATGATCTCTGCCAAACAGGCCAGACCTTCTGACCTTCTGGCCCTCTGTTCCACCCTGCATTTCTGTTGCTATTGAAACCCAGGTCTTAAAAGAGAAGTATGAATTTCTGTTTTTTTTTTTTTAATGTATATATACCTAGGTAGATGCAGTATCGCTCCAATGCTGCATCTGTCCCCCTGGCGCCTCTACTCTGAGAACCGAGCGGTCAAACACCGCCGATCGTTCGGTTCTCACAGCTCTGTGAGCGGAGAGCTGCAGACTGTCAGTCACAGCTCTCTGCTCTGCCCCCTCCTTGCTCACTGGAACGCTGAGCTGTGGAGGGGGAGGGAGTGGCCTGCTCAGGCTCTCAGCGGCTGTGCTAAAAATCACAGGCTGCAGTTTATGATCCAGTTTTGGGTTTTAACATCTGATACATTAGAATAAATCATTTTAAAAATACTGAATTGATTTTTTTTAAATTGTTAAAGTATATCTAAAGTGTATCTAAATATTTTTGTTAATTCAGGATAGACTAGAGGAGGTTAAAATTGGTATCTTTTTTTTGTCGCATTAGAGAGATTCCCTTCACTTCCTGCCCTGTGGACTCAACCAGAAGTGAGAAGATATCTTTCAAGTGTGAGGTAAGTCCCCTCTTAGTTGTCAAGGGAGCAAGTGTCTCAATTGGAACACCCCCTTCTATTCCTGCTCTGGTGTCAACTCAAATTATTGGATTTACCCTCGCTTTTATTCCTGTTTTTTCAGGAAAATCAGTGAGTGAATCTTTTTAATGGGAACATAAATAGCAATAAAAATCTGAGAGTGGTTGTAACACCTCACCACTCTAAATCTAAATCTAAAAAAAAAAAAAGTTTCGCTTTAGGTATAGTTTAAATCATTATTTATTATTTCTTTGGAACATCAACTTCTACTAGAGCTGCACGATTCTGGCTAAAATGAGAATCACAATTTTTTTGCTTAGACTAAAGATCACGATTTTCTTATGATTCTCGTGGCGTAACATCATCTTTCACATTATACAAAAAAAATGGGCTAACTTTACTGTTTAGTTTTTTTTTTTTTTTTTTATTATTGTGTATTTTTTCCAAAAAAATTGTGTTTAAAAGACCGCTGCTCAAATACAGTGTGACATAAAATATTGCAACAATCACCATTTTATTCTCTAGGGTCTCTGCTAAAAATATATATATATATAATGTTTGGAGGTTCTAAGTAGTTTTCTAGCAAAAAATACTGATTTTAACTTTGTAAGAAACAAGTGTCAGAAAAGTTTAGTCTTTAAGTGGTTAAACTTTCCTCATTTACAGACAGAAGTTCATTCCTGTGATCTAAGAAGGAAAAGTTACAATGTTTATAGTTATGTACCAGCAGACAATGTTTGGGAGACTGCCTGTTTTTTTCTTTTGACAGCTGAGTGAGCAGAGAACTCTACACTTGTTAAATGAATGAATCAGGAAATTCTGCATAAAGATCGAGAGGGGGGTTGAGTCGAGATTGTGATTTTTTTAATGATTAATTGTGCTCTAACTTCTACCCTGCCTATACTGAACAAAAAAAAAAAGCAGGTTACTGAATGGTCAAAGTTACAAAAGATACAAAGTTACAAAAAGGCCAAAGCCATTACCCTGTACCCTGGAAGCCATTTCAAACTTGTTCAAAAACTTTGCTGTTTAGCAGTGCTCCCAGTGCTGATCCTTTTTCACTCCTTGAGTCGGTCAAATAACGGGTCCCTCCCATGGCCTCAGTGGTTCCTCCTGCTGACTCCCAGTCATTGCTGGTTATGTAGGGGTTATCGGGAGGCACCACAGCAGCCAGCGGGGGACACGCTACTCTAGATCACAGAAGTGCTGGATAGGATTGGTGCTGGGAGCTCTGCTAAAATGCAAAATGTTTGCAAACCGACCAATAAACAATTTAAGTATAAAGCTGTTTTATTTACTGGGTAAGGTTTTGGACTTTTTCTAATCTGCTGACAGGGTTATATTTACCTTCCCGTGCTCCCCTACCAAACCAATCTGCTGATATAGCTCCCCAAAGTCTTGGTTTACTTTGGAGTGTCATAATTTACACAGCTGTGTACAGTTCCCAGCTTCCTGCTTCCTCCAATCTGACTGCTCTCAGGCCTTGGAAATGGCTGTTCATGCATGGAGCACTGCATAGTGAAGTAGCAAGCAGGGTGCTGTATATGTTTTGCTATACCTAAAAAAACTAGGTATTTCTCTAGGTTCCAGCTGTGGATCCTTGCATTGGCAGAGCATGTGGATGAAAAACGAAATCCTCCTAAGATCCCAAAAGTAAACTAAGCTTGTTACCGTTGTTTACCTGCAACTATGCATGTTTATCAGCTAAAGCTGCCTGCGTACACACGAGCGGAATGTCCGACAGAAAAAGCCAGACGGAAGCTTTTTATCGTCTATTCCGATCGTGTGTATGCCTCATCGGACTTTTTTTTTTGAAAATTCTGACAGACCTAGAAATGGAACATGTTCTAAATATTTCCGATGGAACCAATTCCTATCGGGAAAACTGATCGTCTGTATGCTGCTCCGAAGGACCAAAAACGACGCATGCTCTGAAGCAAGTATGAGACGGAAGCTATTGGCTACTGCCTATTGAACTTCCTTTTTCTAGTCCCGTCGTAAGTGCTGTACATCACTGCGTTCTGAACAGTCGGACTTTGGTGTGACCGTGTGTATGCAAGACCGCTTGAGCGGAATTCCGTCGGAGTTCCCTCGGAGAAACCTTCAGAGTTTATTCCGACAGCAAAAAACTGTACTGCAGTATGTAGTACGGGGCAAGAAAACTCCCAGTATCAAGGCCACATGGTTAATATGAATTACAGCCTTTCTTGCAGAAAGATTGGAGTTTAAAGTGATACACTTTATTGGCTAAACTTAAAGTGGAACTCCAGATGAAAAAAGACTATTTGCCAATTCTTGTATGTCATGGCCAGAGGGTTGCTGGTGACTCTTAAAATCTTAGATGTATTTTTACTGGATACTACTGTTAGCTTTGATCTTCTGGCTCATCTGCTGTGAGTGCTGCTGCTTGTACAATGATGCTAGTGGGTTACTCACCCTTCGCCTTGTCTGTTCAGAAAATGTCCTGTATTCTTTTCATAGAATACAAGGCGCTCTGTGATTGGACAAAGGCATATTGTGATGTTCACAGGACCCCTCCTCTCCCTTCATCCATTTATAGAGTGTTGTGTATTCTGTGAAAAGAATACAAGATGTTTTATGAGTGAACAAGGTGAAGAGCGAGTCACCCACTAACATTACTGTACAAGTGGTGGAACTCAAAGCAGCATAACCGGATGATCAAAGCTGACAGTGAAATAAATGTGTAAATCTTCTGTGCTGCCAACACCAGTAACTGTCAAGCTGTGCTAGAAAATAAGATTCAAACAGTATCGGGATGCTGAGTGTCCCGATGGCCGGTTGGATTAGGATATAACATACAGTTAACATAAAAATAAAGGTGGATGCCGATATAAGCTATATTAAAAAGTAATACCCACAACAGCTAAAGCTAATATTCAAAAAAGGAAGGGCAAGGGGGGAGAGATTAAATAAACGGGGAGGGGGGAGAAGAAGATAGCAGGTGTCCCTAGTGTGGGAAGAAAACTAGGTAAAGGAAAAGGGGAGAGAAAAAATAAATAGATAGTAGGCAATTGGTACCTCTTGCCACGGTGAGTAGAGCTAAATCCAAAAGGTCCGCCAGATTACAAAACCTCCTGGAGATATGCGTCTGTATACACAAAGTGGTGCCAGGGTCTCCAGGTCTCACGAAAGGTCTCCTCCAGGTTGTGTAGAGTGGCGGTGAGATCTTCAACTCTGTTTTTTTTTATCCGTAGAATTTTTTTTTTTTTTTAGCAGTAGAACACTGGTTTTAATTTTAATAGCCAACACTATGGTAATTCCCACAAGCATCCAAGTATATTATAAACCAGTGAAAACCTACTTGCCTATCAGTAATAAATCAATATAATCTATCTACTGTGTGCTGATACATATAATCCACTCCCAATGTTCCACTTTGTATAATATCCATTTTCCTTCATAAATCACCTCATATATTATTTCCTCCACCAATATATTAATACTATTAAATAAAAAAATATTGTCCATTTAAGCAGTGTCGATCGTTTTGCAAGCACCATGACACAGCCTGTGACTGGGAGAAATCTGCCCACACCATGTTTTTCCACAAAATAATAAAGATTAGATTTCAAATATATGTTTGTATTGCAATGTAAAACAGTTTATTGAGATATATATATATATATATATATATATATATATATATATATATATATTTGAACATGTGACCAGTAGTAGAAGACTAGAAGCTCCTCCTGCTTATGTTTCCCGCAGACAGGCTGGGAAAGATCTAGGTCATGTGACAGCTGTATATTGATTAAGAAAAAGGTACTTAGATGTTTGTTTTTAATTAAAATAATTACAGTGCCATCATCCACATACAGAAATAGAAGGGACATTGTAATCTAAACAGTGTGTGTGTAGTATCACTTTAATAGTATTAATGTGTTGGTGGAGGAAATAAAGTATGAGGTGAATTATGAAGAACTGAAGTCTAGTGTCCCCACAGTGTAAACACACAAAGTTAGCACACATGTCCCCAAAACACATGTCCCCAAATAGTAAAAACACCTGTCTCCCACATATGTAACAGTAAAATCACATGTCCCAATGATTAGCTTCACACACATGTCCATGATCACCTGCGCACATCTGTACATGATCATTTGCGTACATCTGTCCGTGATCACACGAACCAATTATTATACACTTAATGGGATTTTTTTTTACCAAAAACATGTAGCAGAATACATTTTGGCTTAAATTTATGAAAAAATTTGATTTTATTGGATTTCTTTTAAAATAGAAAGAAGAAAATATTGTTTTTTTTTCCAAATTTCCGCTCTTTTTTCGTTTATATCGCAAAAAAACCCCAAAAACTGAGTCATGAATAAATACCACCAAAAGAAAGCTCTATTTGTGTGAACAAAATGATAAAAATTTCATTTGGGTACAGCACTGTATGACCGCGCAATTGTCATTGAAAGTGTGAGAGCGCTGAAAGCTGAAAATTGGTCTTGGAAGGAAGGGGGTGAAAGTGCCCAGTATTGATGTGGTTAATCACGTTATCTCCATTACATAGAGAATGAAGAGATTAGTACTATGCCTAAGAAAAATATGTTTGTTTTGCCTTCTGTGCAGCAGCAGAACGTGACAAGGACACTGCATTTCTGCCATGGTTAGGAAGGTTTTTCTGTACTTGGTGAAAATGTTCTGAAAAATAGAAACCAATGTAGCCACCGCATCTAAGGACAATTAAGCATATTTAAAATGTTTGTTTTTTGGTTTATTTATTCTTTAACCACTTGCCTACTGGGCACTTTCACCCCCTTCCTGCCCAGACCAATTTTCAGCTTTCAGCGCTCTCACACTTTGAATGACAATTACTCAGTCATGCAGCACTGCACCCAAATTAAATTAGAGCTTTCTTTTGGTGGTATTTAATCACTAGTGGGTTTTTTATTTCTTGTGCTATAAATAAAAAAAACTGAAAATTTGGTGAAAAAATGCCTTTTTCTTTGTTTCTGTCATAAAATTTAGCAAATTATTATTTGGCCAAAATTTATACGGCTACATATCATCGGTAAAAATAACCCTAATTAGCGTATATTATTTGGTCTTTGTGAAAGTTATAGCGTCTACAAGCTATGGTGCCAATCATTGAAAATTGATCACACCTGATCACACCTGATGTACTGAAGGATTATCTCATTTCTTGAGACCCTAACAAGCCAGGAAAGTACATATACGCCCCAAATGACCCCTTTTTGAAAAGTAGACATCCCAAGGTATTTAGTAAGTAGCTTAGTGAGTTTTTTTAAGCTTGGTGAGTTTTTTTAAAGTTGTAATTTTTTCCCACAATTCTTTGCAAACTGAAGATTTTTTTTAATTTCTTTTACAAAATTGTCATATTAACCGCTTGCCGACCAGCCGCCGCAGTGTAACTGCGACAGGTTGGCTCGGCTGGGCAAATCGACGTTACCTTACGTCGCTTTTCCTTTTGGCCACTAGGGGCGCACGCCTGCAGCGTGTACCCGAAGCAGATGCGAGCGACCGCCGGGCTCCCGCGAACCCGATGACCGCCGGGCTCCCGCGATCGCTTGTGACAGAGCAAGAACCGGGATCTGTGTGTGTAAACACACAGATCCCAGTTCTTTCTGGGGAGAGGAGACAGATCGTGTGTTCATACCATGTATGAACACCGATCTCTCTCTCCTCCTAGACAGTCCCATCCCCCCACAGTTAGAAACACACAGGGAACACAGTTAACCCCTTGATCTCCCCCTAGTGTTAACCCCTTCCCTGCCAGTGACATTTACACAGTAATCAGTGCATTTTTATAGCACTAATCGCTGTATAATTGTCAATGGTTTCAAAAATGTGTGAAAAGTGTCCGATGTGTCCGCCATAATGTCACAGTCCCAATAAAAATCGCAGATCGCCGCCATTACTAGTAAAAAAAAAAAAAATCCCCTATTTTGTAGACGCTATAACTTTTGCGCAAACCAATCAATTTATGCTTATTGCGTTTTGTTTTTTTAACAAAAATATGTAGAAGAATACATATCGGCCTAAACTGAGGAAAAAATTAGTTTTTTTGATAAAAAATGTGGGATGTTTAATTTATAGCAAAAAGTAAAAGATAGTGTTTTTTTTCAAAATTGTCGCTCTTTTGTTTATAGTGCAAAAAATAAAAACCGCAGAGGAGATCAAATACCATTAAAAGAAAGCTCTATTTGTAGGGAAAAAAAGGACATCAATTTTGTTTTGGTACAGTGTTGCACGACAATTGTCAGTTAAAGCAACTCAGCGCCGAACCGCAAAAAATGGCCTGGTCTTTGAGCAGCCAAATCTTCCGGGGCTGAAGTGGTTAACAGGCTATTTCTCTCACACAGCATATGCATGCTTGCAACTACACACCAAAACACATTCTGCTACCCCTCCTGAGTATGGCGATACCACATGTGTGAGACTTTTTTACAGCCTGGCCACATACAGAGGCCCAACATTGAAGGAGCACTGTCAGGTGTTCTAGGGACATAAATTACACATATAATTTCATGACGACCTATCACACTTTTGAAGGCCCTGGAGCACCAGGACAATGGAAACGCTCACAAAATTATCCCATTTTGGAAAGCAAACACCCCAATGTATAATGTATGAGGCATAATGATTCTTTTGAACGGTTCATTTTTTTTTTTTATTCCTAGCTGGCCTGAAAAGGGTACCAGGGACTCATCTACACATATATGCTGATCGGGGACATAGAGTTCTGCAAATCATTGGGAAAATAAATTTATGAGTGGTCGAATTTTATATAACTTATTGTAATTTGGATTGCGGGCAGGGCACTGGGTGTTGTCTCTGAAATGAAGGAAGCACATAATCATCTCGTATCGAGACCTGGACATTACGAAAGAATAAATGGGCATGTGGTGGATGGGGTTGGTGGGCTATTAGGCATGTCCTTCATTTTTCTTTCTTGTGAGCCCCATGTTTATGGTGAGGCCCATAAACACTTTGATCTCCTCCGGAGTCAAATCCTTCCACTCAAACCGATGGGTGTATGATGATTGGGGGTTGTTGGCAATATGCTGCTGGGCATACAAATTGGTCTGGTCCACGATGAATTGCAGCAAAGTGTCAGGCAAAAATAAATAAAAACAATACATTTCTGTAAAATTTTTGGTATTGGCCTGCACACCTGGCTGTGCAGTGAAAGGGGGAATTCTTGCTGATCCTGAGTCAGAAGGCAGCCATGTTGGGTTGGCAAGACCAGCTGGAAGATGTGTAGCGGCCCTTGCTCTTGGGGGACGTGGCACTCCAGTGCTGGTAGTTGGGGGATTTGAAATTCCTGTGCTGGCACTTGGGCGTGATGCTGCGGCAGCGCTGGTACTGGGCATTTCTTGTGGTCTTTCGCTGGTGGCAGCGCTGGTAGTGAGCCTTTGGTTTTGGGGTCAATGCTGGCGGCGGCTCTGGTACTGGGCCTTTGTTCTTGGGGTCTATCGCTGGCGGCAGCGCTGGTACTGGGCCTGGGAATTTGATCCTGGGGTATATTGCTGGTGGCTGCCTGGTTTCCAGAGCACTGTGCCCTTTTAGAAGGGATCCATTCCTCCTCTGATTAATTTGCCGATCCACTACTATCAATCAGTTCAAATGCTGAATTTGATTCAGAATCGGAATTGGCATTTGAATCTGATGAGAACTCCCCACTGCTCTGATCAGTCATGGAGAGGATCTGGAACGCCTCCTCACTGGTATATACTCTTTTGGACATTTTTCTGATGGTCTGTGCGATGGGTGGCAGGTGACGGTCACTGATAGGTGACAGGTGATGGGTGACAGGTGACGGTCACTGATGGGTGATGGGTGACGGTCACAAGCGGCTTGTTATGGGGGCACTCGGAGAGGAGGAGGAGCCATGACTGCCAGCGCGGGACCCCAAAAGAGGAGGATAAGGACTGCTCTGTGCAAAACCACTGCACAGAGCAGGTAAGTATACAATGTTTGTTATTTTCTAAAAAAAAAAAAAAATCAACCCTTACAATCACTTTAATGTATCATTGTTATCACTGAATGAAGCTCATACTTTCTGAAAGCCCTGCTCAGCACCCTATAATTCTAGTGATTTCATGGGTTGGGAATTTTTCCTGAAAAGGCAGAGAGTAATGGAGATAACCTAGAATGTTCTGCTGGAAATCACCTGATGTGAACTGAATTGCAGACCTGCATAGCTACTTAAAAGAATGTATTCCAAAGGTCTGCTTGTTGTTTTGTGAACAGATTCTTTTGTGTATAGACACCTTTAGCAGAATACCTTTTGAGGTAATTCCTGTAAATTTGGCAATCGTCCCGCAGTCCTCTTGTATTTAGCTTGTCTTTTTTGATTCTTAAAGTGGTATTACCGGTAAATTTGTTTTTATTTTAATTACATGGGCCCCCTGGTGGGTGTGCTATAATGTGCTAGTATGCACTGCATACTAGCACATTATGGCAGATTTACCTCTCAAATAAAGCCCTCTAGCACTGCACTGTCACCTTTCCAGCTTGTCTCGGGCGCTTCCATCTTCACGTAGTCTTCCTTCTTTTGAATTAGTGGGCTGTGATGACGTCACTTATGTGCATGCACCAGTGCTCAAAATTTTTGGGGGAGCGCAAACGAACTGAAAAATTCTGAAACAAAAACATCAATTGCAGCCACTGTGCCATCAAATGCAGCCACTGTGCCCAGCAAATGCAGCCACTGTGCCCAGCAAATGCAGCCACTGTGCCCAGCAAATGCAGCCACTCTGCCCATCATATGCAGCCACTGTACCCATCATATGCAGCCACTCTGCCCATCATATGCAGCATACTGTGCCCATCATATGCAGTCACTGTGCCCATCATATGTAGCCAACTGTGCCCATCATATGCAGCCAACTGTGCCCATCATATGCAGCCAACTGTGCCCATAATATGCAGCCAACTGTGCCTATCATATGCAGCCAACTCTGCCCATCATATGCAGCCAACTGTGCCCATCAAATGCAGCCAACTGTGCCCCATCAATTGCAGCCTCTGTGCCCATAATATGCAGCCAACTGTGCCCCATCAATTGCAGCCTCTCTGCCAATAATATGCAGTCACTATGCCCCCTGTAGGCCCACCTCCCCCGCTGTCTGCCCGGCACTTACCCAATCGTGGTGGTGGGTCAGGCAGTGGGTCAAGCAGCGAGCTGTGGGACGGGTAGAATAGCGATGGCTCCTGTGTCCACCGTGCGCGTCTTCTTCCTGTTCTGCCAATGGGATCACCTCTGCTTTCAGCTAATCAGGTGACTGGTATTACATCCATGCCTCCTGATTGGCTGAGAGGTGGTTCTATGTTAGCAAAGCAAATATTCATTTGCTTTGCTAACACACCTGGGTGGACTGCGAGTGCAATGGTTTGCGCTCGCAGTTCACATTTTTTAAAGCCTATTAGAGCCTATGGCTCTAATCAGGTGCTTCAAAAACACCCCTTCCGCCGCTGTAATTCAGGCGCCCCAGCGTCCAAAAAGGGGCCGGACACCTGAATAGGGGGTGGCTACAGTGCCCATGGATAGATTCATGCAATGCATGAATCTATCCATACTACACAGAGGGGGAGGCTGGAGAGAGGGGGCGGCACTGGCATGCGCATGGGAATCACATCACCGCAGCACAGATCGGGTGTCATAAATGTGCACTAAGCTGTGCATCTGTGTCTCGGTGTACATGACAGCTGACTGGAAGGAGGAAACATTTATAACAGAAGAGACAATTAGGGTCTCTTCTGTCATAAAAGCTCTACCTGTCAGCCACTTTAAAAAATTAAGAGTTTAATACCACTTTAATTTTTGCCTGACTAATACACGGTACGATTGTTGGCAGGGGATTGTCTGTTGACAGACTGTTGTCCTAAAATCTTACCGTTAGTACGCTCCTTTTGACAATTGTTGTCCAACTTTCGGCCAACAAATGTTGAATGACAGGCTAGTAAATTTTCGGCGGACAACGGTCTGACATCAGATTTTCGTATGGTCAGTACACAAATCCGTCACACAAAAGTCAAAAGTACAAACACGCATGCTCGGAATGAACGCTCACCAAACATGAAATTAGCAGAAGAGGCCCAAAGGGAGGCGCTCAAGAGCTGAAATTCCTTGTAATACGTCAGTACGTTTGTGTTTGTGGCATGACAATTGTGTACTGTTAGTATGCAAGACAAGATCCTGGCGCACGCCCTTTTGACAAAAATCAGACGCTCGGTTGGCCAACAATCGTACCATGTGTACGAGGCTTAAGGCTGGGCTCACACTTATGCGAAATGGATGCAGGTTTCCCTAAATCCAATTTGCATGACAGGAGACTGTGACTGGCTCTCAATGGAGCCGGTTCACACATCTCTGCTTGTGTGTGTGCTTGTCCGGTTGAATAATATCGGATAAATTGTCGTGATCGGCTCTCGAAAGCTCTGTACTATTGATCCGATTATCATACGATCGCGTAGAAAGCGGTATTTTTCATCTGATTTTCGGATCGTGTGTACGGGCAATAAAGCAGGTAAAATGGTTGCAGCTGGTTTCTTATCATAAGTGGAGTGGAATGCAGTCACTGACTCATAAGCAACTGAGTTAAGTTGGCCATACATGAGTAATTTTTTCTTGCTCAACCAGCTGATTGAACAAAAAGAAAACTACTCGAATTCCCAGTCCACACACTCAAGGTGGATGGGAAATCCCTTCTGCTATGCCTTTGTATTCTGACAGCGGGGAGACTACACGAATCAGCACTGGCGGCACTGAGGCAACTTATGGACTCTTCATGGTACAGCAAAGACTCACATATGTATTTATAAAAAAGTATAAATTTATTTAAGACAACAAATCATCATTAAAATGGTCCTATAGAGGGACATATACAATACACAGTATCAGATCTCTGAAGAGAAACTAGACACTTGGACGCATGTCCACCCAGACAGGAGGACCCTAGATCTTGTCCTATTTCAGTTCAACCTCGACATGTTTCGCGGTGTGACCGCTTCTTCAGGAGTATACTTCAGAGGATAATGTGTGTAAACATTTCTACAAAAAACAGATAATAGATGATTTGATTAAAGAACAAACAACATGTATGTATAACATGGATTGGAACATGTGCAAGGCCAAGATCAGTTCTGCCATAGAAATTGGCCAGTTCAAAATCCAGCTATCAAATTAGGTAATATATAACACATAATCCACAAAACATAGGCGTTCCCGTGTATGTTGGATAATAGGAGCTTACCAAGACTGGACCAAATCAAACCAACAAAGCGTCTGCAGGCCCCAAAGAGGCAATATCTCGGGCGAGTGTGGAAGTTCATAAGACTATAATATGTATAATTATAATGACTCTACAAGGTGAGTCATTATATGCTATACATACATTTTGTTTTGTCTTTAATCGAATCATCTATTATTTGTTTTTTGTAGAGATGTTTACACACATTATCCTCTGAAGTATACTCCTGAAGATGTGGTCACACCGCGAAACATGTCGAGGTTGAACTGACATAGGACAAGATCTTTATCAAGTCACGTCACATGTGATGCAACGCGTCGGGAGGAGCCAGTGACGACATTTGATGTGCTTGTAACAAGCACAGTGGATGTGTTTCATGCTGATCATTGTGCAATGATACATTTCTTTCATTATATGAATGAAACTTCTTAAACCTGAGGATTGTAGTGGTGGAGCGGGAGTCGGCAGTAGTGCGCGACCCAGGCTGTGCAACCCACTGAGAGTGGATTATCACATCCAGGAATTGGTTTGGCTTTCTATACAAACACTTTGGGTGCTACATTGACTCTGGCTACATCCAGGAATTGGTTTGGCTTTCTATACATACACTTTGGGTGCACTCTTTACGTCAAGAGGAAAAGAGATTTCATCTCCAAATACGCAAAGGTTTCTTAACAGTAAGAGCTGTGAAAATGTGGACTAGACTCCCGCCAGAGGTGGTTCTGGCCAGCTCAGTAGATTGCTTTAAGAAAGGCCTGAATACTTTCCTAAATGTACATAATATAACTGGGTACTAACATTTATAGGTAAAGTTGATTCAGGGAAAATCCGATTGCCTCTTGGGGGATCAGGAAGGAATTTTTTCCCCTGCTGTAGCAAATTGGAGCATGCTCTGCTGGGGTTTTTTGCCTTCCTCTGGATCAACTGAGGGTATAAAATCGGGTATATTGGATTGTACAATATTTTTTATTTTATTTATTTATTGTTTTTAAAGTTAAACTGGATGGACTTGTGTCTTTTTTCAACCTGACTAACTATGTAACTATGTAACTATTGCTGTTTATTCATTATATATCACTCATTATCTACTTATAATAATTTATGTTTTTTTCACTGTTCACAGATATTAGGAAATCAATTTTTAGCGCACTATTATTTATATTATTATTCACTATAGAAGTGTCAGATCACTTTTAGAATGGTTGCGGCTTGATTATTTGGGTTTTTCCTATTATTGATTTGTTTTACACTTATCAGCGCTTGAGTACACATTGCACATTTTTTGGCTGTACAAAGTATTGACTTTAGGGGGGTGAATAGTTATGCACATTGACTTTTTCTATTATTTTGTCCTATTTGTTTATTTGCTTCACGATAAAAAAAAAAACAAAACATCTTCAAAGTTGTGGGCATGTTCTGTAAATTAAATGATGCAAATCCTCAAACAAGCCATGTTAATTCCAGGTTGTGAGGCAACAAAACACGAAAAATGCCAAGGGGGGTGAATACTTTTGCAAGGCACTGTATGTACACAGCTCCAGGTCCTAATTTGGTAGGCATGCAGGAGCAGGTGCAGGATTTTGATTCAATTCCACAGTTATCCCTTGCCTAATGTTTTGAAAATTCAAATACAATTTGCTGCATTTCTCTTTTTCTATGTGGCATAGCTAATCTTTTTTTTCCATCCATGAGACATAAATGACTGGTTTTCTTTCTTGCAATAAAAGTCCTTATTTGGAGGCATCAAGATCATTTGTCATGTCTATATCACATCTAAATCATTAGTAAACTAATGTTCGGTTTTTTGTATTTTCTCATATGAATTATTCTTTTGCGATTCCTACTCAAAGTTCAAAATTTTCGTATAGGTTATGTGAGATGATACAACACCAGCAAGGCATGGAGAACATTTTCCCAGTTAGTTTCTCATTTCTAGAACTGTTTCCAGCACTGACTGGCTTTCAAGTGGTCTAAAGCCTGCTTCACAACTATGCATTTTTTAGTGCATTTTCAGTTTTGCAGAAACACATTATAGTCCATTTAACATGGTTTTCTATGGATGTAGTTCATATCTGTGCACTTTATGGAAAGGGCCAGGGACTTTTTTCTGGTTTTTAGTTCCATAGACTTCAGTGTATTGAAAAATGCAAACTGCACCTGGAATATGCAAATTGCAACCTGCATAGGTGTAAACCAGGCCTTACGTGATAGATTTCTGCAGTTTTATTTGGGTCTGGCACTAGGCGTTCTGATGATAAAATGTGGTCAAAACAATGTAAGCTTTTTTTTCTGCATCAAATTTAATTTCCTTTTCCAAGAGTAAAAGATAGGTTCCTCAGGTTGGGACTTTAAATGGGCCACGAACAGTTTTGTAGAAAAAGTATATAAATTTATTGCACATTGATGCCAATCACAACATAGAAATGGGAATAAAAGCAACAAACACATATATTTGGGAACAGAAATGGAAACAGCTACGGAGAAAGCCCAGAACTTGTCGGACAGACGCATTTCGAAAAAACAAAATGCAGATCTTCAGGGACAAAGGGCTAGCGGATTCCAAATCTGTAGCTTAAATCCCAAATGTTAATGCTCCACCCATACAGAAAAAAATCATAACTCAAAAATGAAAAGAGAGCAGCGCACAGGCATCAGACCAGGGAGATGACGACAGCCAATGATCCACATAGGACGAAGTAGTCCCACTACACAGTTTATGGTATATCTCTATATTGACCGTGAATTTAGAGGAGAAATTTAATACTTCTTCCCCCTTAACACGCATCCAGTTAATAGGGAGTGGAGTCTGGGTCTTGGATCCAACCGTCCATATCATCATAGGTTAGAGATGGTTATACAAGTCAACCTGATAGCTGGACGGGCCTTATTGATCTTATGGCTAGGGTGGAATGGTGTGGCTGTTTGTGTCTGCCAGGTGGAACAGGGGCCAAAACACAGCTTTTAAACTCGCATATCCTATATTGCTGCCAAGCACAATGAAATCATCCACACTGCAGGCTAATGCCGCGTACATACGACCAGACTTTCCAGCAGAAAAGGTCCGACGGAATCATTCCGTTGGACATTCCGATCATGTGTGGGCTTCATCGGACTTTTTCTTTCTAAAATTCTGACGGAATCAATAATGATAAGGCTAAAACATATTAAAAAGTCCAATACAGATCCAGGGTGTATTACTGTCAGATGTCCTTGTGACAAAAGAACGATGTATTGGCTCCAGTGATGTAATCGGTCATATTCTACTTCACGCTCTCTGCCTGGGAAACACAGACAACGCTGGTCTGTGAGAGCAAAAAAGCGGTCTCCACCCTTCCCATATCCATCTCTGCTGACCTGGACGCTTATATCTCTGATATCCCCCTGCTGGACAGCTGAATCATCAGGCACCACTGAGGACTCTAGAGACGATACCAGGAATTACCACCATCCCTGCGGGGACACGTGAGTTTGACCTTCTGTTCCGCAGAGGTCCACAGAATCTGGTAAGCGCATTTTTGTTTATCTGGGTAATATGACCGATTACATCCCTGGAGGCAATACATCGTTCTTTGGTCACAAGGACATTTGACAGTAATACACCCTGGATGTGCATTGGACTTTTTAATATGTTTTAGCCTTATCATTATTGATTGCGCTGCACTTACCCCCATTTTTTACTATACTTTTTTAGGCATATGTGATTACCTAAAGTGTTCAGCTTGCATTTACTTATGCTATAATAACTGTTTGCGCTGATTGTCCCATATTTTAAAATTCTGATTGACCTAGAAATAGAACTTGTTTCACATCTTTCCGACGGAATCAGTTCCTATCGGGAAAACCGCTCGTCTGTATGCTATTCCGACGGACCAAAAACGACGCAAGGGCAGCTATTGGCTACTGGTTATTGAACTTCCTTTTTCTAGTCCCGTCGCACGTCATCGCGTTCTAAACGATCGGACTTTGGTGTGATCGTGTGTAGGCAAGTCTGTTTCAGCAGAACTCCGTCGGAAAGACCATCGTCTATTCTGACAGAAAGTCTGGTCGTGTGTATGCGGCATTACAGTTAAAGTGATTGTAAACCCTTACCTTGTAAAACAAACCATTCAGTTTAACCCCTTGCCGCCGAGCGTACGCAGATTTGCGGCCTCGGCTTTCGGGGGTTATACCGGGATGATGCCCGCAGCTGCAGGCATCATCCCGGTACCGTTTTTTAGAGCCGGCGATCGGCTATCCAGGGATAACAACCGATGCAGCTAAAAGCCGTTCGGTTGTTATCCCGGAGGAGCCGAAGGGGACATCCCCTCCTTCCGCCACTCTTGCCAGGCTTCCCGACCCACCGGGAGTCCCGATCATTGATCCGCCTGTTCCGGCGGCTAGAGGGAGACTGGCACGAAGCCGGAAACTTCCTGTTTACTCGGCTACCAATGGCGCCGGTTTTTAAAAAATATACAGTATTCAGAATCGCCGAAAACGGCGATCTGAATACTTTGAAGTGCAAAGGAGGGATTGGAGGTCTTTTAGACCCCCGATCCGTCCATAAAGAGTACCTGTCACCACCTATTACTGTCACAAGGGATGTTTACATTCCTTGTGACAGCAATAAAAGTGATCAAAATTTAAAAAAAAACACAATGTAAAAAAATAAAAATAAATTAAATTAAAAAAAAAAAAATGTAAAGCGCCCCCATCCCTGCGAGCTCGCGCAGCAAAGAAAACGCATACGGAAGTCGCGCCCGCATATGTAAACAGGGTTCAAATCACACATGTGAGGTATCGCCGCGATTGTCAGAGCGAGAGCAATAATTATAGACCTCCTCTGTAACTCTAACCTGGTAACCGTTATTTTTTTTAAATGTCGCCTATGGAGATTTTTAGGTACCATAGTTTGTCGCCATTCCACGAGTGTGCGCAATGTTAAAGCGTGACATGTTTGGTATCTATTTACTCGGCATAACATCATCTTTCACATTATACAAAAAATTTGGGCTAACTTTACTGTTTCGTTTTTTTAAAAATTCATGAAAGTGTCTTTTTCCCCAAAAAGTTGCGTTTAAAAGACCGCTGCACAAATACCGTGTGACATAAAATATTGCAACAATCACCATTTTATTCTCTAGATTCTCTGCTAAAAAAATATACATAATGTTTGGGGGTTCTAAGTAATTTTCTAGCAAAAAATACAGATTTTAACTTGTAAACACCAAATGTCAGAAATAGGCTTATGCCGCGTACACACGGTCGGACTTTACGGCGGACTTTGCCCGGCGGATTTTTCGACGTACTTTCCGACGGACTTTGTGAATGAACGGACTTGCCTACACACAATCCACCAAAGTCCGTCGAATTCGTACGTGATGACGTACGACCGGACTAAAACAAGGAAGTTCATAGCCAGTAGCCAATAGCTGCCCTAGCGTGCCTTTTTGTCCGTCGAACTAGCATACAGACGAGCGGACTTTTCGACCGGACTCGATTTCAACGGATAAATTTTAAACAAGTTTAAAATCTAATGCCGCGTACACACGGTCGGACTTTACGGCGGACTTTGCCCGGCGGATTTTTCGACGTACTTTCCGACGGACTTTGTGAATGAACGGACTTGCCTACACACAATCCACCAAAGTCCGTCGAATTCGTACGTGATGACGTACGACCGGACTAAAACAAGGAAGTTCATAGCCAGTAGCCAATAGCTGCCCTAGCGTGCCTTTTTGTCCGTCGAACTAGCATACAGACGAGCGGACTTTTCGACCGGACTCGATTTCAACGGATAAATTTTAAACAAGTTTAAAATCTAAGTCCGTCCAACTTTTGAGAAAACAAAGTCCGCTGGAGCCCACACACATCGAATTGTCCGACGAAATCCAGTCCGCCGGGCAAAGTCCGCCGTAAAGTCCGCTCGTGTGTACGCGGCATAAGTCCGTCCAACTTTTGAGAAAACAAAGTCCGCTGGAGCCCACACACATCGAATTGTCCGACGAAATCCAGTCCGCCGGGCAAAGTCCGCCGTAAAGTCCGCTCGTGTGTACGCGGCATTAGTCATGAAAGGGTTAAAATAGAAATGAAAGGCAGAACATTTGTGTATACATTAAAAAAAATTAAAAAAAATAAAATATATATATAGATATATATCTATATATAGATATATATCTATATATAGATATATATATGTATACCTTTTTCCCCCAATTTTTATTTTTTATAAGTTATCACATAATACCTGTTCTTCACAGCAGCACACTAAGCTTCCCAGTGAAAGCCTGTTCAGGGGGTAACTGTGTCAGGACAAGTTTGATCATTGGAGGAGAGCAGGCTGAGTTTCCAGCACAGCTATAGAACTGACCATAGTGTGTTCCCCTGAACTCAGAGTGCTTCAGATTATCTCCTCCAGAGTCCGTCTCTAAATTCCCTGGCAATGCAGTTGCTTTTGCAGTCAACTGAGAATGATGAGGTCTGTACTATATATCATTATTTGAGGAGTTGGAAGAGGAGGATTTCCAATTTGCAGACATGAATTCAAAGCTTAAGGCGGAGTTCCACCCAAAAGTGGAACTTCCGCTTTAAGCACTCCTTGCCCCCTTACATGCCACATTTGGCATGTCATTTTTGGGGGGAGGGGAGCGGTTACCTAGTTTTAACAGGTACCCAGCTCCCACTTCCTGCTCTCGGTGCCTCGCCACCTCGGTGACTCCTCCTCCCCCACTAGGCGACTCTTCCTCTCCCCTCCCTCTCTGCAATCTTCTGGGACACGTCACAGATCCCAGAATATTGCCTGGCCACTAAGAGAGCGCAGCGCGACTCGCGCATTCGCAGTGCGCACCTGGTTGTGAAGCCGCAAGCTGTCACTTGCAATGCCGGTGCCATGGAGAGGCGGGGGAAAAGAACGAGGCGGCCGCATCGCTGGACCGTGGGACAGGTGAGTGTCTACACTTTTTGTAACTGCTGACTTTTAATAAACTGACAAACGAGTGGAACTCCGCTTTAAGGATAGCATCTCTGTCTTATTGACACAATTCAGACCTGCTTAAAGCGGAGTTCCACCCAAAAGTGGAACTTCCGCTTTAAGCACTCCTTGCCCCCTTACATGCCACATTGGGCATGTCATTTTTTTTTTTTGGGGGGGGGGGGGAACGGATA
This sequence comes from Aquarana catesbeiana, assembly GCF_042186555.1. Lineage (NCBI taxonomy): Eukaryota > Metazoa > Chordata > Amphibia > Anura > Ranidae > Aquarana > Aquarana catesbeiana. The sequence goes on along the minus strand of NC_133324.1, from coordinate 580,270,711 downwards.
CCTAGTTTTGACAGGTACCCAGCTCCCACTTCCGCTCTCGCCGCCTAGATGACTCCTCCTCTCCTCTCCCTTCCTGCAAAATTCTGGAACACGTCACAGGTCCCAGAAGATTGTCTGACCATTGAGAAGGCGCAGTGCGACTCACTCATGCACAGTGTGCACCCAGCTGTGAAGCAGCAACCTGTTACAGGTGGGTCCCCACACTTGCAATGCCAGTGCTGTGGAAAGGAGATGGAGAGGAGCGAGAACACTTTTTGTAGCAGCTGACTTTTAATAAACTTAAAAACTACTGGAACTCTGCTTTAAATTTGGAGATACCAGAGTCAGCTATGCTAAGTTACTAGCCTGGAGTCTTTAAAAAGACCCTAGTGACTGATCTAACCTGGAAGTCTTAACTTCTCCTAAGTGATTTGTCCAGCAATACCTTTTCGAAGAGGGGTTCCTAAAAAAGTGGTCTATCCTTGTTGTGGACCCATTTCTTGTCTTAACAAGACACTTGAGTGTCCTGGTTGAGGACACCCCAGTAGCTAAAAGGCTAGAAGCCCATTCTAATGCCTTATTGTCCTTCGCAGGACCTGCCCTGCAACCTGCTATTGCAACCATGCCTATCTGACAGATCTTAGCTGTCTGGTTCAAGGTTATGTCCCAAGTCCTGGATCTACCCTAACGGATTCTTCTGTCTTTCAGCAACTGTAGCTCATCACTGCATGTCAAACACGCATGGCAGATCACTCCTCAAATGGCAACCTGTGTGGAAACAAGCCCTTTAATACCTGGTTTCTTATTTGTTTCTGCTGCTGAAGGAAATGCATTTTCTTCTGGCTCTGTTTCCAGACTTATACATTATATGGACTAGTTCATGAATTCTACATTGCTGTACCCACACTGGGTACAGTTGTGCTCATATGTTTACATACCCTGGCAGAATTTATGATTTCTTAGCCATTTTTTCAGAGAATATGAATGATAACACAAAAACATTTTTCCACTCATGGTTAGTGTTTGGCAGCTGAAGCCATTTATTATCAATCAACTGTGTTTACACTCTTTAAATCATAATGACAACAGAAACTACCAAATGACCTTGATCAAAAGTTTACATACCCTGGTGATTTTGGCCTGATAACATGCACACAAGTTGACACAAAGAGGTTTTGAATGGCTATTAAAGGTATTACCTGTGATCTGTTTGCTTGTAATTAGTGTGTGTGTATGTATATATAAAAGGTCAATCAGTTTCTGGACCCCTGACAGACCCTTGCATCTTTCATCCAGTGCTGCACTGACGTTTCTGGATTCTGACTTATCGGGAAAGCAAAAGAATTTTCAAAGGATCTGCAGGAATAGGTAGTTGAACTGTATAAAACAGGAAAGGGATATATAAAGATATCCAAGGAATTGAGAATGCCAATCGGCAGTGTTCAAAATCTAATGAAGAAGTTGAAAATGAGGGGTTCTGTTGAAACCAAACCAAGGTCAGGTAGACCAACTGAAATTTCAGCCACAACTGCCAGGAAAATTGTTCGGAATGCAAAGAAAAACCCACAAATAACTTCAGGTGAAATAAGGATTCTCTGAAAACATGTGGTGTGGCTGTTTCAAGATGCATAATAAGGAGGCACTTGAAGAAAGATGGGCTGCCTGGTACTATGCAAATGCCACAAAGTATGCCGCTTACAATACTCCAAACAGCACAGAGACAAGCCTCAAACCTTCTGGCACAAAGTCATTTGGAGTAATGAGACCAAAATTTTGTTTTTTGGCCACAACCATAAACACTACATTTGGAGAGGAGTCAACAAGGCCTGTGATGAAAGGTACACCATTCCTAATATGAAACACGGAGGTGGATTGCTGATGTTTTGGGGATGTGTGAGCTACAAAGATACATGAAATTTGGTCAAAATTGATGGCAAGATGAATGCAGTATGTTATCAAAAATACTGGAGGAACATTTGCATTCATCAGCCAGGAAGCTGCGCATGAGACGTACTTGGACATTCCAACATGACAATGATCCAAAACACAAGGCCAAGTCGACCTCTCTTAAAGTGAAAGTTCTGGAGTGACCATCTCAGTCTCCTGACCTCAATATCATTGAACCACTCTGTGGAGATCTCAAACGTACAGTTCATGCAAGTCAGCCCAAGAATTTACAGGAACTGGAGGCTTTTTGCCAAAATGAATGGGCAGATTTACCATCTGAGAAGATAAAGAGCATCATCCACAAATACCACAAAAGACTTCAAGCTGTCATTAATGTTAAAGGGGGCAATACACGGTATTATTATTTTGATCAGGGTCATTTGGGTAGTTTCTGTTGCCATTATGACTTAAAAAGAGTAAACACAGTTGATTGATAATGAAAAGCTTCAGCCAAACACTAACCATGAGTGAAAGAAAAGTTTTTGTGTTATTCATATTCTCTGACAATTGGCCAGGAAATCATAAATTCTGCCAGGGTATGTAAACTTATGGGCACAACTGTATATTATGCGCATGCTGGTGCAAGCAGTTGTAAATGTTTTTCAACCTTTTTTTTTAGTATTATGAAGTCTGTAAGATAAAATATATCCTAGTATACTGATGTTCATGTGGCAAAATGTCTCATTTGTCATCTTGAAAAATCTGCAACCTCAAAGTTCACCAATGGGTAATCAGCATGCAATTATATTTATGACCATTATAAACAGTTCTTGTATAACATTAGTTAACCTATAAAGTACTGCTATGAAATAACCAAATGTGCAGAGCTGTACAAAACCCAGAAGCTTGGTAACCAGTGCACATAAGAGATTACTACGGATTTCTCAATGCTTGATAAATGTTGGTGCTGACATCTAGGCACTGCATGCTGATGGCATGGGGCCTTCATGCACACCATGACAAGAGGGACTTAGTGCAAAATGAGGTGAGTATGCAGCAGAATAAGGGTTCATAGTTAGTTAGTGTTAGTGGTTGACTCTAGGATTTCATGTTTTAGAGGTTCATTATTTTAAAGCACACTTTTTAAAGCTTGGGTTAGGGTTTGGGGGTATTAAGACTGTATTGCAGTGGAAAAAGTGGTTAAAGGATAACTGAAAGAATTGGTTAAAGATTAATGTACTTTTAGTAGAAGATTTTTGCAAGAGAGGATGGGTTACATTATTGCAGCTCTGTATTTATTAATTCATAAATAAAGGGTAATTTAGCATTGTAAGTCCATTGAATTTTACTTGGTATCAGTTTTTTATAATAGACTCTATGACAGAGCTTAGACTGGGAGAGAAGAAAAGCAATAAAAGGAGCCAGCCAGTTGTGTTGCAGTGCTTGTCGTTGTGCTACTTCTTATTTCACTGTTCAGTCACAGATGGGGAGGGACTCTTCTCCTGTCAGACAGGATAGTGTTGTGTAAGAGCTGTGTAAATTAACAGTACTGATAGACAAATACAAATAAGTTTCCAGGTTAAACATCTCTGCTGAGAAAAGTCTAACCAATTTTTGCTAGCTTTTTTTCTTTAATTTTGTTATTGGATCTCTTCTTTTAATGACTTAAGCTTAAAGAGGTTGTAACCCTAAAAAAAATGTTCCCTTATAGCAGTCTAATCTGTCTCTTTCTATGCTGTAAAAAACCTGGTTGATCCTGCCTGTTCCTGTGTCCCCCTATGTAAACGGACCATGGTAATCATGGCTGCTGATCCATGATACCGTGGTCAGTTTACATGCCTCTGTCATCCTGCTGCTCCCCCCCCCCCTCTTCCCCTCCCTCCCTGCCTGTCAGCTGTGTGTGAACGATCTCTTCTCCGCACTCCTCTCCCCTCCCCTCCTGCCACTATTAGCAGCTGGTAGTAAAGTTAAAGAAGCATTACTGCCAGCCCCTCTGTTCTACCAAGCTATACTACACAGTGTAAATGTTTGTATAAAATTATGCCTCTAAATACCTTATTTCAGATCCGTTCTGTTCGGTCATATGACCTCTGCCCACTCTCCTCCCCGATCTAAAGGCTAGGGGCTGAGCGGACAGCACAATGGTCGCGTGACCACATGGCTGACATCATAGGGCGATTTCAACCCCTTCCGCTGTAGCCCTTAGATAAGGGGAGGAGAATGGCCAGAGGTCACGTGACAGAACAGAAACAATCTGAAATAGGGTATTTAGAGGTATCATTTTATACAAACATTTACACTGCGTAGTATGGCTTGGTAAAACCGAGGGGCTGGCAGTAATCCCTCTATGACTTTACAACCACGTTAAGCTTCTTTTTCCAATAACTTAAGCTGATCTCTATAAAGCAGCGATCCACAAGTTGTGGATTTTTCATTTGCCATGTCACCTGCCACAAGTTGTGGATTGTCCACTTGCCACGTCACCTGCCACAAGTTGCGTATTGTCGACTTGCCATGTCACCTGCCACAAGTTGTGGATTGTCCACTCGCCACGTCACCTGCCATAAGTTGTGGATTTTCCACTTGCCATGTCACCTGCCACAAGTTGTGGATTGTCCACTTGCCACCCACAAGTTGTGGATTGTCCACTTGCCACATCACCTGTCACAAGTTGTGGATTGTCCACTTGCCACGTCACCTGCCACAAGTTGTGGATTGTCCACTTGCCATGTCACCTGCAACAAGTTGTGGATTGTCCACTTGCCACCCACAAGTTGTGGATTGTCCACTTGCCACGTCACCTGCCACAAGTTGCGGATTGTCCACTTGCCACGTCACCTGCCACAGGTTGTGGATTTTCCACATGCCACATCACTTGCCACGTCACCTGCCACAAGTTGCGGATTGTCATTTGCCATGTCACCTGCCACAAGTTGTGGATTGTCCACTTGCCACGTCACCTGCCACAAGTTGTGGATTGTCCACTTGCCACGTCACCTGCCACAAATTGTGGAGTGTCCACTTGCCACGTCACCTGCCACAAGTTGTGGATTGTCCAATTGCCATGTCACCTGCCACAAGTTGTGGATTTTCCACTTGCCACGCCACCTGCCACAAGTTGTGGATTGTCCACTTGCCACGTCACCTGCCACAAGTTGTGGATTGTCCACTTGCCATGTCACCTGCCACAAGTTGTGGATTGTCCACTTGCCACGTCACCTGCCACAAGTTGTGGATTGTCCACTTGCCATGTCACCTGCCACAAGTTGTGGATTGTCCACTTGCCATGTCACTTGCCACAAGTTGTGGATTGTCCACTTGCCACCCACAAGTTGTGGATTGTCCACTTGCCACGTCACCTGCCACAAGTTGTGGATTATCCACTTGCTATGTCACCTGCCACAGGTTGCGGATTGTCCACTTACCACGTCACCTGCCACAAGTTGTGGATTGTCCACTTGCCATGTCACTTGCCACGTCACCTGCCACAAGTTGCGGATTGTCATTTGTCACGTCACCTGCCACAAGTTTTGGATCGTCCACTTGCCACGTCACCTGCCATAAGTTGTGGATTGTCCACTTGCCACGTCACCTGCCACAAGTTGCGGATTGCCCACTTGCCACGTCACCTGCCACAAGTTGTGGATTGTCCACTTGCCATGTCACCTGCCACAAGTTGCTTGTTCAAATCTAACAATATATGGGTCAAATTTAGGGCTGGGGAAAAAATCAATTTGAATCTTGAATCGAGTTGAGAGGTCAAATCGATTCAAATTTTCAGCAAATGAATTTTGTTAGATTTTTTTTTTCACCAGGACCGGCGCTGACACCGCGCTGGTCCTGAGGAGTTGCGGGCAGGAGTTTTTAGGCAAGGCCGCGGCTTCGGCCTAGTCCGCGAGGCTGGACGCCGCGGACTAGGCCGAAGCTGCGGCCTCGCCTAAAAACTCCTGCCCGCAGCTCCTCAGGACCGGCGCGGTGTCCATCAAAAAAAAAAACTCAATTTGAATCGTGAATCGAGTTTTTAAAAAAAAAATCGCATATTTTTTATTTGGAGAAAATCGCCCAGCTCTAGTCAAATTACAGTTGCAATGCTAGTGTTGTATTGGATTGGATCATGGGCTCATTGGGGTATATAAATGGTCTATGAATCATTGCAAGCAATTACAATTTTTAAAAATATTTTTTTTAATGGTTTTTCATCGTTTGCCATCATTTTTGAGATTTTTAATGTAAAAAAAATAGGGCACCTTTAAAAACGCTTATAAACGAAAACACGGCTAAACGCCGGTACCGCGTTTAGGCGCGTTTGGCGTCTGAAACATGGAAATCTTCTGCGTCTGAACCCATTTTTTTGCTTCCAAAGAAACGCTGTTAAACGCAACTGCAAAAAAACGGCAACAAACGAGACTGTGTACAATGTCACATAGGATAACATTGAATGAGTTCAGGGGCAGTTGAAAAAAGCGTCCAACTGCCTCTGAACGTACGTTTAGCAGCGTCCCGTGTACATGGGACCCTCGTCCCGGATGGAGGGTGTCCCGAATCCATAAGGAAAATCGGGAATGTTTTTTTTTTGTTTTGGA